>NC_086157.1:23334218-23645242 GCF_035149785.1 Candoia aspera
TTCAAGGTTATTGATCATATTTTTAAAAAGCGTCAGCTCACTGAGTGCAATTCCACATCACAGCATTTCCATTTCCTAATCCCTCACAAAGCAGTTTGAAGTCAATCTACAGTCAACCTTACTTTAGCAGATGCATGGGGCAGGCATCATGAGCCAATCAGTGCTCACCCTTTGGCTGACTGAAAGGAGAATGAAACAAACTAAAAGAAGGAAGGAAGATCCAGTCAATGCCCCTTTCCTGATCAACACTACTAGGCAACAACACTAACAACAAAATCCTCTCACTCCCACCCCAAGCAAAGAGGGAATAAAATAGAGTGTGGTTCCAGCCACCCAACCTCCCCGGTTCTCTATCCAGATTCTTAGTATTTGTGTGTATTTGTTTGACAGGTTGTAAAAAGAAGAACATCTCCAAAACTCTTGTGCAGCATTTCAGTATACATTCTTTTGGAAAGAAGATGAAATATTTAGGACATACAATTTTTGTAAGACAGTAACTGATAACAGGGAGGGAGGAAACTGAAATGTAGCCAATACACCAGCTATATTTTGCAACAAATATTTATATCGGACTGATTTCATATGATTAATTCCTGTTTTTTTTAATCTAAAGAAGAAGGAAGTTAAATGTCACTGGATGACATTCATTCAAGCAGCTTCTTTAAGACTTAAAGACTCTACATACTAATCTTAGCCTGTCCTGGCTTGATGCCAGAGAAATGGGACTTAGTTACTCATTTGCTATTTGTCAACCAGCAAGAGTAACAAAATCCCTTCTTGTTACCAAGCTCATGTTGCATTTCTGTATTTTGGATATAGCTGTGTAAGTTTTAAGAGGGCTGAGACATTTCCTACTTGCTTGATGGTTGAAACAACTGGCAGAGATTGATATATCCATTATTCACTTCACAGGAAGTGAAGCAACGATAGACACAGAAGCTTTGTGTTGCTGGTCTGCAATGGGAAAATTAGAAAAGAAGATAAAACAGAATCCAGTTAGCTTCTCCCAATAGCCTTTCTAAAAAGCCATCTCAGAACAGAGAATGAAAACATGTGTCTGGGAAGACTTTCTATGGAAAGGGGCTTCCACGATGTAAAAAATGGCTCTGCTTTTCATTCTGCCATCTACTGATTGATCTTAGCTAATAGAAGAACACAGGAAGGAATATGAAAACAAATGCATCGACTGAAATACAGTAGACTTTAAAGATCCTAAAGCATATAGTGCCTTGTGTTGGCTAACTTATTATAACTACTGAAGACAGCAAAGGATCAGAACTTCAGTTACCCAGTGGAGGTTATACAGTAATTGCTATGACAGAAGCCTACTTTACTGAGAATTAATAACTGCTTTAGCATTGTAGTATGTAGGTAACAAAAGTGCAGTGGGGAATAGAAATATTTTTTTGTGGCTTGACATATTGAATAGAAATATCTCACAATACAAAAGTTAATTACTAACAGTGCAATTCTATAGACATTGCTTGGAAATAAGTGTGTCTTCAAGTTAGTCTTGACTCCTGGTGACTGCCTGGACAAGTCCCTCCAGTTTTCTTGGCAAGATTTTGGAAGTCATTTGCCATTACCTTCTTCCTAGGGCTGAGAGAGAGGGACTGCCCCAGAGTCATCCAGCTCCCTTTGTGCCTAAGGCAGGATTAGAATTCACAGTCTCTCAGTTTCTAGCCTGATGAGACCAGACTGGAAAATCAACTCCAGCACCAGAACTACAACTTATTGAGAAAGGCGATAATAACTGAATCTTGCAAGGCTAACTGTGCTGTATGTCTTCTCCTTTTTACACCCCAGTAAATCTGGGAGGCTCCTGCCTAAGCTGCTTCTGAGCATTATCTTGTTTCTCAGGACTTTTTGCCTGAAAAATAATGTTTCAGCCCTCTTTGCCTATGCAATGGTTTTGAATATTTCTGCCAAGACCATCTCTCTCTCCATACCTGAAAAGCAGGTAACAGATTTTGGTGTCAGCTTATTTGAGTTAGAGTGTGGTTCCCTCAGTCTTGAAGGAAGCTGTGGTGCATCCTATCCTCAAGAAGCTATCACTGGACTCACTGGACCTAACAATCATGGACAATTATCATCCAGTCTCCAAACTTCAATTTTTAGGGAAGGTGGTGGAGATGATGGTTGGACTTCAGCTCCAGAGAACCTTGGAAGAAATGGATAATTTGGATCGATTTCAGTCAAGTTTCAGGCTGGGATGGAGTTGTTGTTTATTCATTCAGTTGCTTCTGACTTTTCATGACTTCATGGACCAGCCTACGCCACAGCTTCCTGTTGGTTTGGGATGTAGTACAGAGATGCAGTTGGTCATGCTTGTTGATGACCTTTGGTGGAGATGGTATGGATGCATCCATCCTTGTACTCCTTGATCTCTCAGCAGCTTTTGATAGCATTGACCAGGGTACCCTTTTGAACCAGCTTGGGGTTGGGGGTGGGAGGCAGCATTTTATGGTGGTTCTCCTTTCTTTATCCAGTTTCAGTTGGTACTGACATGTAGAGAGAGATTTTTCCTATGGTTCCTCATTTGTGAGGTGTCATAGGGCTTGACACACTCTTCTGTTCTGTTTAACATCTAGTTGAAACTGCTGGGTTTGGGGTCAGGTATCATCAATATGCAATGTGTGTTTTTTTTTTTTTAATCCATTCAATTATGTCTGATTCTTGGAGAATGCCTGAACAAGTCCCTGAAGTTTTCTTGGCAAGGTTTTTCAGAAGTGATTTGTCATTGCCTCCTTCCTAGGGCTGAGAGAGAGTGACTGGTCCAAAGTCACCAGCTGGCTTTGTGCCTAAGGTGGGACTAGAACTCATGGTCTCCCAGTTCTAGCCTGATGCCTTAACCACTACATCTAACTGGTTCTCATGCAGATGATACCCAGTTGCATATTTCAACCCCTTGCCAACCAAATAATGTGGTCAAAGTCCTGATGTAGTGTCTGGAGGCTGTATGGGTCTGGATGAAGAGGAACAGACTGGTTCAATCCTGACAAGCCTGAGTGGCTATGTTTATTTGGGCCTCCCAGATCTGAAGATATTCTATAATTAAGTCTCAATGAGGTTGTGCCTACCCATTTTCAAAGAGCAGGTAGCAGCTGTGTTCAAAAGTGTACAAGTTTTACCCTTTCATGGATCAGGAGGCCTTTCAGACAGTTACTCATGTCCTAGTCACCTCACAATTGGATACACTGTTCATGGAGCTGCCCTTGAAGAACATCCAGAAGTTCCAGCTGGTCCAGAACAAGGTGGCAAAGACAGTGATGGATACATTATCTTATGTATGCATGACCCCACTGTGTTGTGAGCTGCACTGGTTACCAGTTGGCTTCTGAGTATAATTTATGGTGCTGCTTTTCAAAGCCCTTCATGGCATAGGGTCTGGCTAACTGAGGGACTGCTTATCTCCAGTTGTCTCTGCCCATCTGGTTTAGTCCAACAGGGTGGGACCAATTAAATAATGTCATCTTGCAGGACCCAGGAAGTATGCCCACTCTGTTGCAACTCCTGCCTTCTGGAATGTTGTTTCTCTGAGAGATTCATGTGGGTCCCAAACTTATTTCATTCAGAAAATTATTCTTCCAGGCCTTAGGGAACAGGGTGATTGTGGAGCCCCCTCTTTATTTTGTGCTGTTTGTTTTGATCTGATCTGACCTGATTTGCTTTAAATTTATTTTGATAATTTTCTCTTTTAGTCAGTGGTATTCTTTTTTATATTGGTTTTTAGTTGTAAAAAATGGCCCAGAGACATTTGGGAATTGGGAGGTCTATAAATTAATTAACTAAAAATAAACAAACAAGGCACCATGCAAGGAACCTTATTCAACTAATTAATCAAGAGATCTTGAGCAGGGTCTTAAGTTATGCTTTCTCATATCTTCCATGATTGTCACTTAGATGGTCTAAGTAAGTTAAACTTTGGAACTAAAGCATAGCATCTGTGCTTTTTCCCTTAAGATCAAACTTACAAGGTCTTCCCTCTTCTGATTCCTTGTTAATAGAAGGCCTTTAATGTCCACTTTGCATCATATCAGTTAGAAGCAAAACACAATGGGCCCTAAACCTAACCCAGTTACATGCAAATAATCTGAATGCATTGTACAGTTCCTAATGGGAACAGCTCAAATTCTCTTCTAACATATGTCCAAATATTCTTTTTAAATGCAGAGCTGTCAAATTCATGTTATATTTAAGTTTCATTGCTCAAGCCCTGATTTAAAATCTTGCAACATAATTAACTGCTAAGTGTGTGAGCAGGTGTGGATGTGTCTATGTATTTTAAAGAGTTATAGGCGACAATTAGAAAAAAAAGCCCTTAAAAATAATTGAAGAATCAAAGTTGACAGAAGCAATTCCAAACTCTAAATGACAGCTCTGTTGAAGAGCTTCCTTCTGATCCAGTTAATTTATGGTAATAATCAAAGAATTCTCATGTCAGGCAAACAGTCCATGTGCCACAGCAGGAATTTGACGATATAAGAAGAAAACAAATAAATATGGTGACTGTTTATGGATCAGCATTAGAGAAGGGATCAAAAAACAGATCGTCCTAAATGGACACCAAATCAAAGTTGTTACTGTTAGAGTATAAAAGAGATACATAAAAAGAATGAATATTGCCATCTGTAACAAAGTGCTATATTAATAATATAGTAATATTGAAGTCTAAAACCAGATTAAGTTGGCTATTTTAAATCCATATATCAACTTACTTATTTTCAGATCTTCAATTAGTTTTTTTTTTTTTCTTTCTTTTAAAGCTATTTTCCCACTTGCATTAACTTAGCTTATACTTGGTCTGTCGATTTTCCTTCCCTGGATTTTTCTCCTGTGTCCAAGTGCATAATTCAAAAAGAAAGCTAGCAGAGGTCTTCTCAGCTATTGAAACTGAGTGTACCAATGCAGAATGGTCTTTCTTGCTATGAAAAGAATAAGAAGAATCCTTCCTTGCCATGGGGGAAAAAAAAGTTCAGTAGGAGGAAACATGAAAAAGATTTTTGTTTAATCATATGGTATAGCAGTTCTGCGTTCATGCTGCTTCCCCCCCCCCTTTTCTTTGCTGGGAAATCCTGTGAGGTCCAGCAGCCAGATGTGGAGACTATTAAGCCATGACAAGTCATGTTGCCTGGGGTGCACCACAAGGAGACTACTCTACATTGCACCAAGTTGTTGCTTTTTTTATCAACATGTGCATCAATTAACTAATTGATTCTAATCATGTCATAATGTTCAGTTTTTCTTTTAATTTTTATCCCCCCTGTATTATTTTTACTGTATAGATAACTCAAGGTGGCAAACATACCTAATACTCCTTCCTCCTCCTATCTTCCCTACAACAACCACCCTGTGAGGTGAGTTGGGCTGAGAGAGAGTGACTGGCCCAAGGTCACCCAGCCAGCTTTTATGCAGGACTAGAACTCACAGACTCCTGGTTTCTAGCCCAGCACCTTCACCACTAGACCAAACTGGCTCTCATGAAAAAGATGAATTGCATTCACAAAGAATAATCTGCATCTCTTAGAGACTATTTTTCAGAATTCAAGAAATAAAGATGTGCATAAAGTCTAAACACTAGTGCTGAATAGGCATCAAAACTGTTTTAGAAAAAAATGCTTTGAATTTTGAGGGAGGATGAACACAACACCTCTCTACTATTTGTTAAAGCAGACTGATTTTTTCCAGGCTTCCATTCTTTGATGGTGTATTAGCTCACTTTGATGAAGCATTATGTCAATCTGGCAGCAAATAACTGGATAATTATAGCTTAGAAACAACAAATTCAACTGGTGTTCAAAGTGCCTGTTTCTGCCTTTTACTTAAATGTACAATACATTATGTAGCCAGAGTTCTTGATCTCTCATGGTGTAATTGTCACAGACATTTCTGTTTAAATTTAACAGCCAGTTTTACATTAGAACTGATTCTACATTTCTGTGAGAGTCTGAAAGATTAGTCATCTTCCAGGAAACATCACGTGTATTCTAGGAAGACATTGGTCATCATATAGTTGCTTCTTCAGATTAATGTGGTGGGAGGCCATAAGCTTCTAACTGCCTTATTAAACAGTGACTTTAAAGTCAGCTCTGCCCAAATAGTTAATTCTTTTTTTATAGTAAATTTTATTAAGTTTCAAAGGAAGAATAAAAACTACAGAAAAACAAAAAACTACAAAGAAAGAAAAAAACTGAAAAAGTGCAGAAACACAAGATTTTTTTTTTTTCAAATTTACAAAAAGATGTGGCTTCCAACTTTTAACAAGGAGATACAAAAAATTCCATAATCAATCTCTTACTCTATATTAAACCAAAACACCACATTATTTCTATAAATAATTCCACTTTAACACATAATAAAAATAACTAAGTACAGTTACTCCTCCCCCTTATATTAAAATAAAGAAAAAAAAAGTTCATATAAACCTCTAAACATCTTTTTCCCCTCAAAAAGATAAAACATATTTAATTATTCCCTTCCTACCACTATTCTATACATTTCTGCAAACTATAATAAGAATTAAATTAAAGAGCACATAACCTGTCTGCTATTATACTTAATAGTACAACAATTTTAATAATCCCAATCCCAATAATCCCAATAAACCCCAAAAAGCAAAGACAATTCAAAACAGTAAATCCAAACCTTTAAAGGCAAATAGCATCAATCAAATCCTTAAAGCAAACCAGGTGAACATTCTTCAACCCTTATCCCACTTCAAAATAAACTAAAGCAGTTACATATCCCCATTATGTGCACAGAGCTTTCCTCTTGAAAGAATCAAAGAGCCCAACTGCCCTCCTCAAAGATTCCAGGTTCTTTTCATGGCATTCCACCAGAAGATCAATTTTGCTTATGGCTTGCAGATCACTCTCTCCCTTAGATTTCTCCAACTCCACTATCCAATCTTCATCCAGCATCTTGATAAAAATCCCAATCTCACTCTTAAAAAAAACATTTCTATCGCTCTTAAATTCTTCAATTTCATCCATCACATCCCCAACCTTTAGATCTCATATTTTCCACAATATCCTGGATATCTTGCATAAAAGCTTGATAGAGGTCAGAAGAAATCTGTTTAAAATCCTGGTGAAAGTCAGAAAGAATCTGTTTGAAATCCTTCACGTCCCACGCAGTAGGTTATGGAGACCCCTAGGAGCTTAACCAATGAAAGATATGGAAGAGTTCCAAAGTATGTTTACATAAAGTGAGAGTGAGATAGCAGACAGTTCTCAAGGGAAAGTGAAAACAGGAAACTGAAGTTCAAATCAGCCGATTCAATGAGTAGGAAAATGCTAATATCTTCAAATTTAATTAAAAAAATAATAACAGGAAGACAATTGTTTACTTTCAGTCTTTGCAATTTCCTTTGGAAGGAAAACAAAATCCAAAACTTAAAAGATTTTTGTAAAAAAAGTAATCCCCAAAATAATGTTAAGCATTGAAATAAGACTCAGCTACTCAACCAGCTGCTTTTTTAACTTGGCTGGAGGAAGGCTTTTTTTTTTTCCCCCTACACCTCAACTGGCAAACTGTATTCATCCAACTCTTGCCAAGTAGAGAGGTTGACAAGAGAAGGAGAGGATGTGGGGGAATGGGGGGAGGAGGGTCTTGTCATTCTCTTCTTGTTTCTTAGCATGCAGTTGTCCATTTTCTCAGGAAAAAGCATGAGGTGGGCCAAATAGAGGCACATGAGGATGGGTTTGAAAACAGAATAGTCAAGCTGACAGTGGGCTCCTACTGACCTTCTTTGTCCATATTCTTTATTAACAATTCTAATGTCTATGTTTATAGTTTTAATTAGATGATCTGGTACTGAATTAGGTACCAGTTTCAGAGCTTGAATGTTTTGTTTTTTGTTTGGTTAGTTACGCATTGATCCTGCAAAACTCACAGAGTGCAATACAATCCACTGAAGATCCTGTTTTACCATTAATTACTGTATCCTGCACTATCTAGCACTACCACATACATTTTTATCTGATATTATATTCTGTGATTCCATGAAATCTATGCTCTGATCACTTCTTTTTATTCTGGGTTTCATATTTACTGCTCCTTGAATCAGTTAAAGTTTTAAAATTCTCATCAGCAGTTCCACTGCAATTGTCTATAGTTGAGTTACAATGCCAGGAACCCCCTGAAGAGAATAAATGCCCAATTTTACCTAAGGCTTAAGTTACAAGCTGTGTAGTAATTCTTTTTGCAAACTTTGAACTCCTAAAAAGCAGGATTTATCAGACAAACTGTCTCAAGCCATTCAGAAAAGAAAAGAAAAATGTATTGTATTAGTTAAAGGTAATATGGTTAGCAAGGAACATCTATCCTATGACAAACAGCTCTGATAAGTTATGGTATTGCCTCTGGGATATGAAATAAAATAATTCTTGTATGTATGTATGTATGTGTCTGTGTGTATGTATGTATGTATATGTGTGTGTGTATGTGTGTATGTATGTATGTATGTATATATATTATATATATATACACACACACATACACACACACACACACACACACACACACTAATACTGCCATGAAGCCATTTCAGGGTAATGGTTGATCAGTTTTATTTATGTATTTATTTCTCAAATTTGTGCTACTGTGTCATGTTCACTGATTCAATGTAGTTTATACATTGTAACATTTCACATACCATGGCGCTGACACGCATTTCTGTTTGGGAGGGAGCTGCTGTGAGACCTTGTACCAAGGTCTGTATGTGAAATCAGTACAATGGAATGTGTTTGGGTTATCTTCTCTGCTCAAGGACTTTTCCCACAGACCATCAGAAACTGTTAGGAGCACCTGGGATTGTGAACTTGAGAAGATTCTACAGGGGGACGGATTTCATTTGCACCGAGGGTTTTTAGTTTGAATTTGGCACGCTTTTATCATTCTCAACTTTCTCTGTGATCCTGCATACTATTCTTTAATAAATCAGATATCTTTGAATTCCTGCTCATGAGTCTGATGGTGTTTTAGAATAGGCAACCATTACATAAAGCTGAGAATCCCCCAAAGTTGTACCATTAGTTCCTACCAAGATCAGTCTCTTGTGAGGGAAAATATTTAACGATGGCTGAGTCAAAAACCATGACAGGGGGACTCGAGGAGATGACTAGCTTGATGCCCGAGTCGACGGTCAAGAGTGGAGAACTGTATCTCACCACAGAACCTTCAGAATCCCGAGACTTGTCAAGGGATGAATTGAATTCCAATCCTGATTCAGAGGAATCTGACAATGGGGAAGAGCCAAAGCAACCGGCACCCAGCGAATTGCTCGCAGAGTTGATCACCTTGGATGAAGTGGGGGAACCCCAACCAGGGATGTCGGGGACATCCTGGAAGTATCGGTTCCCACTAACCCCAGACAAAGAATCTACTATGGTGTCAACTGAGACAAAACCGGGCACGCGAAGGAGAGGGGACTCTTGAACCCCTGAGAGACTAAGAGTGGTGGAAGCCAAAATAGAATCGATGGAGTACATGTTGAAAAACCTGTCTTTGTCACTGGAGGGGCAGGGGAGACGCGGAGGAGATCTCAGCTTCCCGCAACCATCCCCCATCCTCCCATCCAGACCACCAGCAGAGCGGGGCCAGAGATGGTTCCAGGATGAATCTCCACACTGCAGAGCCCAGCCATCAGTATCCCCACCCTGTAAGGGGAAAGCTACTGTAACCTGGGGCCAAACCACTCAAATGCCTCCTGGTTCCACTCCAACCGGAGGAAGAGTGAGAGTCTTTTCTGTCAAATTTGATGGGGATCCAACAAAGTTATCTTTCTTTTTAACTAATGCTAAAAGTTATATGAGGCAGTTTGGGGCATGCTTCCCTTCTGAAGAGGCTAAAATAACTGCCATTGCCACCAAGTTGAAGGGTCGAGCGGCTGACTGGTATGTTCAATTAAGTGAGGCTGACTCCCCTGCACTTGATTATTTAGATGATTTCATGTGCGCGTTAAAGCTGCATTTTGAAGATCCTCTGGCCAAGGCAAGAGCTAAGAAGGCACTGAAGGATCTTACCCAGGGCCAAATGTCAGTAGCTGATTATGCCCTAGAGTTTAAAGCTCTGGCTGGGAAAATCACTGACTGGTCTGAGTCCACTCCAATAGAGTGTTTTAAAGACGGACTCAACCGGGATGTCCTGCATTGGGCGTTGTGTAGAGATGACCCCGAGTCATTGTATGACTGGATCTGTCTGGCAGGAAAGGCTGAGCATGCTCAGCATACCTTCATGAAAACTAAAAAACCTGAAAAACCACCCACCACCATGAGGGGACCCTGAAGTGCTGCGACTGCTGCCTGGCCAAGCTATAGAGCCTGGGATGAGGAGAGAGATCAGTGCTACATGAGGGGTCAGTGTCTCTGATGAGGAAAGGAGGGCCATTGAGCAGCTGATTGCCTGAAAGCCAAGGCTGGAGATCAAGCAGGGAAGCTGCTGGCCAACCCCCCCCCCTTTGTGGCAAATGACAGCAGCCAAAGGGACAGCCGATGCTGAAGAAGTAATCTACTTCTCAGGAGAGGCTGAAGACAACTCTAAGGAGCTAGTGGGAAACGCCAGCCACCTGCCATGAAGGGTGCCAGCGGGCAGGTGGAAGAGGATGGGCACAAAGATGCTATGGTGAGTGCTGACTGTCCCACTTTAGCAGTAGAAGTGAAATTGGGTTCCCGCACAAAAACTACAGAGGTATGGGCTTTAGATGACTCTGGGTCTTCCAGGTGTTTAATTCACCCTGATCTGGTTGCTGCTTTGGAACTGCCTAGTTTCCCCCTCCAGCATCCTTTGATCTTCACACAGTTGGATGGTTCAACAGTGGGGGGGGGGGGGCGGCAACCCATTTCACTGGAACTGTTGCAATGCAAATGGGCAGCCACCGTGAGACTTTGAAGTTTGTTGTAGCACCTGTTGGCAATCCCTTGGTAATCCTGGGGGTCCCACGGTTGACCTATCAAAGCCCCTATATAAACTGGGACCACAGAACTGTGACTTGTACAGATAGATTTTACCAAGCTCCTACAGCAGAGATAGTTGCACATGCAGGGGTTGGAAGGGCAGTGATCGCCATGCCATGCCCTGACTTGCTACATTTAGAAGGCTTGCCTGCTCAATACCAAGAATTTGCAGACATATTTGGGGAGATGGAAGCAGATCAGTTAACCCCCCACCGGAAAACTGACTGTGCAATAGAGTTGGTCCCCAATGCTCAATTGCCCAAGCCAAAAATTTATCCGATGACTCAGAAGGAGATCGAGGCATTACGGGACTTGATTGACAAAAATCTGTCAAGGGAGTTTATTGAACCTGCTAATTCCCCAGTTGGGGCTCCTGTGTTATTCCGGGAAAAGAAAGATGGCACGCTTCGACTCTGTACAGACAATCGAGGGCTAAATTCCGTCTCTATTGTCAACAAGTACCCTCTTCCGCTCATGAAGGACATGTTAGCTCATTTGTCAAAGGGCAAGATTTTCTCCAAGCTCGATCTTCGCGAAGCCTATTTCCTCATTCGCATAAAAGCTGGGGATGAGTGGAAAACTGCTTTTAATTTTAACAATCCACTAGGATCGTTTCAGTACAAAGTCCTTCCTTTTGGGTTGGCAGGGGTGCCGGAGTCTTCATGCAATTGATTAATGAAGTATTACATGATTATTTGTTTAAAGGGGTTCTGGTTTATTTAGATGATGTTCTCATTTACACTGAAACTGAGGAGGAACATGAACATCTCCTCAGACAGGTGTTACACAAACTTAGAGATGCCAGACTCTATGCCAAACTTTCCAAATGTGAGTTTCACAAAACCCAACTTGACTATCTGGGCTATCGAGTGTCTGACCGGGGTATAGAAATGGACCCTGAAAAAATTCAGGCAATTCTAACTTGGGAATGCCCCTGCACCCAGAGGCAATTACAAAGTTTCCTAGGGTTCAGTAATTTCTATCGGCAATTTATCCAGGGGTTCACTGAGATTGCTCTGCCCCTCACTGATTTACTCTGTACCAAGGGCTTGGGGGAGACACGCAAAGTAAAAAAACCTGGGGCAGTGCTGAATTGGACGCCTGAATGCCAGGCAGCATTTGAGAAATTAAAAACCCTTTTCACTGCTGAACCTATTATACAGCACCCTGATCCTGAGCGCCCCTTTGTGGTCCAAGTTGATGCTTCTGACTCCTCTATTGGGGCTATTTTGTTACAAAGGGATTCAGAAAATCGCTTAAAACCCTGCACTTATCTGTCCAGAAAATTTTCTGAAACAGAATGCTGGTGGCATGTTTGGGAAAAGGAGGCATTTGCTGTAAAAGCAGCTTTAGAAACCTGGCACCATCTCCTTGAAAGCACTAAATGCCCTTTCGAGGTTTGGACTGATCAGAAGAATTTGGAAGCCCTCCACACCCCATGATGTCTCAGCCCTAAACAGATTCGCTGAGCTCAGTTTTCCAGTCACTTTAACTTCCAGTTAAAATTTATTCCAGGAAAGAAAAACTTTCTGGCTGATGCTTTGTCATGTTTACCTCAGGACCTTGACCAGGTGGGAGATGTGGTTGGGACTGTTCTCACTGAACCCCAACTGGACTTGGTTGCTGTCACTCGGAGCCAGACCCGTGCGCAGGCGACCCCGCCCCCAGCACAGTCTGGGAAGCAGAAAGTGCAAGTTCCTTGTCAGTTACAGAAGGACTTTCTCCAGGCACTGAAATCTGACACTTGGTTGCTAGCTAACAGAGACAATGTTTCTTTTGAAAATGGTCTGGCATGGGTGGAACACTGCCTTTATGTGCCTGAAACTTTAAGAGCTGATGTTTTGCAGCATTCCCATGATGATAAACTTGCTGGACACTTTGGTTTTGTCAAAACCTTGCATTTGATTCGCCGTCAATTTTGGTGGCCAACCTTAAGACATGATGTAAAAGACTATGTTGCTTCCTGTCCTGTTTGTGCCATGTCAAAACGAAAAGTGGGGAAACCACAGGGGCTTCTACAGCCAGTGGCCAGCCCATCCTGCCCCTGGGACAAGTTTTCTATGGATTTTATTGTAGACCTACCTCCCAGTCAGAAGAAAACTGTCATTTGGGTTGCAAAGGATTTTTTCTCTAAACAAGCTCATTTCATTCTATATGTATCCATCCCGTCAGCCCCACAATTAGTGCACCTATTTCTCCACCACATCTACCACCTCCATGGTAGCCCCTCCCATTTAATTTCTGACCACGGCACACAGTTTACTTCTCAATTTTGGAAATCATTTTTAAAATTGATTGACACTAAACAAGCGCTGTCCACATCATCCCATCCACAGGCTGACGGTTCTACTGAGATTTTAAATTCCACTCTTGAACAGTTTCTTAGAGAATACATTACCTACCATCAGGACAATTGGGTGGAGTTTTTACTTTTTGCTGAAGTTGCTTACAACAATGCTGTGCATCAAAGTACTGGACAAACCCCTTTTTGCATGGTTTCTGGTCATGACTTTGTTCCCATCCCTGAACTGCCACAGCCCCCTTCCCAAACATGTTCTGTGTCTGACTGGGCTGTTAAACTGTCTGATTCCTGGCCAGTAATTCAATAAGCTTTGGCTGATGCCCAGGCTGCTTACAAGTCTCAAGCTGATAAGCATCGTTCTTTACAACACAACTTCAAAGTTGGGGATCAGGTGTATCTATCTACTAAATTTATCAAATCACCTCAACCCTCTAGAAAAATTGCTCCCAAATTCATTGGTCCTTTTCCTGTTGTTCATCTTGTCAATCCAGTTACTATTAAATTGGAACTGCCTCACAATTTGAAATGCTTGAACCCTGTTTTCCATTGCAGCTTGCTTAAGCCTGTGCACCACTCACCGCATTGGCACTATCAACCACCTCCTCCTGCTCCAATTATGATTGATGGCCAACAATACTTTGAAGTCAAGGACATCATTGATTCTTGCAAGCTTTGAGGCACCCTGCAGTATCTGGTCCAATGGAAACACTTTCCTCATCCAGAATGGGTGTCTGCCCACGATGTTAATGCTCCTGATTTAGTTAACCATTTCCACCTTGCTTATCTTTTGAAGCCTGCTGCTTGATGTATTCTTCATTTTGGGGGGCGGGGGGCAGTATGTCATGTTCACTGATTCAATGTAGTTTATACATCATAATGTTTCACATGCCATGGCGCTGACGTGTGTTTCTGTTTGGGAGGGAGCTGCTGTGAGATGTTGTACCAAGGTCTGTATGTGAAATCAGTACAATGGAATGTGTTTGGGTTATCTTCTCTGCTCAAGGACTTTTCCTGCAGACCATCAGAAACCGTTAGGAGCACCTGGGATTGTGGACTTGAGAAGATTCTACAAGGGGAGGGATTTCATTTCCACCTAGGGTTTTTAGTTTGAATTTGGCACACTTTCATCATTCTCAGCTTTCTCTGTGATCCTGCATACTATTCTTTAATAAATCAGATATCTTTGAATTCCTCCTCATGAGTCTGATGGTGTTTTAGAATAGGCAACCATTACATACTGCCCATCTCTTCCCAAAGAGGGACTCTGAGCAGTTCTACAATAATAGAATGGTGAATAAAAGCCATCTTAATATACTTGGATCAACAATAACAAAAATTGTCCTGATACCAAGAACATTGTGTGTTACTGCCATGGACACTCCTCCAATGTTCCACAGCCATTTGAAATACCATACTTTTGTTAATTAAGGCTCAAACAAGACTTCAATAGACATGAACCGATGAATATGTAAAGAGACAATCTTCTGGATATCAGGCCCAAATTATTTGTGTGTTTCAAATAAGCACCATCAGTTTGAATTAAATCTGAAAGCAAACAGGCAGCCAGTGGGTTTAACTGTATGTAGTACATTATTTATTTGAATGTTTGTAGTTGACCTGGCCATAGATCTGAGGGTGGCACATGAACTAAGGAAACAAATCAGCATGGTAGCACAGCAGAACACAGAGAGATATACACATATCAAAAATTGAACAAAACATTTTTAGAATCTATGAATCTGAAAAGAAAAGAAAAAAACCTTGGGGAAAACAGCTTGGCATCAAAACATAGCATATGTCAGCATCATCTAGGCCTCCTTGGGAGGTATCTGAGTTCTACAACTCAGATACCATCGCCAAGTGGATCCTCTTTCATGTTCCCTCCTCCTACTGATGGGATACAGTGAAATTCCCCCATTTTTGCTAAGTATATCCAACCTCTTTACCAGTCTTTTACCAGTTTTCTTGTAACTGCAACAATTTATCAACTGGCCCCTGACTCTCATTTTCATATCTTTAGACTAGTCCTAAATTGAAAAGATGTTGAAATTCAAGGAAGTTTAAATGGTTTAAGAGGTCTCTATCAGCATGGGATCATCAGCAACTACTGCTCAGTTGGGAAATACTGTTTAAAAAAATAAAAAGAACAGCAGCAGAAACAACAACAACACTATACTGAGAAAGCTAGAGAACATACTGTTCACAATAGTATCTTACATTCTGATTACTGGTTTGTAGTCTCTGAAAGAAACAGACACTAATTACAGTAGATATTTCATTTCAGAGCAATCAGATTCTGGTTGGCAGCTGAATCTCCCTTTTTTTAGTCCCAAAGTAGCTCTTTACAAATCTGATGCTGCATGGACCATTTCTGCTGGGGAAGGATACCAGAACCTTTTCACAAGTTTTCTTCCTAGCATAAAAGGCACACATCAGTTTCCTGGCCAGGATTCTGGAATTTGTAATCACAGAGCCCTACCATACAATAATTTTATGATACTTCTGCTGGTAAATATACCTCCATTTATTGCCTGATGTTGATATCAATCCAGTTATAATGCAAGAAAATCTGCTGTAATACTACTCCTTGACACATCTGTCTCTCTCTCTTCTATCTAGCATTCCAGCAAGACTACCCTACATTTGTGGGAATTTGCCTTCACTGAACAGAGTACCTGACATGGTCTTCTCTCCCTGCTTCATTTCATTCAATCCAGCTTGGGAAAAGGCCTATGAATGTTGACTTACTACTATTTCAAGGATATCACATTGCTAGAATAATGCCATGGTGCACCAAAGGCTCTTTTGCTTCCTCCCCACCGCCCCGCCTCTGTGTCATAGTACTATAGGTTCTTGGGGAAAGAAAGAGTAAATAAGACTGAAAAATCTGAACCAGAGATTGGCTGTATTCTCGTTACTTGGTCATGATCAGTTGTTGTCTGAATAGTCTCTGGGGAACTTAACACCATTCTAAATGTATCTGGAATTCATGGATGGTGAGCAGAAACTGATGGGGAAATTACAGGTTGGGTTTAAAGTGCATTTGTAATGTTTACAAATGAAATGGATGGTGGAGTAGCAGAGCTCACAGTTTTATATGGGACATGGTGGCGAAACATATTCTGCCACAGTCTGGAAAATAGCAGCATCTTCTGCTTTCCCCCAGTCTTTCTCAAATATATTGAAACGGGTAGTGGGATGTCTGTATCTTCCACAAGTATTCAAATAGAAGTGGCACTATGCTGAAAGATTCTGCCATTTTTTTTCAACAATTTCATTTGAGTTGATGGAAAATATGCCCTTGGGGGTATATATGTGCCCAAAGGATTGGGATACTTTGATTATAATTTATTATAGAAATTTGACAACACTCCAAATTTGGGTTACTCATATAAAATCTGTATTTCATGGGAAATTTAATTTCTAATACTGATATAATTTACTATAACATACAATTTTAATCAATCAGCAAAGGATCGTTACCTTGTCGTGGTGCTGGAGCTTGAGCACCTCAATGATGCCATGAGCTAAACTGTGAAGGGCCGCCCAAGATGGGAAGGTCATGACAGAGAGGACAGACTAAATGCGATCCCTGGGGAAGGTAATGGCAACCCACCCCAGTATTCTTGCCGTGAAAACTAAATGGATCAGTACAACCAGAGATATGTTGGTATACCATCGGAAGATGAGATCCCCAGGTCGGAAGATGGTCAAAATGCTACTGGGCAGGAACAGAGGATGAGTTCAACTAGCCCCAGATGTCATGATGCAGCTAGCTCAAAACCAAAAGGACGGCTAGCGGCCGACGGTGCTGGTGGTGAACGGCGAATCCGATGTTCTAAGGATCAACACACCATTGGAACCTGGAATGTAAGATCTATGAGCCAGGGCAAATTGGATGTGGTTATTGGTGAGATGTCAAGATTAAAGATAGACATTTTGGGCATCAGTGAACTGAAATGGACTGGAATGGGCCACTTCACATGAAATGGCCACCAGATCTACTACTGTGGACAAGAGGACCACAGAAGAAATGGAGTAGCCCTCATAATTAATAGTAAAGTGGCTAAAGCAGTGCTTGGATACAATCCAAAAAAATGACAGAATGATCTCAATTCGAATTCAGGGCAAGCCATCTAACATCACAGTGATCCAAATATACGCCCCAACCACAGATGCTGAAGAAGCTGAAGTAGAGCAGTTCTATGAGGATCTGCAGCACCTACTGGACAACACGCCAAAAACAGATGTAATTTTCATCACAGGAGACTGGAATGCTAAGGTGGGCAGTCAAATGACACCTGAAATTACACATAAGCATGGCCTGGGAGAACAAAATGAAACAGGACATAGGCTGATAGAACGTTGCCAAGACAACTCACTCTGCATAACAAACACTCTCTTCCAACAACCTAAGAGACGGCTTAATACATGGACTTCAACAGATGGACAACACCGAAATCAGATTGACTACATCCTTGGCAGCCAAAGGTGGCGGACATCTGTACAGTTGGTAAAAACAAGACCTGGAGCTGACTGTAGTTCAGATCACGAACTTCTTCTTGCACAATTTAGGATCAGACTAAAGAGATTAGGGAAGACTCACAGATCAGCTAGATATGAGCTCACTAATATGCCTAAGTTATATGGAGTGGAGGTGAAGAATAGGTTTAAGGGACTAGACTTAGTAGATAGGGTCCCAGAAGAACTATGGAGGGAAGTTCACAACATTGTTCAGGAAGTGGCAACAAAATACATCCCAAAGAAAGAGAAAACCAAAAAGGCAAAATGGCTGTCTGCTGAGACACTAGAAGTAGCCCAAAAAAGAAGGAAAGCAAAAGGCAACAGTGATAGGGGGAGATATGCCCAATTAAATGCAAAATTCCAGAGGTTAGCCAGAAGAGATAAGGAATTATTTTTAAACAAGCAATGCTCAGAAGTGGAGGAAGACAATAGAATAGGAAGGACAAGAGACGTCTTCCAGAAAATTAGAAACATCGGACGTAAATTCCAGGCCAAAATGGGTATGATCAAAAACAAAGATGGCAAGGACCTAACAGAAGAAGAAGAGATCAAGAAAAGGTGGCAAGAATATACAGAAGACCTGTATAGGAAGGATAACAATATTGGGGATGGCTTTGATGGTGTGGTCAGTGAGCTAGAGCCAGACATCCTGAAGAGTGAGGTTGAATGGGCCTTAAGTAGCATTGCAAATAACAAGGCAGCAGGAGACAAGGGCATCCCAGCTGAACTGTTCAAAATCTTGCAAGATCATGCTGTCAAGGTGATGCATGCTATATGCCAGCAAATTTGGAAAACACAGGAATGGCCATCACATTGGAAAAAAAATCAACTTATATCCCCATACCAAAAAAGGGAAACACTGAAGAATGTTCAAACTATCGAACAGTGGCACTCATTTCACATCATGTGACATGCTGGGCTTGAGGAATCCAAGGCTGGAGTTAAAATCGCTGGAAGAAACATTAACAATCTCAGATATGCAGATGATACCACTTTGATGGCTGAAAGCGAAGAGGAACTAAGGAGCCTTATGATGAAGGTGAAAGAAGAAAGTGCAAAACTGGCTTGCAGCTAAACCTCAAAAAAACCAAGATTATGGCAATCAGCTTGATTGATAACTGGCAAATAGAGGGAGAAAACATAGAGGCAGTGAAAGACTTTTTATTTCTAGGCTCAAAGATTACTGCAGATGTTGACTGCAGTCAGGAAATCAGAAGACGTTTAATCCTTGGGAGAAGAGCAATGACAAATCTCAATAACATAGTTAAGAGCAGAGACCTCACACTGACAACAAAGGTCTGCATAGTTAAAGCAATGGTATTCCCTGTAGTAATGTATGGCTGCGAGAGATGGACCATAAGGAAGGCTGAGAGAAGGAAGATTGATGCTTTGGAACTGTGGTGTTGGAGGAAAATTCTGAGAGTGCCTTGGACTGCAAGAAGATCAAACCAGTCCATACTGCAGGAAGTAAAGCCAGACTGCTCACTTGAGGGAATGATATTAAAGGCAAAACTGAAATACTTTGGCCACATAATGAGAAGCCAGGACACCCTGGAGAAGATGCTGATGCTAGGGAGAGTGGAAGGCAAAAGGAAGAGGGGCTGACCAAGGGCAAGGTGGATGGATGATATTCTAGAGGTGACGGACTTGTCCCTGGGGGAGCTGGGGGTGTTGACAACCGACAGGAAGCTCTGGCGTGGGCTGGTCCATGAAGTCACAAAGAGTCGGAAGCGACTGAACGAATAAACAACAATGATTTTAATCAATGTTTTATATTGTGTTAACCAGGTGTCCTTAATTTAAAGCTTAATAGTGATTTTTATTTTTCCTTTAAAAAGTGATAGAACACATTTCATAGTTTCATAAACAACTAGTCATATATTGAAAAACTGTAATCTCCACAATATTGTAGGTTTCGTGTTTACTTACCTGCATCTTAGTCGTTATCCTTTACTGCTTTATTATTTTTTTACATTCCTTTTATCTCTTCTTGTTTATATTATTTCTTTAAAATATTTAATATAAAAATGCTAAGAAAAAAAGAAGGGAGGGAGGGAGGGAGGGAGGTGAGGCAGGCATATTCATTAAGAAAACATGGGAAGGCTGGCGTCATTGCTCCAATATTCATACCAGGAAACCTTGGTGTACGTTTACCTAAGAAATGTCAGATGACATTTGGTAGCCCTCATTACACATAACAAGAGCTCTCCTGATAATCTCATATGTACAGTAGTGAAGGGAATGTGACAGTTTATTGAAACCTCCATTTGGAGGTTTGGTAAGATCCTTGTCACTGACATTCCAGTATGTCTATACTTAGTTTGAAGGACAGAGCTGCAGACAGCTATTTAAGGACAGGACTTATCTAGGGTTTTTCATTTTGGCACTTGCCTCAGTTCAATCTATTGGGTGACTTAACTGGCACTGCTTCACATTGATAAAAGCCTATCCATTTGCCATGCATAAATAAAGTACTATTAGATGATTTCCTATCCAGAGTTGAGAATATAATTCCTAGCACTCACATCCTGACATTTTTTTTTCCTGTTTCTGCAATCCCAAATTTACTGCTTCGCTGGGAGGTGACAAATCTATGGAAAGCATTTAATCTGCTTATAGCGAATTGAGCCTTAAATGTTAGTGAGCAGTGGTGTGGGGGCAGCAAACAAAGAATATATGTGATAAGACAGAAGCTATTTTAGCTATGTTGCTGGTGATAACATGAAGCTGAAAAAGAAATTGTTCTTTCTTCCCCTTCCTTGATATTCTTGGATGGAAATGGAGGAGGAATGGTCGATGTTCATTCTTAGTTTTCTTGTTATCCCTGATTGCATTTCAACTATATCACCTTGCTGCTGATTTCCTGAAAACTCTCCAGACTGGTGCTTAACATTTTTTCCTGTTGTAATAAATGATGTTAAGTCTATTTGTTCATTCGTTCAGTCGCTTCCGACTCTTCGTGACTTCATGGACCAGCCCATGCCAGAGCTTCCTGTCAGCCGTCAACACCCCCAGCTCCCTCAGGGACGAGTCCGTCACCTCTAGAATATCATCCATCCACCTTGCCCTTGGTCGGCCCCTCTTCCTTTTGCCCTCCACTCTCCCTAGCATCAGCATCTTCTCCAGGGTGTCCTATCTTCTCATTATGTGGCCAAAGTATTTCAGTTTTGCCTTTAATACCATTCCCTCAAGTCAGCAGTCTGGCTCTATTTCCTGGAGTATGGACTGGTTTGATCTTCTTGCAGTCCAAGGCACTCTCAGAATTTTCCTCCAACACCACAGTTCAAAAGCATCTAGTGATAAAGTATTCTCTATCTATCCTGTACTCTCCAGCAGTCATTTCATTATAAAAGAAGGGGAAAAAAAGATCTTCTAAGCCATGTTTTTTCACATTATGTGCAGTTTTATACTGAACACCACTGATATATCCTTCCGTATTCACAATTCCTCCTAGGCTAAAAACCCAAAGCATTGTAGCTTTTCCTCATTGGACTGTTACTTCAGTCCTTGGATCAAGTTGTTTGTGCTTTTCTGCATTATGGCATGATTATGATAATATTGAAGCAGTGATTATTAATCTAAATATTTCCCCCATGGGAGCTTTTCTCTTGCTTAGTTCTTCTTTCTGTGATGTCAGTCCATTTCTTGCCCTCCTACAGATAATTAATATAACACTCAGGAGTTTCTACTTGATTTAAACTCCAATATCTTGTGATTTTCTCGAGTGCATTCCGTTTTCTTTGTTATGAAGTGATCTCTCAACCCTGAAAGGCCAACAGTAATATTTAAGTTATGAGATCAGCAGAAGGCAAATATTTACATTCCTGAAAATGGTATTCTTCCCTCCCTCCTTCTGTCCCTCCCTCTTTCTTTCTTTCTTTGGCTGCAGGCAGAGGAGGTGAAAGCACCATTTCTGAAGATTATCTAATTAAAAATAGTTTTGTTCCTGATGGAGGGGTGGAGTTATATTTGGAACATTTCAGGGATAATTTTCTGTTCAACATACAGTATACACTTAATTATAAGTACCTTCAAGTGCTTCTAGAAAACAAAAAAATCGAACCCACAGACTTTTTATTTAAAGGTCAACTTTTTGCTATGGCCGAACTCTTGCAAATGTATCACTATACCATTTGATCATGGTCCACTACAGCCCCCCCCCTTTTTTGGGGGGGGGGAATAGTAATGCTACAGCACTTCAGCACTGGGTATCATTACCCAGAGGCATTAAGAATTCTGTTTTCACAACATGCAATAGCCATCCTGTCAAAAGAATCTAACACATTGCAGGTTTTCTTTTAAAGAGTCATCGTATTGAGTAGAGATACAAATGTTTTGTTTTGTTTTAAGCATGGTTTAAAAGACAGGAAATGAGCCTTGGGCTGTTGCATAATTTAGAGTCAAAAACAAAATTCTTGCTCAGTAGGTGTGGTAAACTATAAAGCACAGCTTTTCTGCCTTTAGAATATAAGCTGGAGACACAGTCTTCATAATTGTGGTCACAGTAAGTCTGGTAATCAGCAACATTACAACTGTAGACTCCATTAGCTGTCATGTTTGCTTGTTCTTTGTTTAATTATTTTCTGCATGTAATTCCTCCATCTCAGTCCATGTGGAATGTGTTATAATGTACCAGTTAAAATACATCAAATTAAACATAACAACAGCAAAAACATTTCTACCCTGCTGTTGTCCTGGGAAAGTAGAAATGCAGAGTGTCTCCTCTTTCCTTAGTGCTCTGTAAATTTCAGAACCCAATCAAATTGGTTTCATAATCTCATAGTCAGTTTCAGATTACCAATATACTGTAAATTTTATATCTTGATTTTTGATTCTTGCATTAATAGCATGTAATTTCTAAAAATCACACAGCAACTATGCTGGTGTGTGTATGTGTGTGTGTCTGGTGTGGGAGCATCAGGATGCTGGTATCCTATGTTGATCTATCATTGATTTAAAAAAAAAGCCAGTGTCCAGCATGGATAAGGTTCTGTGCTATCTTCTATACAACAGCATGTCACATTAGTTATATCATTTTTTTCTTTAGAAATAATATTTCACATCCTTCTCTCTCTCTCTCTCTCTCTCTCTCTCTCTCTCTCTCTCTCTCTCTGTGTGTGTGTGTGTGTGTGTGTGTGTACATACATACCTATTTACTGGCTGACTTTGGAGCCAGTCACACTCTTTCAGATTTAGACTGGGAAGTTGAAAAACATATGTCTACCAACCTGCACTGGATCAGTGTGGTAGATGTTACAGTTTCTAACCTTCAGTGAAGAGATCTTTATTTATCAACCTGTACTGGACAAGCACTGACTGCAGTATCTGGAATAAAAACAAACATAAAATTTGTGTTGTATGTTGTTGTTTATTCGTTTAGTCGCTTCCGACCCTTCGTGACTTCATGGACCAGCCCACACTAGAACTTCCTGTCGGTCGTCAACACCCCCAGCTCCCCCAGGGATGAGTCCATCACCTCTAGAATATCGTCCATCCACCTTGCCCTTGGTCGGCCCCTCTTCCTTTTGCCCTCCACTCTCCCTAGCATCAGCATCTTCTCCAGGGTGTCCTGTCTTCTCATTCTGTGGCCAAAGTATTTCAGTTTGTTGTATACAAAGATATTAATACTCATGATGATATTGTAGAAGAAAAAGGAAAAATAACTGGGATTTTTTTAATTGATGAAGGAGCAGATGTAATGTTTGGAGAAATATATGTCATGCTATTATTCCTACATTATGGCAGAGCTTTGCTGAATTTAAAACACGTTCAGGGCAGGTGAACTTTCTTGCCTATGCTTAAATTACATTGAAACAAAAAAGGAAGGCTTACTTTAGTCATCTGCATCATCAGGTGTTGTATCAAGGCATAGTATCAAGACTCTCATCTCTAGATCAGAAATTTTCATCTGAATGGAATCTCAGGGCCTTTCCCCATTGCTGAGCTGTTGTTGCTTATAACCCTCTTTGAGTCAGCAAAACAAATGTACTGAAATTTGTTGCCCCTCTTGCTGATCTGTATCTTGCTTCCATTGCTTCGGTTGCCAGATTCCGTAATCCCTGACTTCCGTCCAAGATAGTAAGTGTTAAAGCCTGGCAGATTTTTGCCTAGTGTCAGAATAAGAAGAGAAACATGGTGCAGCTAAGCATGTTATTATTAAGGTACCTTTGTGCCCTGATTAGGTGCAAATGGGAAAGGCCCTCAGACTATGCGGACAGCTTGAATTAAGCACTGCAATATGCTTCACAAGGAGGTAGTTCATTTAATTTATTGCTTGATAGGGAATGATAAAAGGTACTATTCATCTAGAGTGGAAGTGTTGATGAAAATTATGTTTTACGATGATTTAATGCCACCTAGAATAAAGTGAGCTCTTCCATTGAAGCTGGCACTAAGAAAGGATACAAGTTTTTTCCACCTCCAAGTGATGAACATAACTAGCACCAAAAGCCAAATGAAAACAAAACTGAAAAGCTAGCTGGCAGTAGCAGTTTTGTATCATTAAAGGTTTCTGAGTCTCTGATTTGAGGTACCTTTCAGCAGTTCTTGTCAGTTTTCCATGGAATGAATGGATGATTTGATGAAAAGCCACCTTCATTTCCTCAAGGTAGTACTTACACTTAGGGCCGTCACTGATTAAACAAATCATACTCAACACATCCTATGACTTTTAATTGATTGATTACATCTGCATGAATTTACATATGAATAAATGAAGGTGGAAAAAAATGATTTCTGTGAAATGCATTCAACTGCAGATGAGGTTTCTAGGGAAAGAGAAGGGGGGTAAAATACCTTATGGAAGATGAGACTTGCCATCATCATTTTTAGAAAACCTCTGAGTCTGTAATAAGTCTTAAAAAAAAAAAAACTACTGGTTAATCATGGCACTTTTTAACTTGATCAGTTATGGGTTTCATTAATGCTGCTAAATTTATGGCTTAGCCGTCACCCTCCAGATACAGTATTTGGTGAATTTATTTCTTTATTCAATATCTATCTCACCCTTCTGTAAGCTGAACATGTAACTTGTGCAACAACAGCTTTCCTAATGCCTCAGCCATAATTCTGTTTGCCCCAACCATAATGGAACATAAATTCCATTAGGAAAATGAGAGGGCCTTTTTGAATGGCTGGCTGTTTTAATGTTTCTACATGTACATTCATATGTGTATGGTGCAAATAGAACAGGTGCTATTTAAAGAGATATATACCGTACACTTATCCTAGGACTGACTTTGAGATAAAGAACACATAAAGAGGCAGCCTATGCAATTAGACTAGGACTTTGAAAGAAAAAGAAAATATAAGAAAGTGAGCAATGAGGGAATAAAATAAGTAAGTAGGGAATGCATCAATATTTCTCTCCCTCCCTCTCTTTCTCTTTCTCAGTTTAATTTCCCCATTTGTTTTACTTCACGTAGAACATGTCTAAGCTCAGAATATAGCTGTTTTTAATAAAACAAAACAAACAAAAAAAAAAGAATCTTAATATTGTCCTAAAAGAACTGATGGAGGTATATAGTACTTCATTTTGTTGGCAAACATTTAAATGAAACCTACCTTGCAATTTCTACGGGAAGCCTATAGTACAAATTGGCACAGCATTCAGGAAAAAAAAAAGTTGTATTCAATAACTCAGAATTTAAATTACAATTGGCTTCATTTAAAACATCAAAAAATATATAACTAAGCAATGTAAAATGTATTCTCCTGAATGGTACAAAGGTTTTATCAGTACATGCTTTATTTAAATGCTTAAAAATTAATCCTCAGTATGTTTACTAGGAAGAGAACTGAAACTTGTCATAGTTTAATATTAAGTCAGTCCCTGAGTGAGATGGGCAGTGACTAAATTTGAAGTATAAATAAATAAATAAATAAATAATGACAATAATTTAAAATCAAATTAAAATAATCTACTCATCAAATGGCCAATATAGTTGAGTATAGTTGGATATAATCTGACACATAGGTAAAACATCACCACCCCTCCACACACAAAGTTTAATTTCAGAAGAGAATTTCATAATTTTAACAGAAGCTGTCTGAACCACTTGCTCCTTAAAAATCCAACACAGTTGTGCTGTCTGCTGTAATGATTTAGCTTCTGCAACATTCTCTTTGCATACTTCTGCAACTAAAGAGAGAATATACTAAACACTTTGATCTTTGATTTTTGGATAAATGAGGAGCACATTAACAACTGAGGGTGAGAATTGAAATGTTGACCCATTGATTTTGAAGCACTTCTCTTATTTGCGTCATCATCTGAGGAAATAATTTTCACAGAGAACTTTGTCTAGCACCATTGGTCATGCAGCGAGTGTGATCATTGAATGCTGTATTCTTGAAATTTTGCTAGCATACAATGATTATAGCGATGTGGTGGTGGTGGTGGTGGTGGTGATGATTACAGTTTATAATTGCAGTCTTTTACTGTCAGTATTCTTTTTTAATACATACTCTTTATTTTACTTATTATTTTCAATTATATAATCCCTTAGGAATTTTTATATTAAAAATGTGCTTGAGAGAGACAGAAGGTTTGTATGATTTTTAATTTGAGTGTTGTGAATTGAAGTTGGTTCACCATATCAGTTTTGGCAGCAAAGAAGGACAATGAAGTAGGAAATATACAAAATATTTTCCTTAATTTTATTTTATTTTTTCTTATTTTCATGGAGTAGCAGAGCTCTGGTTTACACCTCACTTCATTCCTCCCTTTGTCAGTATTTCTTACTTTTCTTTCCTCATGTCTTGCTACCAAAATGAAAAAGCCAGAAAACATACAGGTAATAATCCCACCTCCATCTCCAACACAAAAGCTCTGCATCACAACAGGATACATAATTTCATGCCGACCCTACTGTCCTTTTTTAATTCAGAATTTTTCCCCAGACTGGATATGCTCCCGAAGTTAAATGAAAGGCTATCAACTATAACATATGTTTGGATCAAAATAATCTGTTTTGAACCTCACTGTACCATACAGAATGTGCCAAGGCTTTTCCCAGCCCACAAAAATTGGCTGATTTCACTTTGCAATTTTTGATCAGCCTCAGGTGTTTACCCATGCAATATTTTATTTCTAATGTTCTGACGGCAAGAAGCTAGCTAGAATTTTGCTATATTTATCCAGAACAATAAATAAAACCACCTGTCTGTCTGTCTGTCTATCATCTCTCTCTCTTTCTGTCTCCTGGTCTTCAGGCACAAAAGAAGCAAGTTGGTGATGCCTTCCATATGGAGAATTTGGAGTATGAATGAGAATAGAACAGGCCATGCATTTTAAGTCTTGCTCTTGAAGTTTTATTGAATTCAGGCCATGTCAATTCATATTACTGGAGGATGAGGAAATTAATGTTTCACCAGGAACGGAGCTCAACTCGAGGGAACCTGTGCCTTGTAAGGAAAGGAAAGGACAGCAATGAAAAGCTGGCAGCAACAGGCTCAGCAGTTCTAATATATATTGAAAAGGAAGCATTTGTAAAACCATTTTATTGCTTCTCAAAGGGGGATTTCATTAGCTGGCAGGAACCACTGTTAGATGCTGTGTGATAAAATGCTGTTACCGGAACTTTGCACCAGTGGTGTACCAGTGTGTGTCCTTATTTGGAAATCAAAACTTGCACTCATTTCTGAGGACAAAGACATTATAGACTATATATTATAGACTATAAGATACTTTCAGCAAAAGTGGCATGGCAATATTTTTAATCCATCACACATTAAAAATGTGCTGAGTTATCAAAATATGTAATTTATCCCTGGAATTGGGGTGATAGTATCATTAGATCACCCAGGTGAATTCAGAGGACAATTTCAGGGTGTGCTCTTGCAAAATTGGGTTTTCTAAAATAATTTAAAATAAATTGAGACTTTCTGGGCGTCTCAGGAGATTCAGAATGTTTAGTACACATCTCCAAGTGGGAGTTAAACAACAGAGCTGCATACTGAAGAATTGGGTTTTGCACTTATTTGGAATCGACATCTTAATGTGGATTAACAGTAGGCGGCTCTGTATTTGGGCTCAGACATTAAGCAGGTTTGGCCATCAGGGAATACCAGGTATGACTGGAAACTAATGAATAAATCCCATAATAAAGTAATAACAAATTACAATTATAGTAATTATATGATTGTGCCCAGCTAATAACCTGAATTCAAGCTCAGCTCAATAGCATCTTTGCACATATCCAATATAAGAACCATAGGCAAATGGCTTGCAAAATATAGATACATGGAATTATTTCTTTGATTTATTCCACCATTCATTAAGGACCTCAGGGTTAGGGTTAGGGGAATTTTTAGACCTAAGGAAAGAATGGGGGAGGGGGAGGGGAAATCTCATCATTTGCTATACCAGTAAAACCCTAGCACAGTTTACAAAAGGGAGATTCTTTAATGGGTCTCTCTGGGAGCTTCCAGTGGGGAGTAATGGCGGAAAGTCAGTTCTAGCTGAGCTCTGTTGCTAGGACTTACACCATGGTGATTATTGGGTGTCTCAGGATTCACTCAGACATGAAGCATTCAACGAGGAAGGAGAAGCTACCAAATCACTCCTCGTGCCTTCTGAATGGCTGTAGCTCATCGAGGTATTGCAGACAGGCAACTGGACAGTGAGCAATCAGCTGGGAAGCATGAGAAACATCTTGTCAAAGCCGTGGCTGAAGCCCCCGTAAAGGGACAATCATTCTGACCACCCCACTTCTAAAATCACTTTTGCTGTACTTTAATTATAGAATTTAAAGAGGCTATCTCCACTACAGAAATATTTCCTCTCTTGGTTGGCTTTTCATTATTGTTGAGACTTCTTTAGTGTGCTTTTACTGAATTTAAAGGAATAATAATTGGAGTATGGAATCCAAAAGCTTTACTGTTTTATAGAAGTTTTTTTTTTCTTTTTAAGAGACTATTTGCATTTATATTTTACTTTCACCTTTAAATATATATATATATATATATATATATATATATATATATATATATAAAGAGACATTTCGTGGAGTTGAAAATGAACTATTTTTAGATGCTGTGAAAAAGTTTTGTTGCGACAATTTTTCTAAGCTGTGATTGGTTACTGTTTCTAAACAAGGATACAAATTGGCCCTTTCAGTGTAACTGGAGACTTCCACTCCGCCCCCCTCCTTTTTAGTTGTTTATGTTGAAGATTTGTTGTTGTTGTTGTTGTTTGGTTTTTGGAACATTATGTGTGGCCACTAGAGAGAGCTAAAGTACTAAACTTGAATTATTGAAATAAAACAGCCTTTTTTCTTTTTCTTTTTTTTAAAGGAAGCGGGTAAGAATAAATAGAAATTATGACTACTAGAAATCAAACAAGGCATGGGTCTGGTGAATTTGATTGGATAAAAGGCACGTTTGAAAAATATACTCTTAAAACTTCACAAACTATCACTCAAAATGTTAATCAATCCCTTGATTCAAGATTTGCTGATTTTGAGAAAAGGCTTGATCAAAAATTGGAGAAAACGGAAAAGAAAATGGAAGGAGGAATTTTAAAAGTTAATGACAGAGTTGACTTGTTGGTAAGTGAAAGGGAGAAAGAGCTTGATAAACTTGCATTATTGGAATTGAGAGATAAGGAGTTTTGTTTAAGGTTCAGGGGAATCCCAGAAGTTAAAGAAGGAGATTTAAAAGAAGGTTACACAAGCTTTGGCAATATTAATTGATTGGGAACAAGATAAAATGTTGGATGAAATTAAAAAAAAAAATGTATTAATTCTAGATAAGCAACTACACATAGTAACCCGAGAGATGTGTTGGTACAGTTTTCTAGGAGAAAAACAAGAGGTTCAGTTTTGCAAGGACAGTTTTGACTCTAAACTTAATATTGGGAATGCGGACATAACTGTTCTTAAAGAAATACCAGTAAGGATTTTAAGAAAGAGAAAGGAATATGCTTTTTTGGCAGACATTTTGAAAAAGAATACTGTAAAATTCCCTTTTGATGGGAGAAATTAGAAGGGGTAAGTTTCTCCTCTCCTGCCAACCTAGCAGTTTGAAAACATGCAAATGTGAGTAGATTAATAGGTACCGCTTCGGCGGGCAGGTAACGGCATTCCATGTAGTCATGCTGGCCACATGACCACGGAAGTGTCTACGGACAAACGCCGGCTCTTTGGCTTTGAAACGGAGGTGAGCACCACCCCCTAGAGTCGGACACGACTGGACTTAATGTCAAGGGAAACCTTTACCTTTACTAAGTTTCTCCTATCAACAACTAATATTTAAATTAACTTTGATTCCCAAAGCTAAGGATTTTTTAGCTAGATATGGAAGTAACCTAGAACAGGACATACCTGGAATTAAACAAATGGATGTTGTAATACACAGGGAAGAGATAGCTGCTACCTCTAAAGACTGTGGTGAATTACTTTTATAAAAATGGTTCTGAATTGTCTCACTTGGAATATAAATGGAGCAAACTCTCCACAAAAAAGGAAAAAAAAGTTTTTCATTATTTGAACAAATTGAAATATGAAGTGATTTGCTTACCAGAAACACATATAAAGAAAAAAAGATATAAAATATTTGGTAAATAAGAATTTGGAACAAGAATTTGTTTCGGCCAATTTGAAGAAAAGTAATGGAGTTGTATTATATGTAAAATCTTATTTAAAACTATGTTTGTTATTAGTGGATGAACACAGTAGATATGTAGGAGTTGAAATGGAGATACACGGACTTAAAATGATTATAGTGGTAATATATGCAACGAATGATGACAAAAGTAATTTTTTTATGAAACTCTTGAATGAATTGTCAGGTTTTTCATACCAAAGTTGGTGTTTAATGGGAGACTGGAATGGAGTTACTTCACCACTGATTGATAGAATATCTGAAAAGCAAATTAAAATTAAGCAAGGAAAACTACCTAAGTTTTTATTATTATTATTTATTTAATGGATACTTTGACATTAGTGGACTCATGGAGATATAAAAATTGATTGGCAAAAGACTATACTTTTGATTCAGACAGACACAAATCTTTTTCAAGAATTGATATGATTTGGGTTTCAACCAATCTGGTGAATAAAATTTCCAAAATGGATATTTTACCAAAGACTTTGTCTGATCATAATCCTGTAAGTATGACAATTAAAAAAAATTCTAGGAGTTTTAGATGGAGATTGAATCTATTTTGCAAAAAGTAAAGGTTGTGGAGGATTGTGAGAGGAAGTCACAGGACTTTTTTGAGATGAATTTGGACAATGAAATAGATATAAAAACTGTGAGGGATGCTAGTAAAGCAGTTATGAGGGGACATTTTATCTATCTTAATCGTAATCTTAAGAAAAAAATTCAACAAAAAATACAAATGGTTTTGTATCAGATTAAGCTAAAAGAAAAGGAGTTGCAGAAAAAACCATTAGATAATATTGTTTCCCAACTTAAGTTATTACACCAGCAAGTTTCAATGTTGATAGTGAAAGAAATTGAAGTGAAGTTAAAATATGCTAAACAGAGACATTTTGAATTTGCTAATAAACCAGGAAGACAGCTTATAAATTAAGGAAGGAAAGAGAGAAGAAAATGAGTTTTAAAATTCAAGAAGGAAATGTGGAATTATTCAATAATGAAAAGATTAAAAAAGCATTTTATATTTTTTTTCTTAACCTATACAAAAAGCAAGAAATTTCTTTAGAAAAGATTAATGAATACCTGAATAAACAAAATCTACCAAAACTTTCCCAGTCACAGAAATTAATATTGAATAGTCTGATAACTATTTTTGAAATAGTTGACACTATGTTGTTGTTTATTCGTTTAGTCACTTCCGACTCTTTGTGACTTCATGGACCAGCCCACGCCAGAGCTTCCTGTTGGTCGTCAACACCCCCAGCTCCCCCAGGGACAAGTCCATCACCTCTAGAATATCATTGATAGTTGACACTATAAAGAGAACTAAATTGGGAAAAGCACCAGGACCTGATGGGTTATCTGCAATATATTATAAATGCTTTGAAGATCAGATTCTTTTACACTTTAAAAGATTGATGAACTCTATTTTGTTGGGTTCAGCAATGCTAGATTCATGGAAGGAAGCTAACATTGCACTTCTACCAAAAGAAGGACAAGATTCTTCTCTAATTAAGAATTATAGACCAATTTCATTGTTGAATGATTATAAAATATTTGCTTCAGTGTTGGCAGAAAGGATGAAGAACATTTTATAGGAATTTATTCATCATGATCAATGTGGATTTTTTGCCCCAAAGACAATTAGAAGATAATGTAAGAGTTGTGTTGGACATTATAGAATAATTACAATATCATAATGAATGTCGAGCCTCATGTGGCGTAGAGTGGTAGGTGACAGTATTGCAACCGAAACTCTTCCCGTGACCTGAGTCCATCCCAGTGGAAGCTGGATTCTTGGGTAGCCAGCTTAGGTCAACTCAGCCTTCCATCCTTCCGAGGTCGGTAAAATGAGTACCCAGCTTGCTGGGGAAGTTGATGACTGGGAAAAGCAATGGCAAACCACCCCGCTATAGTCCGCCAAGAAAATGTTGCAAAAGTGGCATCCCTCCAAAGGGTGAGACATGTCTTGGTGCTTGCACACGGGACCTTTCACACCATAATGAATGTCAGACAGCTCTTATCTTTTTGGATGCAGAGAAAGCATTTGATAAATTGAATTGGATGTTTATGTTTAAAGTTTTAGAGAGTATGGACTTTGGAGAACATTTTATACAAGGAATTTATATGCCTCAAAAGGCAAATATTATTGTGAATGAAGAGTTAACTGAACCATGTTGTATACAAAGAAGAACAAGACAAGGATGCCCTTTATCACCTTTACTTTTTATTTTGATGTTGGAAGTTTTTAATAGAGACATTAGAAGAGATGAACGAAGAAAAGGTTTAAAGATTAAACAAGAGGTTTTTAAACTGAGGGCTTTTGCTGATTACTTAGTTCTGATATTACAGGACCCTTTGGATTCTGTTGAACATCTGATGAAGAAACCGAAGGAATTCAGGTCATTGACAGTTCTTAAAGTAAATAAACAAAAAACAAAACTGTTACTTAAAAATATGACCCTGCCTAATCAAGAATTGTTGATGGGTAAGATGGGCTTCAAGATTGAAAAAAAAAAGGTTAGATATCTGGGGGTGATTTTGTCAGCTAAAAATAGTATGTTGTTTCAAAATAACTATGGTAAAATTTGGAATGAGGTGAAAAAAGATTTGGTAAGATGGGGAAAGTTACAATAGTCTCTTAAGGGCAGAATTTCTGTGATTAAGATGAATGTTTTGCCTATGATGTTGTTTTTTTCACACTATACCAATTTTGTCAACAGATTTACCATTTAAACAATGGCAGAGAGATATTTTGAAGTTCATTTGGCAAGGCAAAAAACCAAGAATTAAATATAAATTGTTACAAGATGCCAAGGAATGAGGAGGTATGGGTCTGCCTAATTTAAAATTGTATTTTGATGCCTGTTGTTTGCTTTGGATGAAGGAATGGATAACTTTGGAGAATAAAAAAAACTATTACAACTTGAATGTCATGAATTAAGATTTGGGTGGCATGCCTACTTGTGGTACAACAAAGTTAAAGTTAATAAGGATTTTAAAAATCATTATATCAGGAATGCCATATTGTGGATCTGGAATAAACGCAAGGTAAGATTGTCTCCTAATGTACCTTTGTGGTTATCACCTCTGGAAGCATTCGTTAGAAGAGAAAATGTGGGAGAAATAAAGTGGTTAAAGTACAAAGAGTTGTTAAATTTGAGGACGGTGAACCAAACTTTGAAACAAGAGAAAAGGTAGATTTGGAAGGATTACATGTCATTGGTTTACCTATATGCAATATTATATAATATTATGCTGGAGCAATGGGAAAATATGTGGACTAAAGGTTTGAAATTTACTTTGTATTATAACTTCAAAAATATATAAAATAATGTATAATTGGTATCTAACTCCTGATAAGTTGTCAGAAATGTTTAATGGTATAATGAATGTCTGTTGGAAATGTTTGCAGGGTGAAGGAACCTTTTATCAACTTTGGTGGACCTGTGAAAAGGCTAAAAGTTTTTGGTATCAGATATGTATTATTATTCAAAAGATCCTTAAAGTGAATATACAAAAACAAAGCAAAACAAAACAAAACCAGAATTGTTCTTATTGGGTTTGGTGGAGAAAAAAATTGGAGAAATAACCTGAAACTTTGTTTTTGTATATGATCACTGCTGCGAGGTTATTATATGCACAACAATGGAAATATCCACAAATTCCTACAGTGGAAGAATGGATTATTAAATTAATGAACTTGGCTCAAATGGCAAAGTTAGCAGCTTTAATAAGAGATCATTCTGTTTCTAGATTTGTCTCTTTATGGCAACCTCTTTTGGATTACTTGCTTGTGTCAGGAAAAAATGAAGTTTTGATCGTGGGTTTTGATAATTACTGTAGATGGTTTGTTTTGATAGAAATAATGTTAATATGGATTAATTAATGGTAAGAGAATATCCTTTTTAATTGTACTTACAGTATATCTGTATTGGAAGTAGTCAGAAGCCATCTTCTGTTTCTATTTTCTATCTATTTTCACTGTTATAGTTTTTGTTCTTTTTCTTTTAGTTCTATCTTTAGTGTAGTCTCTGTTTTTGTATTTTTACTATACTTTAAGATATAATACAATAAAATTCTTATTAAAAAAATATAATTGGTCTTTCTGATCCATCCCTTTTAGACTGATCTAGAGATGCAAAGACGGCACCATAATTGTAATGTGAATAGCTCTATGGGAGAATACTATATTTTTTATCCCATATAATTTATATATCTGCTATAAATTCTGATATTTATGACTGTGCCTCATGTAGTCAAACCTGCCTGATGCAGAATTAATGGCAAAAGAAAAAAATGTTATTCAAGGATGTTACAAATGTGTAAAATTAATATTTCATGCAAGAACTTCAGAGAGAGTAATAATTAGCAGAACAAAGAATAAACAATAGCTGTAAATATCAGGGATTATGCTAATGGAGTCATCACTTCTGAGCAAGTTTTTGCCCATCTGTCCTGCCATCCAATTAGAAGGCTTAAATCTCATAACTCATAATTGCATACAAAATTTAAAAACCTATTATAAGTGATTTAAATGCATATGAACATTCTATTTCAGCTGAAGCATGTATTTGTAGCTCTGAGAACAAATATTACAAAATAAAACACATATATACAGACATACAAAACTTTCGCTCTCATTGAGGCCTCCAGATTCATAATTGCCTTAAACCAACATCATTCTTCAAAGAATTGGCATGCAAATTAATGTACTATAAATAATAATAAGTTCTGGATGGAAAACACCACTGCATTTATCTTCTATACCATATCTATCACAGGTTAAACACTTTGGATGCTTTCAACAATAAGTTGTAAATGTTCTGCTAACATTACTTTGCAAAAGTATATTATTGCAAAATTATAGTTATCCATAATATTTAGCCTTGGTCAAGTAGGAATGGATTGGGATGTGCTTTAATGCAATGTTTCTCATCAGAAAAAAATATTCAAGTGCCTATAGTATTGCTATCTTCCTTGGCTTGTTGCATTATATAAGTTGAAACATGTCATTTGAAAGCCTACAATTTATGGCTCTGAGTGGTAATTTGTAAACAGAATTTTTTTGTGCCTACTATGGGGCAGAAGTACTGTATGATGAAATTTCAATCAGAATGCAGTTTGAAATTATCTGAAATACTATCTTTTCAATCCAATGAACTCAGCTCAAGCTATTAATTCTGAAAGGCAGAAGGCAAGGTGATACATCTATAGACAGGCAATTTATCTATTGAAACCTGATGTTTTCTTTCTAAGGCTATTAAATGTAGAAAAGAATGTAGATCAGGATGGCACTGTTTATCTGTCTGTCTGTCTATCTATTATTTATCTTAGGCACTCATACTCAATACAATCAGGATATCAGAGGAGTAAGAACACTAAGAGTAAACTCATTTGCGTACATACACACATACATTTATACATATACACCATATATAAGTGGCATACTTTTATGTGATCAAATCAACATTATCTTCCCATTAAGGGAAGTATCTGACTTGAGACAATGCCAATGTTTTCAAAAGTTTTAAAAATCTTTAGAGAAAAGTAGATAAATAACAACCAACTCTGCAACATTTGTTTGTCTGATTTATATCCTACCTTTCTATTCTAGAGAAATGCAAATGAAAACAAGCCGCAGAACATATATTATTAAACAGAGGTGAAAATGGAGCAACATGGGATCACTGGTTATCATTCCCATACTGAAAATCATCTGTACATTTGATTAGCTATCCGGGGTACCAAGATATGCTTGAATGTTCTCAAGGAGCATATTACTCTCATTTGTATTAGTAGGTGTTGTTGCTATCATGTTTCACTGCCTTCCCTTCTCGTTGATTTCATATAGATGCAGTGACAATAGACATTTTTAAGGTATTGGTGCTGTCATCACAGAGACTGGAATTTCTGGGGAAAATTGGCTGAGGAAGAGATTATTATGTACATAGAAATGAATCACTACTTACCTTGATCTTTTCAGAGAGATCACTCTCTATGGCTCTATTTTGTTTTTAATTCCAAATACTGTAGCTTTCTGCTGTTGAACAGCTACCACTCTATAGCCCAACACTGTCCGCAAGATAATGGCAGCTTGATAAATATACTTTCAGACTAGCATTCCCATTTTTCACAGGAGTTTAAATATACAGTATTTCAAGGAAGTCAGTTTTTTGAACTAAGCTGCATACATTCTTAAGTAATTCAAAAGCCTGGGGATGATTGATGAACCAATGTAATTCTTATAAAATTTTTGAATGCTGCTTGGAATATGGGTGGTAAACTTACCTATCACTTTTTGAATCTTGATTCCACAAAATTAATTTTTTTAAGGGCTGTTCTCATTCTTCTCAAGGGCACAACCTTTTAGTACCTAGATTTCTTGTGGTATAACCTATATTTCTGCTCAAAATGCAGCTAGTGTTTTATTCACAGATGAGTTGTCCCAGTCGTTACTAGAAAGATTGCATATTAGTTTGATAGAACTAATAAAGTAAGAGTACAGTATATTGAGATAACATAAGTGGAGTATAGATACCCACACACAGGATACAGGAATGTTGAGAGCTATCACTCACCTTCTCTTGATTTCCTGAAAATATTAAAGTGTTTTCAAATGTTGTTGAGAAGAAGGAATAATGATGCCTAATATAATTTACAGAATATAAACTAGAGAAAATATCCTACCTAACTGGGATCTATCTGAAGAAAAGTTTACTTTGCTACTTTCTAAAACCTATTAAACATTCCATATAATTCTACTATAGTCAAAAGACTCCCCCCCCCCCCTGCTTTTCCTGACCTGGTTTAACTTCATGATTAGTTTATTCATTAGCTATATATATATATATATATATATATATATATAATGAACTGGTTATCCTACTGTGACCTAGATGAAGGAGAAAACACTTATGCACTTAATTTTTGATTTAAAAATAAATCTATTTGAATTCATCGTTTTAAAATCCATGTGATCTTTCTGTTCCACAATACCCCAGATTTATTCCATCGCATCAGTCAAATTAACCACTTGTGCATTCACTTGTGTAATTGATGATGATAACCTTGTGGGGGAAAAGAGAGAGAGAAAAATACATTAGTTCCCAAAGGAGAAGTATTGTTATTTGTATATTAATGATATACAATGTTAATTCATATCAATTTCAAGTATATTCTGAATATTTCCTTTTTAGATAGACTGCTAACGAAGTATAATTCAGCAATATTTGAAAACATGTTTCATATTTGAGAGCTCCCAAATTCAGCCAACCAGCAACTTTAAACATAGAGGTCACCATTTATTTATTTATCAAATTTTATCACCGCCCATCTCCTCCCAAAAGGGGGACTCTGGGCAGTTTACAGCAAGAACAAAGTTAAAAATCAGTGCCAATAAATACAGTAAATATAAATATAATAAACAGTAAAAATATAGGATAACATGTATGATAACATGTGAAAGGGAAGAATTTTGAGGCTCTGGCCAGTCAGAATACTTATGCACCACTCCACAGAAGCAGTTTCAAGGTGATTATTGTCTTCATTTCTGCCACTTTGAAATGGTGAGAATAAGAAGCTCATGTTACTGCTTTGCTATGAGTTGCCTGAGTCCTTCAACCACAAACATCTCCTCAATCCAGACTGCATGAGATAAAAAGAGAATACCTGGCACGTTATATCCTTTCCCCTGCCATGGTGAAGACAGGAGATAGAAGAATCAAGTTGAGAAGGCAATTTTCTTCCAGATGTGAATTATGGTGGTGTCCTTCTTTGCTTTTGCCTTGTTTTTGAAGCTTCCAGAGAGATGCTTTAAAAAAACTACCTGACTCATGAGGATGCTTCCTTGTTATGCTAATCATACCTACTGAACATGCTAAAAGTAAATCTAATAAATATTGCTTGAAGCACATGGATTAAGTTACTTTTATTGATGAAATGCACCAGAGACATAGTCCAGACTGAACACAGACCAATGCTGTATATTTGCCCTTTATATGCTGAATATAAATTGAGGAAAGCTGGATTAGAAAAAGATAAGCATGGTTCTAAAACTAGAGGAAGAAACATCAATAACCTGTGCTATACTGATGATGTTACTCTGATAGCCAAAAATGCAAAGAATCTGCAAGTTCTAGTAATCAAAGTCAAGGATCACAGTGAAATAAATGGGACTAAGATTAAATATAAATAATACTAAATTTATTACAACAGGTACAACAATCAGCCATAGAACTGACAATGAAGATGTTGTAATGGTAGATACTGTAGGTTCTGCCTTTTAGGATTGACTAGCAACAGTAAAGGAACTAGCAGTCAAGACTAGCACTTGAGAGAGTAGCAATGAAGGCCTTGGAAAAGATATTCAGATGCCTTGATATGCCTATGCACGCAATGATCAGAATTGTGTATGGCTTTCCCTGTGGTACTGTATGGAAGCAAAAGTTGTTTTTTGAAGAAACAGGATAAAAACTATTGACACTTTTGAACTTTTAACATTAGTGTTGGAGAGTACCCCTGAGAATACAGATAGCTAAGAAAACAAACAAATTTATCCTGAAAGGAATCAGTCCAGAGTTCTCACTCAAGGCACAAATGACTAGGCACATATTAACATAGTTTGGACACTTTATGCAAAGATGGAGCTCTCTTGGGAAGCCCATAATACAGGGAATAGTTGAAGGAAGAAGAAAAGAGGACATCTAGCAGCAATGTAGATGGACTCATTTACAGCGGCAATGTGTATGTGGTTGGAAGACCCAAAGGACCATGTTGGGACAGATCATCCTGGAGAAGTTCTATCCATGTTGTCTCTAAGAGTTGAAACTCACTTCATGGTACATAACCATCATCAATCATTTTTGCTGTCTTGATTTTCAAATCTGTGTCTACACTGCTTTAATTCTCACTAGAACTTTATTGGGATAAAATCTGTCATTTGTATTGCTCATTCTGGCCCTATATACAATTTGCAGAGAGAACATGGACAATGCTTTAAGAGATTTCTCTGTGGACATGCATATACTTGGTACCATGACAGCAGAAGCTGGGGAGATAAGAATACCAGGCTCGTAGTTGAGATGTTCATTTGATGAGATGAGGGAGATGTTCATTTGGATTACAATTTAAAGCAACTCACTTACTATAATTTGCACTTCCCAAACCAGTGTTTCAAATGTAACACAGTTATCTTTTTATATTCGAAGTTTTCCATTTGAGAGAATTGTAATGCAATTTTCTCTCTGGTTTTAAGTGATTGAATCTAGAAAAATGTTGTATTTAAAGAAATCACATCATTATACTTGATTGTAAAATGCATATATCATGAATTATGCATAGAAAAAAGTTCATAAAATGTATATAAAATGTGTGAGTTGAAAAAAAAAGTATTGCCACTTGATGTGTAGACAGGAGGATTCAAATGGTAGAAAAAGGTAGAAAACCTCTTCAGAGCAAAGAGGCATCAGTGCACTTTCACATTATAACTGTGCACCTCCTTCTCAAAAAATGATCACCTCCCCTTTTTGGGGAAGGTGGTTCAGAAAGTGGTGGCATACAGCTCCAGAGGCTTCTGGATGAAACAGATTATCTGGACCCCTTCCAGTCAGGTTTCAGGCCCTGATATGGAATGGAAACAGCACTGGTTGCTCTTATGGATGATCTCTGGAGGGAGTGGGATGGAGGCAGTGCATCCATCCTGGCTCTCCTTGACCTCTCAGCAGCTTTTGTTACCATTGACCATGGTATCCTTTTGGGTTGGCTTAGGGAGTTGGGGGTAGGCAGCATAGTTCTACGCTGGTTCACCTCCCTCTTCCAGGGCTGGTCCCATTTGGTGGTGATAGGGAGTGAAAGATCTGACCATCGACCCCTCCTTTGTGGGGTACCACAGGATTCAGTTCTCTTTCCACTCCTTTTTAACATCTACATGAAACCACTGGGTGAGATCATCCATCATCACGAGGTGAAGTATCATTAATATGCTGATGATACTCAATTATATATATCTGTCCCGGGTGAAGTAAGTGATGCTGTGACTGTCCTATCCTGGTGCCTGGGGGCTGTGGGGGTCTGGATGGGGAACAAAAGTCTTCAGCTGAACCCTGGTAAGACAGAGTGGCTGTGGGTGGGGGGCTCCTCAGTATCTGGAAATTTAACATCCTTGGTTCTGGATGGAGTTGCACTGCCCCAGATAGACCCAGTATGTAATCTGGGGGTTCTTCTGGATTCACAACTTCTGCTCAAAGAGCAGGTGGCAGTTGTGGCCAGGAGGGCCTTTGCACAGCTTCATGTTGTGTGCCAGTTACACACTTTCCTGGACCTGGAGACCCTTTGCACTGTCATTCATGCCCATGTCATCTCCCATATACACTACTGCAATGTCCTTTGCATGGGGTTACCCTTGAAGAGTAACTGGAAGCTACAGCTGGTCCAAAATGCAGCTGCATGGTCAATTCTTGGTGCCCCTAGATCAGCACATGTTACACCACTGCTTCATAAACTGCATTGGGTACCAGTCTGCTTCCAGGTTCAATTCAAAGCATTGGTTACGACTTTTAAAGCCCTTCATGGCATGGGTCCAAGGTACCTGTGTGATCGTCTCTTCCCCATTGCATCAACCCGTCCCACCTGATCATGCAGGGAGGGCATATTACAGACCCTGTCAGTAAGATAATTCTATCTTGCAGGTCCAGGAATCAGGGCTTCTCTGCAGTGGTGCCTGCCCATTGGAACACTCTTCCTCCAGAGATAAGACAGATTTAATCTCTTGCAGCCTTCTGAAAACAATTGAAAACTTGGTTCTGCCACCTCACTTGGGGCGGGAAGGGAAGTAATAACACCTGGAGATGATTAGCACCTTAAATGGCCCCTTTAGATACGTGTGAATGATATTCCAACTGCTACCGTCATCTGGTTTTTATATTGTATTTATGTTTATGTTACATTTGTATTTATATTTATTAGAGTATTTTAATGTTTCTATCTTGGTTGTAAACCACTCAGAGTCCCTCCTTTGCGGGGAGATGGGCAGTGGCTAAATTCAATAAATACATACATACATACATGCATACCTGCTTACAAAGCAAACTACAAAAGAAAAGATGGCACAGCATGCTATGTGCCTGAAGAGATGCAAAGGAACCCAAACTCGGAAGGCAGTTGATTAATTTCTTCCACTTTTCTCAGATGTCTCAAAATGCCTCCCTTACATTAAGCACGGCCATTCTATTTCAATTCAGATTTTATTTGAAGCAACACTCACTGCCAGTTTAAGCAATAAAGCAGCTGCTCCTGGCCTTACACTTGTCTTCATGTACTGTATGAAGTACAGTCATGACATCAAGTGCCTGAATATTTCAGACTTGTTTAAGGGTAGCCTGAACTTGATAATTCTGAAAGGGAATTTAATTCCAGTTCACTAAACTTCTAGCAAACCCTTGAACATTCATGCACTGTTCTCCTGGTCTTTCAGGCATCTTGCAGTGCAAATCAAATGCATTAGTCCCAAAATTAATAAACACACAAATAAACAAATAAATAAATGCATAAAATAGACTGAGAAGGTGAATGAATAATGCAGGATCTATATAAACCTGGCAATTCATACAGTCTAAATAATTATCTGATGAATGAAAAATCCCTCAGAAGGATTTATAATGTATATTGTACATTAATTACTTTATTTAAAGAGGCACTAATTTGTTAATATGAATGGGGTCTCGTAAAAGAATTGAATTATGATTTGATAGGAATGTGCAAAACCTAATGAGTTCTTAATTGAGCATTTCAATTTATATAAGAATAATGATTGTCCGTTACTCTTGAGTTTACTTTGCAAGGAAAAAAGGAAGTATAAAGCTAGAAGAAGAAGAAGAAGAAGAAGAAGAAGAAGAAGAAGAAGAAGAGGAGGAGGAGGAGGAGGAGGAGGAGGAGGAGGAGGAGGAGGAGGAGGAGGAGGAGGAGTAAGAAGAAGAAGAAGAAGAAGAAGAGGGGAAGGGAAGGGAAGGGAAGGGAAGGGAAGGGAAGGGAAGGGAAGGGAAGGGAAGGGGGAGGGGGAGGGGGGAAGCTCCTCAGATCTTTGGAGGCAACTGATCCTGATTCATTTTAATCAAGAATGAATGATCATGATGACAACAACAACAACAATAATGGGGTTGCAACTGTTTCAACTGAAACTATTTTCTTTGTTTTCTCCTCAGCGAACATCAGAATGTATCAGTCCACCTATGTTTGAGGCATATGAGGAAAGAGGAAGTTTCTGCCCTTACTGTACTAGGTATGTGTACAAATGGAGGATTGGAGAGTACAGGACACCTTGCCATTCAGAAGTATCCATGATCTTCTGAAGAACATTTGACAGTTAGCATGTTGTAGCTATCAATATTGTTATTACTATTACTATTACTATGATTATTACTGTTAATTGTTTAGGTTTGCTGCAGCTGTTTTTACACCTTTTTACTTTTATACTATTACATTGCTGACTATATGTTGTTGATGTTTAAATATTAATTGTTATTGTAAACTGCCATGAATCTCAAGTTGATTACATGGTATATAGAGGGAATGAATATTCATCAAAAAATTCTGATCACCTGATTTTCCCCATCCCTAGTAATTAATAAGAAAAGGGAAAGAGGAAAAAAGGTTATTTATGAAATGTTATCTATGACCTTAAAACATCCTTGGTGTATGCTCGTATTTCTGTCATAATTCCCATTATAAATAGAGTTGCTCAAGGTTTAATATCTCAAATGTTTCAAACTGCTCAGTCTTGGCAAAAAACTGTCAATCAGTTAGACCTACTTAAAAAAAGAACAAAGCAAATAATTTAAAAAAATATTATGCTGTACTACTTCGCTATGGAAAAGAAAGACTCAAGGATAACTGTACTGCTAGAAGTGTTTTAGGAGCCTTGGCTTTTTGCTTTGGATGGGGATATTTAAAGATAAACCTTGGAACAGACAGTTGTGAATGTGGTTGCAGAATATGTATATGGTTGTGGAGCTATAGTAGTAAATACTCCTATTGTTACTAATAGAGCTATTATGTAATAGTCCTTAGAATGTATGTACCATTTTTATGTCATGGCAAACCATTTCATCTTTTTATTTCTGTTGGTTTATGATTTAAAATCTGTACAGAGCTCACATCTTACATTTTAAAAGCTCCACTGGCATTGACAACAAAAAATAAGTGCTGTCTTTTAAAAATCACAAAGCGTAAGGCAAGTCTTGTTAATAAGGTTGTGCAGCGATGACATTTAGTTTTGTCCTGAATTCAGTCATTTGGATAACATCCAATTTTTATCACAAATTTGGGGGCTAATTTTATTTGGGGACCTTTTGATTTTAGTTTATTTTAGTTAATTCAAAGGGAATTGCTAACACAGTTCTTTATTCATTGGTGGGATGATTTTTTTTTATGTATTTTTAAAATCATCTAAGTGAAGAGATTTCAGCACTAAGATGAAATGGTCTGGATGATCTTGTCAAAGAGTAGTTTTTATAGTTTGGGCATTTAAACAAAGGAAGAATCACTTCTATTGGGAAAGAGTGGAATTATTATGGAATGCCATGCAGCTTGGAAGTACTGTAGTTCCAGCTACAAAACTGACAACATTTCAGAAGGTAAGGTGCATAATTCATTCATTTTTCTGATTTTCTATTTCACATTTTTTTTGGGGGGGTGTCATTTATATAAAACTTACAAAGATTACAAAGATGTCCATGGGCTGAAAACTCAAAATTGGCTTCAAAATCATGAAATACTATATGATTGATAAATAAGGGATATAGGTCATGTGTGCAAAAATAAAAGCCTTTGAACATTCAGCATTTCATAAACACAGTCTCTACTTCTGGGAGAGAAAGACTAACAAACAGGACTGGATGCTGGAACAACACTGTGATCTTTTACTTTAACCTTCCTTCTCCTACACTGAAATTAGAAATTCATGGTAAAATCATTGACTGTGATTAGAAACTAGACTGTCAGTTGCATCACTCCTCTACCCTGACACATCTATAGCTTGGGGAAAAAAGTAGACTTACCTTTCAGAGACTGTCTCTGTCTCTGTCTCTGTGGCCAAATGAACCTTTGAAAGGGATCACATTCATAATTGGACTGCTTCAGTACTGAATTTAGCTAAATTAGTTGAAAGAATGTTTTTGCTTTAAAAAAATATTACAGTACAAATATTCTTGTTTGTCCTGCGATCTATTCTGGGACAAATGGATTAGAAGTAATGTGTGGATCAGTCTGATAACAGTTTCCCTTATTTCTATGCAGGCATCACACATTTAATATAATATGGGATAACAGAATGATGCCAGCTACTTGTTCCTTTTCTTGCACCCCTGTCAGTCTCCTCATCCATTGGCTCCTGTTGAGGGAAAGGTCTGCAGAGGGGACCTATTCCATATTATATACATGCAGACATAAACACACATAGACACACACACTCACACACATACACACACGCCCTTCTCAGCCCTATGGGTGGCATGTGTCTTCCTCAACCTCGGCTCCTCTACCAGAGGCCTGGGAGTTTGAGGGTTCTGCACAGTATCTTAGCTGTCCCTAGCACTGCACTCTTCTGGACAGAGAGCTCTGATGTTGTTCCTGGGATCTGTTGGAGCCACTGTCCCAGCTTAGGAGTCACAGTGCTGAGTGCTCCTACCACCACTGGGACCACTTTATATATGTAAAATCTCCAGTGATTGAGATCCTACATTTTTTTTTTCATAGAAAAATAGACTTCTCTCTGAAAGAACAATTTTTTGCAGGCACCCAGCTTGCATCAGAGAAAATAAATCTGAATAATTCAGATAATCACATTTATTTTAATCACTGCCAATATTTACATATGGAATAGCCTGCTCTTGCCAACAGTTTGCTGTTGAATTAGCATTGATTCCATTCTTTGGAGACTGCCAGAACATTCAATGCAAGCAAAAACATTTTGTTCAAATTTGAGATTAATGGATACCAGAGTAGGCACAATCCACATATACTGATTGGCATGGACTTCTATGAATGCAATTCTTTTGTGTCTTTAATTTCAAGATTTCACATCTGTAATTACTGACATCTACTTTAAAAACTGTTATATGCAAAACACCATGGAAAGGATTTATTAAAATGCCTGTTTTTCCACAGTGCATTAGTGTCTTAGAACTATGTTAACAAATAATAATAATAATAATAATAATAATAATGATAATAATAATGATAATAATAATAATAGGAAAGTTTGTTTTAATCAATTAATATTTCTTCATATCACAGACAGAAATTAAAAGACATGGTAAGTTATTAATCATCATGAAGATCAACATTTCCCAGCCTGATGCCCTCCAAATGTACTGATGATGAAAGATTTAACATTCTCACCCAGCTGAAAATTGAAGAAGTTGCAGCACCATTAGATCTCCCATTACCAAACTGGGAAAGAATGACTGAGATATTAGGCAAAACAAGCCAAGCTGGACCAGAACTCTCCTTGCCCTAGCTGCTAAATGAGGATCAAGCATCCCAAATTATCAGATCAGAGGTTTGAAGTAAGATGCCACTATTATGCTGGTGACACCCAGCAATACCACTCCTAACTATCTGTTTTCATGGAAGCTTGGAAGCAATTAGTATATTGCCTAAGTTGAGAAATCAAAGAGAATAAACTGAAATGAAATCTAATCAACATGAAAGTACCCAACGCTGAAATCAAGGAATGAGGTTTGGCCTATTTTATGCCACATAAAAGAACAGCATCACAGATGGAGACTGCTTCTTGATTCTCAATTCTCATAGGTGGTGGCTTTAGCAAGAATATACTGTATTATAGCTGCAATCAATATGCAAGTGGATGGACTTACAAACTTCCATATCTTGATTACATCTCATCTTGATTATTGCTGGACTGCTTACATGGAGCTAACCTTGAAAAATGTTTAGAAGGTTCAACTGGTGCAAAATGTGTTCTGCCGAACAGTACAAAGTATAGGAATCATGAGGTGCTGACACTAAAATATTTGCACTGGTTGACAATTCTTGAATGAGTTGCTGCTGTTGCCCTTTAAAGCTCTAAAAGCACCAGGACCTGCCTTCTAAGGGATGACCTTTCCCATGACATACTCCTTTGGCTATTAAGATCTGAAGGAAAGGCCTTTATGAAGATGTTGCTATTGTTAACAAGGCTCATTCCAAGCTGTGGAATACACTCCCTTGCAGAGGCACTCACAGGAACCAGTACTTTTTATCAGACTGACAAAATCAGCATTGCACTGTTGTGACACATATGTGTGTGCAGGAACATAATGCCTGTTCAATGATGTCTGCAGGACACATCATTTGCCCCCCACCCCATCCCTTGTCCCACCTGTGGATGCCTAGGGCTCCTTGGCAGTTGTGTGGGCTCTCACTCCACTCTGTTTTCTGTTCGAATAGCAGCTAAAACACCTATCTTCCCCTGAGATTTTAATTGTCAATTAACTTTTGTATTGGTTTTAATGGTGGTGTTTGTTGGTGGTGTTTGTATCTTTTTAATTTATCGATGACAGCGGTTGTCATGCCTAGGTGAATCAAGAGAAAAAAATGAATCCAGTTCAATTTGATGTTTCATATTGATTCAGAAATCAGTCTAATTCAACTTGGACATGAAAATTAGACTAATTCAGTTTAGAAAAATGCTATTTCTGAGCATGCACAGGAGTGTTCATATCAATTTGGAGAAGGCTAATTTGATGTGATTTGCATAGCTCTAAAAGCATTATATATAAGCAATAAAATGTATTACATGTTGTATCAGAAATAATTTGAATGCTTTCACTGACAAATCTATCAATTTAAAAATAATATATGCATACAATATATGAAGAAAAGACTTAAACAAAAATGACAAAGATCAATAACAATGTAAGCCCTTAAAAAGTTTTTTTTTAATAATGAAAATATTAGTTGAAATACAGCATATATAAAATATACAAGCAGAGAACTAATAAAAATAGACAATACAAATACAATTGCAGATCATAAAATTATCCTCACCTTTTTTGTCTTTGATCCAGTATCCAGGGTTTAGCTAAATCCAATGCAATATTTCTCTGTCCTTATTGAATCTGCAGATAGCTGTCCCACAGTCTTGTTTCAGATGACATGTGCCCTCTTGGGTAGGGGAGGCTCGGAGATCCTCCTACAAGGCCGTGCAGAAGAATTTGCTCAACATCTATCAGTCAAAATCACTTGTTTGTACCCAATTGGGCACCAGCCTTGCTGCAGGGCTTACGGAGATGCCGAGGGCAGATTATTTCCCTGTTATCTGGTTATCTGGGATTGGTTTGAACTGTGGACTGTGAGCATGGCCATCTGCTATGTAGATCCATGCCCCTCCTGGCAAACTAAAGCTGCCTGGGAGGTATTGTGTGTGGTGAGGAATTCCTTTTTGAGAGATGGGTTTTTTCCTCCAGTCCTTAAGAAAGCATTAGTTTGCCTGCTCCTCAAGAAATCATTGCTAGATCCCACCATACTGAACAATTTTCACCCAGTATCTAACCTCTTCTTTTTGTGGAAGGTGGTTGAGAATGTGGTTATACAGCAACTTCAGGGGACTCTGGATGAAGCAGATTATCTGGACCCTTTTCAACCAGGATTCAGGCCTGGGTATGGGATGGAAATGGTCTCACATTTAGATGATCTCTGGTGGGGGTGGGATGGAGGTTGTACATCCCTCCTTGTTCTTCTTGACCTCTCAGTGGCCTTTGATACCATCAACCATGGTATCCTTCTAGTTTGGCTCTGGGGATTAGGGGTGGGCAGAACTGTATTGGGCTGGTTTTCCACCTTTCTCTGGGGTTGATACCAGTCAGTGGTGGTTGGGTAGGAGAGATCCTGACCTTGACCCCCTCTTTGTGGGGTTCTGCATGGTTTGGTGCTCTTTCCTCTCCTCTCCTCTTCAACATTAACTTGAAGCCACTGGACAAGATCATCCACAACTATGGGGTCTATATCTTTCCTGTTTGGTTCCCCTCTGGTTCCTCTCTGGTCCCCACAGCCCCCACAGCCCATAGTCTGTTTCAGGAACTATTCCATCTTTTGTACTGGATGGGGTTGCACTGCCCCAAACAGACCTAGTGCACATTCTGGAAATCTTCCTAGACTCATGACTCCAGCTCAAAGAGCAGATGGCAGTTGTGGCTAGGAAGGTGTTTGCACAGCTTCATGTTGTGTGCCAGCTGCACCCATTCCTGGACTGGGAGGCTCTTCTCACAGTCATTCACACCCTGGTCATCTCCCAACTAGACTATTGCAATGTGTACTCTATGGGCTGCCCTTGAGGAGTATTCTGAAGTTTCAGCTGGTGCAAAATGAATTGGTGTGATATCTCTATCTCTATCTCTCTATATCAATAGAGGAGCTCCTGGATAGCATAGTGGTTAGAGTGCCGCCTTTGGGGTGGGAGACTGGGGTTCAAATCCAGACTGTACCTATCTTACCAGTAGGAGTCCTTGGGCAAAAAGCCCCTAATGCTTGACCTGCCTACTTCAAATATGAGAGCAACATGAACTAAGAGAGTCATGATGGCTTGGACGTTGCCTCAATTAACAAAGTCCGCATCAGATGTTGGGGATCCAGGAAAACCTGATGATAAGTGGGCTACTGGAACAAACCATACATGGATGAGACAAGAGAAACTGGAATTGATGGAATGCTACTACAACAGCAGACCTAATGAGAGGGGATATATGAAATGCATGAGGGAACTATGGATGGACAGAAGACCCGCATCCACACTAACTGACAAACAGCTAGTTACCCAACGCTTCGACATAGTGAAGAGGAAGCTGCTCTCACAACTTGAGATAGACCAACTACACATTATATCCCAGACTCAAGAAGACCCAGAAGAACAACTAGAGTGCAGCCAACACCTGAAGATGGAACATCACTGCCACCTGCTCCATTACAGAGCACAGCAGCTGATATGAGGCAAAAGATCATGGATAAACTAGCTACAGTCAATTCTCGAGACTGATTACCAAGGCTCAGTGGAGAAGTTCCATCAGATAGTATACTAGAAGATGCCAACAGAGCCCTCACGACAATCCCTACTACCACTATAATGCAAACCAATGAATTAGTATATGCTACAGCTGCTGTAATCCTGGGCCAGTACATGAGCACAGCTCAGAAGGGTATTGGGAACAACACCAGAGGCTCCAAACACCAGCTGCTCATAGATAGAGCAGTCACTCAAGACAGACCAATCTGAGCACAGCCTGGATTGACTACAGGAAAGCCTAGGACTCAATGCCACATATATGGATCTGTGAATGCCTGGCACTATACAAAGCCAACAGGACACTTAGGACCTTCTTCAAGAACTCAGTGGGACTGTGGAAGACAACACTGGAAGTCAACTCAAGGCAGCTTGCATAAGTGCCCATCAAGTGCAGCATATACCAAAGTGATGCATAGTCCCCTCTGCTGTTCTGCATGGGCTTGAACCCCCTCAGCCAGGTTATCACAAGAACTGGATATGGAAACAAGTTCAAGAGTGGAACTGCCATCAGCCACCTCCTCTACATGGATGACATCAGGCTGTATGCTAAGAGTGAATGAGACATTGACTCACTGATCCACCTGACATGGATCTACAGTGAGGACATTGGGATGTCATTTGGACTGGAGATGTGTGGCCGGATAGTAGTAAAGAGAGGGAAGGTAGTTAAGACTGATGGGGTGGAATTACAAGCAGGCCACATAGCAGACATACAGACCAGCTACAAGTACCTTGGTATCCCTTAGACTCATGGGAACCACAATGAGGTGGTAAGGAAGATAGCAACATTCAAGTACCACGAAAGGATAAGACAGGTCCTGAAGAGCCAGCTCAATGGGAAGAACAAGATCCATGCCATCAACATGTATGCCCTGCCAGTCATCAGATACCCTGCCGGTATACTGAGCTGGCCAAAGGAGGACATGGAGGCTGCTGATGTGAAGACCTGGAAGCTCCTCACAATGTACAGAGGCTCCACCCCAAGTCCAACATGCAGAGACTGTACACCAGGTGGAGAGAGGGATGGTGGTGTCTAGTGAATGTCCAAGCCACTGTCCTGGATGAGACCCGGAGCATCCAGGAGTACATCAGTAAGATGGCACCTAAAAATGAGCTGCTGAGAGAATGTCTGAGGCAACAGCAGACATGGAAGGAAGATCAAGCAAAGGAAATGCCATGGCAAGACAAGACTTGCATGGGATGTACCAATGACAGATAGCTGAGATGGCTGACATTGGGAAATCCTACCAGTGGCTGGAAAGGGCTGGACTAAAAGACAGCAGTAAGGCATTGATCATAGCAGCACAAGAACAGGCACTAAGCACCAGATCCATAGAAGCAGGGGTCTACCACACTAGACAGGACCCAAGGTGCAGACTGTGCAGAGAGGCCTCAGAGACAGTCCAACACATAGTGGCAGGGTGTAAGATGCAGGCAGGAGCAGCATACACTGAACGGCACAACCAAGTAGCTGGCATTGTGTACAGGAATATCTGCACAATGTATGAGCTACACTCTCCCAAGTCCAGATGGGAAATTCCACAGAAGGTTGTGGAGATAATGACAGGGCTAAGATCCTGTGGGACTTCCAGATCCAGACAGACAGGCAGGTACTGGCCAATCAACTGAATATCATGGTAGTAGACAAGGACCAGAAGATAGAGGTGGTGATAGATATAGCAGTGCCAAGTGACAGCAACATCAGAAAGAAGCAGTATGAGAAGCTGGAGAAGTACGAGGGCCTGAAGGAGGAATTAGAGAGGATGTGGAAAGTGAAGGCCAAAGTTGTCCCAGTAGTGATAGGAGCACTTGGGGCTGTGACTCCCAAGCTGGGAGAGTAGCTCCAACAGATCCCAGGAACAACATCAGAGCTCTCTGTCCAGAAGAGTGCAGTGCTAGGAACAGCTAAGATACTGAGCAGAACTTTCAAACTCCCAGGCCTCTGGTAGAGGACCCGAGGCTGAGGAAGACACATACTCCTCCATAGGAGTGAGAAAGGATTTTTTTTGAACTAGCTCAGATCAATGTACTTTCATTTTCTCCGTGTATGATGAGGACAAAGGTTCAGCTGCCCTTCATTAACCACTGCTTGCTGATGACTATGCACTCAAATTAAGCTCTTCCTGTTGTAGCATATTTATTGGATTTCTAGTTTAGACCTTAGTAGATCTAATTATAATCTTGATGCATCTTAATGACTTACTTAATATCTTAATGTCTTAATGACATTAAAGATTTATCATTTGTAGTAATATGGTAATGATATATATATATATATATATATATATATATATATATATATATATATATATAACTTTAATAATTATCTATGTTGTCAGGATATCTGAGACATATAGCAAAATTATATATAAATCACTAACACTTATCAAAAAAGCTACATGTAATGTTGTGGTAGGTAGAATATAATCTGAAGCAGTTCAGCTCAGACTTTAGCTGTAACAAACATAGCTATAAGCTTACAGAGTAACATTTTATACAGTCAGGTCAGATTCTGAACAAATCAATTGAAAATTATGGGCCATTACTTCCTCATAAATTTGCTAATTAGTTCCAAAGCAGTGGGATTTATGACTAGCATGCTAATATATGACATACTGACAAGAGGACATTTTCATTTTTAATGTGACCTTAGCTGGAAAAGAAAATGTCTGCATGGCTTGTTTGTGTGTTAGTTTTAGCTGTTGTCCAGGTGGTATGTTCTTTCAATACAAATTTAGTTCTTTCCTGTCAACACTACAAACTCAGGAGAATAGTGACAAATGAAATAAATTGAAGTAATTATAATGAGAAAGAGATGTTGGACTTATTCTCACAAGGCCACCCCTTGGCAGATTATGCTTTCATCATCACTCAGAATAAAAAGGTGAGAAATGTGTTGGCACATTGGAAAAAAAATAGTGAAGTTGAACAAAAGTAACATTTTTCTCCTTTAAGAGTCTCTTTCAAATCAGCATATATAGACTGAGAGAAATTATCTGGAGTGTGCACCAACCATAAATTTTGCTTCTGGATTCAATTTGCTGCTTCAGAAAATAGCCAAGATCTGTTTGCTTCTTAATGGAATAGAATGAAATTTATAGATGCATTAGATTGTTCGGAAAGGGTTTCAGAAAATTAGGTGCAGAGGTTTGGTGAGGCTCCTCTGAATTCTATTTTTTTAAAAAAAATGTAAATCTATAATATTGTTGTTTAAGACAAAATTAGATGTGGTTTTTTTTCATAAATTACTGTATCTGATGTGTACAGATTACATTTCAGACTGATGGATATAGTGTTTTTAATGCAATGGTGTATGCATCTGGAAATGGGAGCAATAATGTTCATCCCTAATGTTTGGCAAATAATGTTTATGAAAAGTGCAGATATTGTAAAAATGCCCCTTGGTGAAACAAGCAAGCAGACAAACAAGCAAAAAGAAAAACAAATTAGAACTACAAAATTACAGAAAGTTATTCTGAAGAGGCAAATCTTTTCAGGCTCACTTCCTTAACATTTTGATTTTTAAAAAGGACTTCTGTATTTGCAAGCAACTTTAGTGGCATTTGTAGGTAAAGTATGTCAGTAGATCCGTCCCTCTCAAAGTGCTAGAGACAACCTGATAGAACACTACTTGTGACTGGAAGATAATCTGTTTGTTGTGTAGCTTAACTTTCTCCTCCTTTTGCCTTTTTATATAGCCTTCATTTCTCTCTCTACTTTCTAAGCTCAGACCCATCAGATCACATGCAGAACATATCAATGGAGCCCACTTGTGAAACCACAGAGTGAGTCCTAATTCTCTCAATTTGACTTGGGATTTGGCCAACTAAATCTACATGACCTATGTATGTTTCATACCACAAGCAAAATAACAGATATGGAATGGTGGAAATGCTGATTCAGAAAATGACAGAGAAAGGTTTGCTACTTTCCGCTACCAGAATATTTACTCTTTAAACATAACTGTAGGGGATCCAGTCATGGATCTCTTACCATCCATATAGTTCTGCCTTTAGAGATTCAAATATGTTCTTGATTGTTCATAAATAGAGTTATAGAAATGCCCTAGTGTCCCAAAAGGCATTGCACATTATAAGACCTGTTTTTCTTTTCTGGGTTTTTAAAAACTCTGACCAGTTGTTTTAAACATGATAACAACTGATCAGAGAAGAAGAAATGATATTTCCTTCCTACTATATCTCTGATTGAGAGCCAGAATGGTGTAGAAATTAAGGCACCAGGCTAGAAATCATGAGACTGTGAGCTCTAGTCCTGCCTTAGGCCCAAAGCCAGATGGGAACCTTGGGCCTTTCTCTCAGCCCTAGGAAGGAGGCAATGGCAAACCACTTCTGAAAAACCTGCCAAGAAAACTGCAGGGACTTGTCCAGGAAGTCTCTGAGAATTGGACCCAATTGAATGGATTAAAAAATATATCTTGGATAAAGATAACGATTTTCAGAACCTATTTATTTTTATTTGTTTTGATTAGATCTTGGTGGGGAAAAGAAAAAAAGATTTTTTTTTTTTTCCTGTAGGAAGTAGGCCAAAGGAGACATTTTTCCAATTTTAGGAAACCAGAACGAAGAGAAAGAGGAAAGGAACAAGTCTCTTGCCTGCTATACCTACTCCTAATTATCTAAGCAGACATTGGATAAATGGTGCTAGGAGTTCAGCTTCTGGAGAATCATCTCCAATTGTACAAAATAGGGAGCAGCAACAGCCATGGTGGCAAAAAGGTCTTCTTTACCTTTACATGCTAAGATCTGAAAGATCTACTGTACACTCTAAGTGTGAAATATCTACAAAGATGGAAGCTGTTCTTTGAAATCATTCAGCCTAGTCTTACTATTAATATTTTATGAGAACTGCATGAATGTATAGCACATTGTAAACACTGAAAGAACCTAGGCACTTTGTTAGATCACATATGGGAGATCTGTATAGGCTGTGTTAGACAACAAAGGCTGGTATTCAAACTCTTACCCAAGATCAGAAAGAAAAAAATACAGAGTAAGACAGAAGGACTCTTTCTGTGTTTCAGAAAACCCTAATCTGACTATATAACCTTAGAAAAACCTGTGAATTCTATGTGAAATCAATGGTGTGACAAAAAGAACAAGCAGATTTGATAGAACATCTGGAGTTGCTTTATCACTTGGGCATTTAATTATCCCCTATTTTTGCATTCTGTGAATCTTGCTATATCTGGCTTAAGAATATTTATGACTTCAACACATAGCAATAGAGACAGGAACTATCCAAGAAACTCAACACCCATATTGGTAACAGGTAACACTTACCAAGATGAAAGATGAAGGATGTAACAGCAATATTTTTAGATAAAGCTGTCACAAAGCGGAAGAATTGAAATGGGGAGAAATGCTGATGTGTGAAATGCAAATTGCCTTGCCTCCTTCCACCCCCCACCCCCCAAAAAATCAGGCCCAGGAAAAAATGTCACAAAATGCCTTTGTACTTCTAGAATCATAAGGCATTGAAGTGCCAGAAAAATGGCTATGGAAGGTTGTCATTTCTTCTGTGTTGATTGTATTGCTATCACAGTACAAATCAGAGGAGTAGAGTTTCCAAAATTAAAGGAAGAGGACTTTTTGATGCTTTAGGTGACACTAGACAACCTGTGACCCACTGGGTCATCGTGTCAAAAATATTTCCTTACCTAAACAGATAAACAGAATGACCATGGGTGGATTGCTGTTGTTTTGGTTTGAATATTAAAGAAGAAAACAGCACTTTATTAAAGAAGAAAGAAGTATACCAAGAGAAATATAGATGATTTTTGTTCAACAAAGTATGATGGCAGTATTTCTGGTTGCTCTGCCATCCTGTAAGAATACTCTATTTTCCCTTCTTTTTCCCCAGCATTAGCAATTTGTGCATTAAATCTCACGTGTTCAAAAGCTGGTCTCTGGACAGGATCAATGACAATGGATGCTTTTGGAATGTCTCATATATTTTTTTTTTCTTTTGCAAGTTGAAGGGATGCAATGTATGGGTTTCATTGTCATAGAAGGTTCTCCAATAATTTTACAATCTCACATTGAATTCCATCATTGTGGAGTATACCCATTCTCAATTCTACACTGTCTTGAGGATCCATGAAGAAAATTTGAAGGAATTTGGCTTGCTGGTTGGTGTGTGGCATTAAATGTCTGATGTAATGATGGATTTGCCCTTGAATAATCACAAAAGGATTCCATCTGTTCTTCATTGGAAGGACTTCTTTGGCACCAAAGGATGTCATTTGGAAGAGGCAGTTGTATTGTCTGATGTTCTTCCTGAACATGTTTGCAATAGGTTCATCACTGCAGTATGAATTGAGGAGTTAATTGGTAGAGGGTGCAAACTGCCTATCCTGACCTTTCCCTTCATACAGCAGAAATTGGCAGTTTCTCCAGGGAATAGGAAGGCACAACAGTGAGGGCAGACTTTGGCCATCACACCAACATCAGCAGAAATATTATGCCGTGTGAGTCATGCATTTTCCCTTGCTCTTTCTCTGTTGAGGTCTTGTCGTCCTGGGTATTGTTATGTTGAGGAACTCTCATGTAATTAAAGTTTGCCACATATCTATTTATTTATTTATTTATTTATTTATTTATCAAATTTGTTGCCACCCCTCTCCTCCCACCAGAGGGACTCTGGGCCATTTACAACAAATTAATCAATAAAACCATAGATATAGATAATTAATATATAAAAATACAATATATAAAAATATGATTACAGTAGACAATAAATATTAAAAAAATAAGATCCAAATGGCAGATGATCTAACTCAATCCTTGTGTGCGGCAAGCACTCTAAGGCACTAGCCATCCTCAAACATGACTACTCTGCTCCCCGCCTCGAGCCAGGTCTTCAGATTGCTCTGGAAGGCCAGGAGCGATGGGGCTAACCTCACCTCCAGGGGAAGGATGTTCCAGAGGGCGGGCGCTACTGCAGAGAAGGCCCACCTCCTGGACCCCACCAAACAGAATTTTCTTACTGACAGGGTCTGCAACATGCCCTTTCTTCATGATCAGGTGGGACAGGTTGATGTAACGGGGAAGAGGCAGTCCCTCAGGTAGCCTGGCCCCATGCCATGTTATAATCTCAAGTTGATCTTCTCTTTCCTCCTCCATCTCTTCTTGTGTCCTCATTCTGTTAATGAGGCATAATATTTCTGCTGATGTTGGTGTGATGGCCGAAGTGTGCCTTTCATCCTCCATTTGTTATCTATATCTTTTGCTATATGTTCTTTGTCTCTGATCCTAGAGGCATGCATTTCTCTGCTGCTTTGTCTCTTCCTCTCTTCTCCTTCTTTGCCTCTTGTTGTCATTCTGGAGACATGCATGCGTCTCCTCCTCTGTCTCTCCTTCTCTCATGTTATTTGTCCTGACTGTTTGATCCTGGAGACATGTGACCCTGGCCTCATCCAATTCTTGTTCTCTTCTCCTTGCCTCTTCCTGATGTCATCTGTTGACTGTGAAGTCCCCCCCTGTCATTCCATGCAGCATAATTAGGCTGACAATATTTATTGTATCTTTATTTTATTTTACCACAATGCTGTATGGTGCCATCATCACCTCAGAAGGGTTCACACTTCCTGCCAGCTTCCCCACTGACTTGTGGGAAGCTGGCAGGGAGTGTTGGAAATTATGATCATGTGACTATGGCTGACTGTGGCAGCACAGCAGTGTGGCAGTGCGGTAGTGCTGAAGTGGCCATAACTTTAACAACTTCAGTCCCACAGGAGTAATGGGTCCTGGATTTTGGAAACATACTTTAAGTTAGCCCATTTGAGGTACATTGATTCAAAAACTGTTGCCTTATGATGTGCTGTTTTGCCCAGTTGAAGATTACAAACAAGACAGCTTTAGTTGAATATAAATGTACTTTTACTTCATAGACAGCAATATTTTAGATATACTGTATACTTACATAGTCAATTAATATATCATTATAGTAGCATATGTTATATTTTTATTACAGAGATTCCTTGTTATGTTAGTATTTTATCTCAAGCGTTTGATTTTACTTTCATGTTGTATATATATATATATTTTAAAAAATGGCTGGTTATTGATTGAATAAACATACTACTACTGCTACTACTAACTGTGGTGCAAATATAGTTGCATCAAAATATTTATTCCTCCCACCATCTTAATTCACTTTTCTTTTTCAGTCCTGTTTATGGCTACACATCCGCACCATTTTAGAATTAATTTCTTTCTGAACTGATTGGCAAACTTACCCAATAATGGATAATACATGGATATACAGATTATAAATAAAGACTGTATGTTTGTGTTTGTGTGTGTCTGTGTATACACAGACACATACAAACAGTGTTTGATCAAGTCTGCATAATCTGATGACTCGTTTTTACAATAGCCCCGTTTATCTATCATGCATGTAACATGATATTTTGTAGCGTAAAAAAAGCAGCTTGACATAGAACTCATCTATTCTGCCAGGGACAAAAGGCACAACCAGGAAAGAAATATATAGATTTTATTAAGCTCCATGCAAAAAGTGCAGTATAAGGTAATGTGTTGTATTGCTTTGATCTCCCCGGATTCACATGAGCAAGTACACTTGGCTAGAGAAATTTCAGAAATTTGTCCAGCAGAACTACAGAAAAGAGAACTTTATGCTAGCCGTAAAAACAATTGTCTTCATTCTGGGAAGAGCATATTTAACTAGTTGGCAGTTAAATATATAGTTTCCAGCTAAATTTTGAAAGCCACACTCTCCTACTCTCTGAGGCTTTATTGACTACATTCTGATATTTTATGCTATTTAGCTTTTGGAGAAAAATCTTATTGTCTTCTAAACCTACTGGAAATAAAGAATTCTACCAAAATTCCATATGACATTCATTTCTATTCAATTGCCGTTTTCTAACTCTCAGCCTAATCTTCCACACAAAATTGTTGTGAGGAAAGGATACCAGTCCATGTCACAAATTTATCTTGAACAGGCTTGCAGATGAAGGATTAGTAATTTTATTGCTTTAACATTTTACTTTCTTCATTTCCATTCTGTTAGGTTAATGGAATTAGGGTACCTTTAATTTTCTCTTTGGTTTTTGGAGGCAAAAGGCCTCACAGATTGATTTGTCTGAGTTAATATTTGACCTTCTATTATCTGCTTTTAGGGCAACAACCAGAATACTCATCTGTCCCCCTCTGCCATCTACTAATTTCTTCCTGTCATTATTCAAATACTGCCTAATAACCTTTATTTGGTAATACCACAAGTTGATCCCTGCAGTCTTGCAAGAGCGAGAAATCTGCATGGATTTTCTTGGGCTAAGACTTTGGATTAAAGCATATCAACATGCAATTGCTGAGAACTCAGCCTTCTAATGGCTTTCTGGGATGATGATGATGACGATGATGGTGATACCCTTCATTTCACATTCTTTGGGACTGAAGAAACTGGATGAAATATATATGAAGATTAGATGAGAAGTTTAACAGGGATACTTTAATTTTGTATTTGGACTAGGAGAAAAATAGGAATGGGGAAAGGTAGATATTTGGAAAATGTGAACTGCCTCTAGGTTACATCAAAATGCAGAGTAATAATATTTCCAAACCATGAATTTTATACCTTCTTAAAGTCAATATATAATCAGTATATAATCATTTGAATCTTTTCATATATAACCTTGTTTCATACAGTATATAACCTTCAAAATAAGCTCAGCTGATTATTTTCAGAATCTTTAGAACTCTCGAAGGAGCAAGATGAGTAGCTTTGCTTTGTGAGGCTGCTCTTTTATTTAATGCAGAAAAACACTGTTGTTTGTGTCTCTTTGAAAAGAAATTCAGATGTGCATTTCTGCTGTAGGCTTTATGTAACTTTTGTGAGAACAATTAACCTTTAATTGAATCACTTGCTACTCATTATGTGCCTTTCTTTAGCAGGATTTTGTCTTCTTTCCCTTCTTCTCTGGGGAAATGACCTTTTTTTCAATCCTTAAATGTGACTTAAAGGAAATGGCTCAGTTTGCTTTGTCAACATACTGATGATAATGCCAATTTAAGTGTACTAAAATATTCAATTGCTTCTCCTAATTAAATAACTAAGTTTTGTTATACAAAGTCAGACCTTCATGTCTTCAGTGTATCGAGATCAAAATTGTCTACTCAGACTACTTCTTGCCATGGTCTCAGATGGAAATCTTAAGTCTATTACTCATTTGATTAGAGATGTTAAGCGCTGAATCTGAGAACTTCACTCTACAACCAAAAAGTTCCACTACAGCTTTGAAAACAACAATAGAGTTATTAAGAAGTAAATAAAAAGATAATTAATAAAACTGTTTTAGCTGTACATCCATCTATGAAAGGCCACATTAAAAAGAAAAGTGTTGGCGGTTTCCAATAATTCTGGAATGCATGAAGATGACATTCAATTGGCTTCCAGGTGAGGAAAATGGCAAAGTAGACATTTCCAAAAGAGCACAGACAATGACATAGCTACAACCAATGGACTGGCAGTAAGCTTGGTCCAACAGAACACCTCTGAACAAGGAGAGGATGAGAGATTGCCCACTTGGGCTCCATATAGCAACTCCTCACAAGGAAACTGCAGGACAGTGATCACCCGACAGGTCTGAGCAACAGGAGACAAGGAAAGCCATCAAGCTCTCCACTGCAGTGGAACCTTTAAGGACACTGGGTTTGTCCAACTTCATTTTCTAACCATCTTTGGATTTACAATTATTTTATGGATAAAAGAGGTCTTCCAAACAACTAGTTTGAAAAACTGTCTGGAGAGTAAAACTTCATCCTAAAATAGAAGAAAAGCTAACTAACAGTTTAAAGAACTTAAAGAATATAAAACAAATGGCAAAAAGCTAAATAAGGATTCAATCTAAGAAAGTTTTAAACAGATTAAGGAACCAGATGAATTTGGAATATTATGACTTTTGCTACGATTTTTGAAAAATTGAGTAAACAAAACAATATTTCCATAGGAACACAGATTATTTAGTCTATTGGGAAAGAGTTCATTGGCTGAAAGTTGGGGGGGAAAAGCAATGAAGAAACCTGAGACATCTTGAATATAGAAATGGGCCACTAGAGCAGACTGAAATTCCAGGCAGGAAAGGAAAGGAAAGGAAAGGAAAAGAAAAGAAAAGAAAAGAAAAGAAAAGAAAAGAAAAGAAAAGAAAAGAAAAGAAAAAGTTATAAAGAAGTAGGTTCCGGTCTTCTTAACAGCAGTTACAAGTACATTTATATTTTTCCCTGTTTCTCTAAAGTTACAACATAATTTCCTTCTTTCCATATTCTACTCTTTCTAATCATCAAACAGACAAATCACAAGTTCAGACTTTTTTTTTCAGCAAAAAGTCCATAAGGGGTCTCCAGTCACTTATGAATGTAGTTATTATCCTTTCTCTAATCAGGTCTGAGAGCAATCTGCTTAGACTTGTTGGAAAGAGGTTGTTGGTCCAGCTCAAATTTAATTATGGCTACAAAATCTGGGCTGCAATCTAGGCTGGATCACCACTAGATGGGGCAAAGAGATGGGGTTTTCTGCATCTCTGCTCCCATTTAGTGGTTCTCTGGAATTTTATAGGTCAGATATCATAGCCCTATTCTGAGCATAAAATTTCTTATCACTTTTTTTAGGTGAAACCGTAAAGGATTTTGCTAAATTTCTGTATGTTCCATGTATAAATGTACCTATATGTGCTTTATTTGTAGTTCACAACTTTCCTTGATCTCAACCATGTTTAGCTGGATAAAAGTCTCACTGACATCATTGAAGCTTCTTCCAGCTATAAATACATAAACAAGTTTAATCATGGCTTTCTATGGATTTTGCTAATTTTAAATGATAATTAAAACTTTGATTTTTTTTTTTTACATCTAATAGCAACTCTTGGACTCAGAAAAGATTGATTATTCTATAATTTTAAAAAATGTAGAAATATTTCATGAATTATACATCTCATAACCATAACTTTTCACCCAACTGAAAAATGCCACCTTGATTTTTTTATTATTATTTTCATGCAATCACACAAAAATAGCATTATTTTTGTGTGATTTCATGAATCACACAAAGTAGTTAACAAAGTACATTTTTATTTAACTGATTTTCTTTTTACTTTACTTTTGCCCATTTAGCTTTCCTGTAGTGAGAAATTAGTGGAGGTATTTTTAATCCATGGGGAAAGGATAAAGTTCAGAGTAAGTTTAGTAGTGTTAGTAGTAGTATTTAATTTTAGGAAAGGTCATTCTGTTGTTCAGATGTTATTTCACTGGTTTCAACTTGTGCTAACCTCATCTACTACTACTACTACTACTTCATAGTTCATTAACAACTTCCATAAATGTTAAAACTGCTTCATGGTTAAAAAGTCAAAAGCATCTCTTGACATTTTGGACAGGAATGTTTGTTTCTGATTGCATTTACGCTGGCTTACTTTTGACTCTGGAGTGTACTGTACACATTCTAAAGACACTGAAAACTTTGGTTAGAAAAATAACAGACTATATATAAACTGAAAGATAGAGACCACCATCAGTAATACTTGTGAACAGCAAGCCCAAGGTGAAATAGATGTCAACCATAGTGAGCTAATCATGTGGACTTCCCACTTCACAGCATTTTTATCATGGTGTTTTCTGTGAGATTTCATACCCAGGAGAAATTGATAGTGAAAACAGGCAGTGGATTCTCACATAGGATTCTTACAATCATATTTAAATAATTATCCAGTATTAAGGTGAGAGATAGCTAACCCTTACTCACTGAATCTCAAAGGGCAGGAAACCATTCCATTTCAGGGGGAAAAAAGACATCTTTCTATTAGAAAAAAAAAATGTTAATTTTTCATCTTTTTCTTTCTGCATTCTTTCACTTTGCTTCCAGAAAATAACAATTGAAAAACCAATGTTTTCATAGGTATTTGATATATTTCTTTATTGTATTTATTTCCTGTTCTCCACCCAAATAGACAATTGCCAGTTATATAATTTTTATATAAATTTGCATTAAAATAATACATTAGCAATCTTCTTTTATAAAGTTTGACTACATGTGATTTCATGGACTATGTATATTTCTTGTGATTTCATGCTATGTAGATTTCTTGGCAACAGTTCAGAAATGGATTTTATTTCCCTTCTTTCTGGATTTTTTTGTTTTAACTTCCCAGCATAGTATGCAGCCAAAGGCATCTCCAGGATCCAATGATTTTCTCAAACTGGCAAAAGCAGTGTCACACTTTTGTAATACAAGCCCTGCTTCTTTAGTATGTGAGTAGAACATCACAACACATGTCAAGAAAAGGTCAAAGTTTGCATCATGACAGCATGACATTGCTTTTATTGTTTGTCCCTCTTGATAGTACCTCCCTGATGTCCCTGCCTCAAGCCTGGTGATTTGTTGAACAAGTACAGAGGGTCTTAGCACTGGACATTTTTTAATGCGACAATGCTGTCCTTACAAAGTTTACTGGAAGGTAAATCCCACTGTGTTCAATAGGGCTTACTGCCAAGTTTTAAAAAGAGAATGGTAGATTTAAGTGTGAAGGGATAAGAGAATTAAACACAAGCTTCAGAGTGATGGAAGTGTTCATCAAATGGTTCAACTTTCTTCTGATTAAAACATCAAACAAACCCAGGAAGAAGATTCTTTGCTGGAAAGCATTAAGGTGACCAAATGATGCCCACTTTTTAATCATTAACCCATGACTGGTCCATGCCTCTGCCAGATGTTTACTTGCTTTTGCTATTGACAGCTTCCCCCAACTTGATATCCCTAGTATGTGTTGTGAATATAACTCCCAGCTGACAGGATCATTGGATAGGATCATTGGACATTCTGGCAGATATGATCCCAACAGAACTTGAAAGTACTATGTTGAGGAAGATCGTTTTAGAAGAAGGTTCACAAACATTGATTTCTGCTTGTAAACAGTCCTATAGTACTTCTACTTGCCTTTTATTTGGCAGTTACAAAATTTGTTCCTTTGCATGGGTCTGGCTGCTGCCTGATCACTAAGTCTTCACTTATCCCATCACCAATTTCAAGTTTAAGTGACAGAGCTATGCCCATTGCATCAACTGAGCCTTAATTATTCCCATACTATTGAGGTAGAACCTTGGCTCTTCAAAGTACAGCACATGATTCATGGTGACATCTCACTCAAATCATTATCTCCTCTCTTGGTAATTATGAGAGTGCCAGATTCATCTTTCACAAGCAATATCTTTTGAGAAATAGCATTCCCATTGCCAAATAGAGAAAAGTTGACCTTCACCTTCTATCAGCTCAGCTTCAGAAAGATAGATTGCCTTAATGAAAGACACATGTGGAGGAGACAAAATGGCAAATGACATGGAAGTCATAGTAAGACTGTCTTACTTCAATCCCTGTTCATTTAATTGGGTATCATCAATATAGTTTCAAAGCTGTGACATATTTCTCTCTATCCTTATAATAAAGAAGTCTTCTTTTGCAGCCAGCAGAAAGGACTGATATATGATAAGGAAAATGAAAACTAGATAAGTAAACTGTAATAAGAATCAATAAAACAACTGGTAACTGAATAAACCTCCCCATTCAGTGGAATTGCACCTTTAACTAACAAGTGCTAAGGTCTTCTTATCCTTTGTTTATAAACTTTTGGAGGCATCTAGTTGTCAAAAATAGAATATTATTTTCAGTTGATATTGATTGCCTCTAGCTGGGATTTTTTGTTCTCTTATAATGTTATGAAGTCCTACACTATTTATTAAAATGTATTCATGTATATTGTTGTTTATTCGTTCAGTCACTTCTGACTCTTTGTGACTTCATGAATCAGCCCACGCCAGAGCTTTCTGTCAGTCATCACCACCCCCAGCTCCCCCAAGGACGAGTCTGTCACCTCTAGAATATCATCCATCCACCTTGCCCTTGGTCGGCCCCTCTTCCTTTTGCCCTCCACTCTCCCTAGCATCAGCATCGTCTACAGAGTGTCCTGTCTTCTCATTAAGTGGCCAAAGTATTTCAGCTTTGCCTTTAATATCATTCCCTCAAGTGAGCAGTCTGGCTTTATTTCCTGGAGGATGGACTGGTTTGATCTTCTTGCAGTCCAAGGCACTCTCAGAATTTTCCTCCAGCACCACAGTTCAAAAGCATCGATCTTCCTTCACTCAGCCTTCCTTATGGTCCAGCTCTCACAGCCATATGTTACTACGGGGAACACCATTGCTTTAACTATGCGGACCTTTGTTGTCAGTGTGATGTCTCTGCTCTTAACTATTTTATCGAGATTTGTCACTGCTCTTCTCCCAAGGATTAAACATCTTCTGATTTCTTGGTTGCAGTCAGCATCTGCATATACACTGTATTAATAGAAATAATTAGTGTTTAAGTTGACATTTCAGTCAGAATGGGAGAACAAAGAGAAATCAATAAAACAATCACATTTCAGTGTAGCTATAGATGCCCATAAACATGGTTATAGTAACAATGGCTGAATCTAGAATGGAGCAACAGCTAAAGAGCCAGTTATATTTACTCTAACCATTAATATCCCAACCATGCAAATTAAAATAGAATCAATATAGCAGCAGTTGTTATGCATTACTCTGAGTAAACCACTTGTTCCCTCTATCTCAGTATTGTTTGTACTCTCTAGCAGTAGCTTCCATGGACTGGAATAATGCTTGTTTATTTTGGAATTTTGGTAAAACAAATAGGGTTGGTAAAACATTAGATGCTGCCAACCCAATGCCCACTGCTTATGCTATGGTTCACATGGTGAATCTTCTGCATGAAAAGTTAGAACCAAGCTTTTGAGCTCATTTCTCATGCTTGTCTATGCCTTGCCTTACATATGGGAAAAAGAAATTGGGGTACCAAAAGTAAGATTAATTAACTAGTAGCTTATGAGCTACTCATGTACTTCAGGTTCTTTTTGTATTATCAGTTCAGGGTGTGTTCTTGTAGTCCCTCTCTTGTCTTAATGATACCAATTGTCAAAAGCACAGACACTTCTCAAAAAAGAAATTGGTGATGGATAGTGAAGATCAGGTCTAGTGAGAGAACCATGTAGAAATTTCATAAAATTGGCCACAATTGCAACATTGCAGCTACAACATCCCAGAAAAAGTGTATTTAACCTGCTCTCTTGCACAATTACAATTGCACTGGATTTCTTGGGGAAGGAGAGAAGCTTTGTTTGCCTATGAATATGTACATGCATGTGTTTACTTCTTGATCAATTATCCAGTATCAAATGCAGCTCCCATAGCAGATAAGACTGCCCTCCCCAGATATAAAAGGAAAACTTCAGTCTTGGAGAGTATCAGTTGCCATTTCTATTGTCATTTCTATGAGAGCTTTGAAGAATCTACAATTTCTACATCTCAGGTTTGAAGAATGAGTCTTGGGCATGTAATAGTAAGCAGAGATCTTGGAGTCGAGAAGTGTGCTGAGCTGCAGATGAAATATCCAGTAACTGTGCATCTTGTGTGAATATAAAATTACTGATTCAACTCCAGATGTAGCAAAAGTGGAGAGAAAACAAAGAATTCAATCTGTGCAGAAACACTGAAGTTCTGTTTGCTTTATTTTCTCAGAGTGTGTGTGTGTGTGTGTGTATAAGTGTCATGTTCACTGTTTCAATGTGCACTGTACATCGTTTCTGTTGGGAGGGAGCTGCTGTGAGACCTTGTGCCAAGCTCTGTATCTAGATTCATTTCAATGGAATGTGTTTGGGTTATGGGTTCTGCTCAAGGATGTTTCCCGCGGACCAGCAGAGACCGTTAGGTGCACCTGAGATTGTGAGCCTGGGAAGATTGTACAGGGGGAGGGATCTCGTTTGTACCGAGGGGTTTTTAGTTTGCATTTGGCACATTTTTTTTTTCCATTCTCAGCTTTCTTTGTGATCCTGCATACTATTCTTTAATAAATCAGATATCTTTATGAACCTGTTCATGAGTCTGATGATGTTTTAGGATAGGCAATCATTACATAAAGCTGAGAATCACCAAAGTTGTACCGTTAGCTCCTGCCAAGATTAGTTTCTTGTTAACGATGGCCAAAGCCAAACCCACAACCGGGAGACTTGAGGAGCCAACTAGCTTGATGCCCAAGTCAACGGTCAGGAGCGAAGAATGGAGCCTCACCCCAGAACCTTCAGCTTCATGGCAGCATTCAAGTTCCAGCCCAGAGGGAGAGGGATCCGAAGAGGGGAGAGCACCAAAGCAACTGGCACCCAGTGAATCACCCACAGAGTTGATCACCTGGGATGAAAGGGGAGAACCCCAGCCAGGGACGTCTCAGGCATCCTGGAAGGAGGTATCTCAAACCCCTGAAAGGCTAAGAGTGGTAGAGGCCAAATTAGAATTGATGGAGTTCATGCTAAAAGCCCTGTCTCTGTCATGGGGGTGGGGAGGCAGTCGAGGCATGAAGGAGATTCCAGCTCCACGCAATCATCCTCCATCCCCTCACCTAGACCACCGGTGAAGCAGGGCCGGAGATGAAGTTGGGATGAATCTCCACCCCGCAGAGCCCATCCATCAGTGTCCCCACCCCGAGACAGGAGAACTACTGTAACCAACTACTCAAACAGCTGCTAATTCAGCTCCAACAGGAGCGGGGGTGAAAGACTTTTCTGTCAAGTTTGATGGGGATCCAACTAAGTTGTCATTCTTCTTCACTAATGCAAAAAATTATATGAAACAGTTTGGACCCTGTTTCCCTTCTGAAGAGGCTAAAATAGCTGCCATTGCCACCAAGCTGAAGGGACAAGTGGCTGATTAGTATGTTCAATTAAGTGAGGCTAGCTCCCCTGAGCTTGAGGATTTCAAGGAATTTATGTGGGTGTTAAAGCTGCACTTTGAAGATCCGCTAGCCAAACCAAGAGCTAAAAGGGCACTGAAGTATCTTAGCCAGGGCCAACTGTCTGTAGCTGATTATGCCCTGGAGTTTAAGGCTTTAGATGGGAAAATTACTGACTGGTCCCAGTCTACCTTAATAGAACGATTCAAAGAGGGACTCAATAGGGATGTCCTGCGGTGGGTGTTGTGCAGAGATGACCCAGAGATATTTTATGAATTGATCTGTCTGGCCGGCAAGGCTGAGTATACCCAGCATACCTACATGCAAACCAAGCAACCAGAAAGGCACCCAGCCACCATGAGGGGACCCCGAAGTGCCGCAACTGCTGCCCGTACAGGCTACAGAGCCTGGGAAGAGGAGAAAGATCGGCGCTATGTGAAGGGTCAGTGTCTCCGATGCAGAAAGGAAGGACACTGAGCAGCTGATTGCCCAAAAGTCAAGGCTGGAGACCGGGGGGGCAACCTGCCAGCCAAATTGCCACCCTCATCGCAGTGGATGACAACAGCCAAGGGGGCGGCCGATGCTGAAGAAGTACCCTACTTCTCGGGAGAGGTTGAAGATGACTCTAAGGAACCAGCGGGAAATGCCAGCCACCTGCCTTAAAAAGCGCCTGCAGGCAGGTGGAGGAGCATGGACGCAAAAATGCTATGGTGAGTGCTGACTGTCCAACTCTAGCAGTAAAAGTGAAATTGGGCTCCTGCACAAAGACTACAGAGGTCTGGGCTTTAGTTGACTCTGGGTGTTCAAGGTGTCTTATTCACCCTGATCTGGTTGCTGCTCTGGACCTGCCTAGCGTTCCCCTCCAGCAGCCTTTGATCTTCACACAGTTGGATGGTTCAATGGTGGTGGGGGGGTCAGGAACCCACTTCACTGGAACTGCTGCAATGCAAATGGGCAGCCACCGTGAATCTTTAAAATATGTAGTGGCACCTGTTGACAACCCCTTGGTAATTCTAGGGATTCCTTGGTTGACCTATCGACACCCATATACAAACTGGGAACACAGAACTCTGACTTTTAAGGATGGGTTTTACCAAGCTCCTACAGCAGAGAGAGCTTCACATGTGGGGGTTGGAAGGGCTGCAATTGCCACACCACGCCCTAGTTTGGCACATTTAGAAGGCTTGCCAGATCGATACCAAGACTTTGCAGACATCTTTGGGGAAATGGAAGCAGATCAGCTACCCCAACCCCATCGGAAAACTGATTGTGCAATAGAGTTGGTTCCCAACGTTCAATTGCCCAAGCCAAAAATTTATCCGATGACTCAGAAGGAGCTTGAGGCATTGCGGGACTTTATTGACAAAAACCTGTCAAGGGGGTTTATTGAACCTGCAAATTCCCCAGTTGGGGCCCCTGTGCTTTTCCGGGAAAAGAAGGATGGCACGCTTAGACTTTGTACGGACTATCAGGGGTTAAATTCCATCTTGGTCTGCAACATATATCCTCTGCCGCTAATGAAAGACATGCTAGCCCATTTGTCCAAGGCCAAGATTTTTTCCAAGGTCGACTTTCGTGAAGCTTATTTTCGCATCCACATACGAGATGGAGATGAATGGAAAACTGCTTTTAATTGCCCATTGGGTTCATTTCAGTACAAAGTCCTCCCTTTTGGGTTAGCAGGGGCGCCTGGGGTTTTCATGCAATTGATTAATGAAGTGTTATATGATCATTTGTTTAAAGGGGTCCTGGTTTATTTGGACGATGTGCTCATTTACACTGAAACCGAGGAGGAACACAAACACCTCCTCAAACAGGTGTTAAGTAAGCTTAGAGATGCCAAACTCTGTGCCAAGCTTTCCAAATGTGAATTTCACAAAACCCAACTTGACTATCTAGGCTATAGGGTATCTGACAAAGGCATTGAGATGGACCCTGCAAAAATTCAGGCGATTTTAAGTTGGGAATGCCCCCGCACCCGGAGGCAATTACAAAGTTTCTTAGGGTTCACTAATTACTATCGACAGTTTATCCAGGGATTTGCTGAGATTGCTTTGCCCCTTACTGACTTACTATATACCAAGGGTTTGGGAGAGACACGCAAGGTGAAAAATCCTGGGGCAGTGCTGAATTGGACACCTGAATGCCAGGCAGCATTCGAAAAATTAAAAACCCTTTTCACCACTGAGCCTATTTTATAGCACCCTGATCCTGACCATCCCTTTGTGGTCCAGGTTGATGCTTCTGACTTCTCAATTGGGGCTATATTGTTACAGAAGGATTCTGAAAATCACTTAAAACCCTGTGCTTATCTGTCCAGAAAATTTTCTGAAATGGAACGCTGGTGGCATGTTTGGGAAAAGGAGGCTTTTGCTGTGAAAGCCGCTTTGGAAGCCTGGCGTCACCTCCTGGAAGGCGCTAAATGCCCTTTTGAGGTTTGGACTGATCACAGGAATTTAGAAGCCCTCTGCACCCACCGGCATCTTAGGCCTAAACAAATTCACTGGGGTCAATTTTTCAGTCATTTTGACTTCCAGTTAAAATTTATTCCAGGAAATAAAAACTTTCTGGCCGATGCTTTGTCACATTTGCCTCAGGACTCTGACCATGTGGCAGATATAGTTGGGACTGTTCTCACTGAACCACAACTGGGCTTGGTTGCTGTCACTCGGAGCCAGACCCGTGCGCAGGCAGCCCCGTCCCCAGCCCCATCTGGGAAGTGGAAAATGCAGGTTCCTTGTCAGTTACAAAAGGACTTTCTCCAGGCACTGAAATCTGACACTTGGTTGCTAGCTAATAGAGACAATGTTTCCTTTGAAAATGGTCTGGTGTGGGTGGAACACCGCCTTTATGTGCCTGAAATTTTGAGGGCTGATATCTTGCAGCGTTCCGATGATGACAAATTTGCTGGACACTTTGGTTTTGTCAAAACCTTGCATTTGGTTCTCCATCAATTTTGGTGGCCAACCTTAAGGCGTGATGTAAAAGACTATGTTGCTTCCTGTCCTGTTTGTGCCATGTCAAAGCGGAAAGAGGGTAAGCCACAGGGGCTTCTGCAGCCAGTAGCCAGCCCATCCCATCCCTGGGAGGAGATTTCTATGGATTTTATTGTGGACCTGCCTCCCAGTCATGAAAAAAAAAAAAAACTGTCATTTGGGTTGTAAAGGATTTTTTCTCCAAACAAGCCCATTTCATTCCATGTGCATCCATCCCGTCGGCCCCACAATTGGCCCGCCTCTTTCTCATCCACATCTACCAACTCCATGGTAGCCCCTCCCATTTGGTCAGCGACCGCGGGACACAGTTCACTTCCCAGTTTTGGAAATCATTTTTAAAATTGATTGGCACCAAACAGGCGTTGTCCACATCATCGCATCCTGACGCTGACGGATCTATGGAGGTTTTGAACTCTACCCTTGAACAATTCCTAAGGGCATACATAAATTACCTTCAAGACAACTGGGTTGACTTGTTGCCCTTTGCTGAGGTGGCTTACAACAATGCTGTCCATCAGAGCACTGGGCATACCCCTTCTCGTGTGGTTTCTGGTCATGACTTTGTTCCCATCCCTGAGCTGCCACAAACCCCTCCCCAGTCCTGTTCTGCCTCTGACTGGGCTGTTCAGCTGGCTGATTCCTGGCCAGTGATTCAGCAGGCTTTGGCTGATGCCCAGTCTGCTTACAAATTCCAAGTCGATAAATGCCGTTCTCTGAAACACGATTTCAATATTAGGGATCAGGTTTATCTCTCTACCAAATTTATAAAGTCCCCACAGCCATTGAAAAAGCTTGCTCCCAAATTCATTGGTCCTTTCCCTATTGTTGGCATTGTCAATCCAGTTACTGTTAAGTTGGATTTGCCTCACAATTTGAAACGTTTGCACCCTGTTTTCCATTGCAGCCTGCTCAAGCCTGTCCACCACTCTTCCCAATGGCATCCCCAACCTCCTCCTCCTGCTCCAATCATGATTGATGGGCAACAACACTTTGAAGTCAGGGAGGTCGTTGATTCTCGCAAGCTTTGGGGCTCCCTCCAGTACCTGATTCGCTGGAAACGCTTTCCTCATCCTGAATGGGTGCCTGCTTGCCACGTTAATGCTCCTGATTTAGTTAACCATTTCCACTTAGCTTACCCTTTGAAGCCTGCCGCTTAGACTTTTTTTTCTTTTGGGGGGGGGGTATGTCATGTTCACTGTTTCAATGTGCACTGTACATCGTAACGTTTCACATGCCATGGTGCTGAAGCATGTTTCTGTTGGGAGGGAGCTGCTGTGAGCCCTTGTGCCAATCTCTGTATCTAGGTTCATTTCAATGGAATGTGTTTGGGTTATGGGTTCTGCTCAAGGACGTTTCCCGCAGACCAGCAGAGACCATTAGGAGCACCTGGGATTGTGAGCCTGGGAAGATTGTATGGGCTGAGGAATCTCGTTTGTATCGAGGGGTTTTTAGTTTGCATTTGGCATGCTTTTTCCATTCTCAGCTTTCTTTGTGATCCTGCATACTATACTTTAATAAATCAGATATCTTTATGAACCTGTTCATGAGTCTGATGGTGTTTTAGGATAGGCAATCATTACAATATGTTTAATAACCCCATTGTAAGAACATCTGATTTAATGAAGACATTTGTTGTGAACTCATTGTGATTGCAGTGAGCATTAAAAGAAAAAAAGGATGGAACTATTATCTTAAAAGCTGCTCCAGTTGCTGTGATGAAGTGCCTATATTTTATATGCCATATAACAGCAAAAGCCAACATACCAGCTGATCCCAGCATTCCAGCAATTCTACAAGATCATGGATAAAAAAGAACAAACATGTTTTTCACTGTCTGTGTCAAAATCCAGACTGAACCTCATAATTAATGCTAAACAAAGTCTGAGATGCTACTGAGTTACACAAGTTTTACACTGTGTTGTGATCACCAATTACAGGAAGTGTTAAGTTGTAGTTATTGCAACTTGTGAGTTTAACCAGTTTCTGAATCTAAAGATGCAATTACTTTTCCACACTTCCCCATTTCATGTCAGATGACTTTGTTTATGAAATAAATTTGCTAAATAAATAGTGCATTTTTAACATCTAAAAGGGGACAAATGTCGAGCTACTGAATCACAGCTGGAAATCTTAGCTATCCAGAATTCCTTATTCAGAACTTGGGTAACTTAGCAGTAGACTCTCAAAGACAGCTTGATGTGATATTGATGTGATCTCTATATTGCAGGCAAAAAGTGAACCTATACACCTAAAGAAAAAGAAAGCCTAATTTTGGGGGGGCTGAGAGATTATATAGACTGGTAACAGCTACTGATAAAACCCTCTAATGCTTTGTAAATAACCACACAATAACCCACACAACAGTGCAATAACCCACACAACAGAGCTTACACAGGGAAAACACTGCTTCAATTAATCAGATCCTCCTCCTCCTTGTCTTCCATCACTTTATTGATCAGTCTTTGACTATATCATCAATCAATAAAAAATACCAACAAAGAAAGGAAATACAATTAAAGCTGTAAGCGGTATCCATATAGGTCAAATAATTTTATCACTCATACAGTCAATTCCAATCTGTGCTAGGTGATTTTTAACTTTTCTGCATTATTTTATATATAAGAGAGGCAGTCCTTCTAATGATCAACAAGATGGTTCCTTGAATAAGTGGGACAATTTAACATTAGTTTCCCAGAAGTTCTTAAATTTAATGTAGGATTCTAATTGATCGACCCTTTCTACATCATATAATTGACATTGTCCCTATCAATTCAGGATGTTAAAGGTAATAAGCAGAACCTTATACTGCATTTGAAAATTAATTGGAAGCTAGCAATATATGTATCATTTACAGGAAATATATGATTCTAGCATCTTGCACCAATCACATTTATAGTCATAGAAGCATTCTGCATTATCTGAAGTTCCAGAATAGCTTTTAGGGGCAACTTCCTATACAGATATTGTCATGTTCACCATTCCGATGTTCTGACATCGTAATGGTTCACTTGCCATGGTGCTGATACGTGTACTGGCTGGGAGGGTGCTGCTGGGAACCTTGTACAGGAAACGGGCTGGATTGTGCAAGGGAGGAATGTGTTTCGACTATCTCTTAAATGTCAAGGTCTTTTAGCCCGTTGATCAGCAGAGCTCGTTAGGAGCACCTGGGAATGTGGGGAGGGCTGCTTGTGAGGGAGGGGGTGGAGTGATGTTTGCAAAGGCTCTATTTAGTTTGACTTTAGGCGTGCTTTCCTCATTTTCAGCTTTTTACCTGTTTGCACTCTTTTCTAAATAAACCAAGAACCTGAATCAAGATTCTGAGTCTGGGAGTTTTATTTGGACTAAGGCATTCATTACAGATATTATAGTAGACAACCTGTGCACTCAGATTTTGCTGAACAATAAATCTTATCTCTAAGAGGAGTGGCCAGGAGAATTAGGTTATAGTTGTAGTTCATGAATATCTGCAATTTTTGGTATATGCATATTGATTTCATGGACTTTGAAGAAGCAAGATGGGAAGAGTATTGATGCCTTTGAACGTTGCTATTGGGGAAGGTGCCTGATAATACAGTATTCAGCCAAGAAACCAAACTGATGTACCTTCAACTATTTTAACCCAGAGTTCTCACTTAAGACTCAAATGACCAGCCTCAAATTATCCTACTTTGGAAACATTATGTGAAGACCTAGCTTTCTGAAGAAGGCTCTAATGTTGGGAAAGGTGGAAGGAAAGAGAGGAAGATGACCAGCAGCAAGGTGGATGGACTCGGTTACAGTGGTGATGAGTGCACCATTGGGAGTCCTGAAGGAACAGGTTAGGGATAGATTGTCATGGAGAAAATCTATCTATGTGGTTGCTAGGAATCAAAAATGACTTGATGGCATATAATCAATCAATACTCTTTTTCTAAAAAAAAAAGTCTAGTAAAAGGCATAATGACAAAATCACTTTATAAATATTTTCTGATATTTGTATTTTTTTGAGACAATTTAATTCCAATGCGAAGAGGACTGGAGTGGGTAATAAGAATGTTCCTCAACTTCATAAAATTATTTCACAAGATGGATTAGGGATAATGATTTCCCAGTTATTAATATATTTTCCAAACATGATGCCCACCAGTTATTAGATTTCAGTTCTCATTACCCCCCAGAGTGAAATTGAAGTTCAAAATGTCTATGATGTACCAAGCCGGGGAAGGATGGATTATACCAATGAACTCCTCAGTAGGACATAAGGAAGGCAAGTGATAGAACCAGTGTTGTGACACTGCAAGAGTTGAGCACAATGCATTCAAGGAGCACTAAGTGGAAAACATGAACAGAAAACATATTATCTTTTCTTTAAAGAAGGCATCTTTTTGTTTTTAATATTTCAGATGAAACATCTACATTTCCATTAATTTGTTCAGCCATGACCACGTGGGGTCCAACAACAATTGCAGAGCAATGGTGGCAAAACTTTCCCCGTGGACTAACCAAGAAGACCTTGAAAGCATCCCAAAGTCTGAGAGCTGTACACTGGAACTACATAGCACTGCTCTCTTAATAGTTTTTCTCACATCAAACTAAAGAAGCTACCTGCTTCTGGTCTTCACATCATTTTTCTTCCTAATAATAAAACAATAATAGTGTTATCCTCCAAAGAAAGAGCTAATAGTAACTGATCTCATTACTGAACTATCCCTTAATTTGTTAAAATGAAGGTTATGGTGTACAAGTAATATTACCCTGAGTTATCCCTGCTTTTTGTCCTTTGACAGATAACAAATGTCCACTTGCTTGAGAACTATTTTATGAATCTGTTCATATTGAACCGGATGCAGTGAAGCAAAGAAATTTCACTGCCCATATATATCAGAGTTACCAGTATGGCTATTGGTGTTATTTATGTTACCCACACATTGCAGTTGTAACAAATGCATACATGAGTTGGGATGGATATTTGCAATAAATTCAAAAAGGCACTTAGAGATAAAATGAAATTCGTGGACTAGATTGCCAAACCCCTCTTTCTGTTAACATATTACTCATTTCATTGCATGGGAAATTACATTTTAAAACAGTTTTCAGGTTGATTTTAAAAAACAGATGGCATCCATTATTCTCAACAATACAGAAGGGATAAATATTTCAGCTGAGGGAGCTATTAGAAGGCAAACTTGTGAGAGGCAGCCAAAATCATGATTTTCTTTTCAGTTAGAAGTTAAGGTCAGGTAACATTTTTCATTGTTTGGGCTCTGTAGGAAGTCACTGGCATGGGATGAGTCTAGGAAAATTAATATTATTTTGTATGCTCTTAGGCCATGATTAAGAGAAAAATCCTGGAACAAGATCAAGTGCAAGGGATTGAAAAGTGAGAAATCTTTTCATGTAAGATTAGCCATTGTGATGGAATAGAGAAGGTAGATACTGTTTGCCATCCTGTCATGTGTTCTTCCAGACAGACAAGCTGTACACAGAGAATGATGAACTCAGGCTGGGATACAAATGCAGTTTCACACAGAAAAACATTCTCATGAGAGGGGAAAAAAGCTAAAATGGGTTGATTTTCTGCCATAGTTGGAGCTGGAGTTTTGGAGTGAAAGTTGATTAATGAACCAAGAGGACTTAGATGGTTTGGGCTGTTGAAGGTTTTCTGGTTCCAGAACAAAGAGAAGACCTTGAAGATGATTTCCGGGAGAAGAAAAAAATCCAGGATGGAGGAAGAGTCAACATGGTGATCATATCTACACTTCTTTACAAATTTTCAGAAGAAGAAAGAAGAATAGCTTTCTGCCAGCCATGGCTTGTTTTCCTTTTACCCTGCTACATGTTCACCAGCCTTTGTTATTAGTGAGACTGCTGACTATTTTCCAAAGACACATGTGCAGGGCCTTCCCTCTGACTGCAGGGCTTACAAAATCAGCAGGAGATTGTGACCTAAATTCTTTTCCCCCTTATATTTGTTATGCTTTTTCATTCACAAGAGCATGCCATTCATGTGGTAAGATTGTGCCAGGCTGCTTTCTATCTTTTGCATCATTGTATGGATTTGCACCCAAAATTTCTCTGCTTTTTCACAAGTTCACCATGCATGATAAAAAGTCCCCTCTTCCTTTTCACAGTTCCAACACTGGTTTTATATTCCTTTGCACATTTTTGAAGCTTAACCATTGTCATATACCAACAATACTTCATTTTATACATTTTTTTCTCTTAAATTATGATACAGTGTAAAATTAACACCTGTTTCTCACATTTCTCCCATGTATCCATACCTATATTATCACCAAAATTTGCAGTTTGTTTTACCATGCAGTCTTTAACATGTTCATCCTCTGCTTCAAATCTTAGTACTAATTTATACATTTATACATACGATTGTCATTTGTACAGTACATAACTACTCTAAATTCAGTTTTATTCTTCTCAATTCCAATTGTCCTCTTACAACATCTCTTTCATCTGATTATAAGAAAACCATTGAAAAGAATGTCCTTATTTATTTATTTATGTATTTATTTATAAATTTATAAATTTATTCACTGCCCATCTCTCCCCAACAGGGGGACTCTGGGCAGCTTACAATAAAACAAGATTAAAATATAAAACCATTACAATTAAAAACGCAATAAAAATATAATAAAATCTACATGGCAAAGAGATCTTAATCAGACCTTCAGTGGGGTAGGTCCCTCCAGATCACTTCATGGCGCTAGCCATCCCCAAGTGTAATTATTTGCCCTCCCATTCCAAGCCTGCCTACAAAACCAGGTCTTTAATCTTTTGCAGAAGTCCAGGAGCGAGGGGGCTTGTCTCACCTCCAGGGGCAAGATGTTCCAGAGGGCGGGAACTACAGCAGAGAAGGCACGCTTCCGAGACCCTGCTAGATGGAATTCTTTTATAGATGGGGCCTGTAACATGCCCTTCCTGCATGACTGGATGGGGCGGGTCGATGTAATAGGGATGAGACAGTCCCTCAGATATCCTGGTCCCATGCCATGTAGGGCTTTAAAGGTAATAACCAACAACTTGAATTGGACCCGGAACCAAACTGGGACCCAGTGCAGCTCACACAACAAAGGTGTTATGTGTGCAAATCTTGGAGCACCCAAGATTGTCCACGTGGCTGCATTCTGGACCAGCTGTAGCTTCTGGATATTTTCCAAGGGTAGCCCCATGTAGAGCGCAATTAATTATAGTTAATTGTTCTCATGTCTTCATCTTAATTTCTCCCTTATCTTGTATTAAAAAAACCCTTCATATGTTAACCATCTTTCTTTATCTGCTGTTTCTCTTCTATAAATAGGTTCTTGTGTAGATATCAATAATGATATCTTTGGGCATAGTCTGAGTTTATATTTATTCCATCTTCATAATACAGTATTTTTCAGCTAATCATTCTTAAAATCTACATTCACTTTCACTTTATCATACCATAAGAAACCATGACACACAAACCTCAGATTTTGACCTTCCAGTTCCAACATTCTCTTATTCTTAACAATATCCACTCCTTCATCCATACTAAAAAGCATTCAGCAAAATACTAGAAATCTTTAGACATGTCTTTTCCATTAAAAACAAAACTGAACCTTACTATCTTACCAATCTGTTTGAAATAACATTAAGGTTAATTACTCTAAATAAATATATCATCTATTTATGTTGATTTTGATCTGAGATAAATCTAAGATACATTTGATATATTTATGGTTATAAATGGAAAAAGGTTTATTGGAATAACTTCTTAGACATTTAAAAGAATTCAAGCAATATTTGAAACCCAAATTATTATAGATTTCCATAGAAACATTACAATTTATAGGAGGTATATGTGCTTTTTTCACTTTATTGAGTAACTTATAAATTACCAAAGTGTGGCACAATATCAATATTTTCACACAGAACTACATAATGATCAGTGAAACATAATATACCTTTAGTTTATAATAACTATTAAAATCCAATTCCAACCACTTTTATATCAAGAATGTCCTCCACTTACCTTATAATGGAAACAAATGATACCAAATAAATAAATAAATAGATGTATCTTCTTCAAGATATCTTGATTGATGAAAAGATGTTTTCATCTGCAATAAGGCAAAGAATAGAATACCACATATGGATTGAATTTATAAAAAGGAATGATATTCATATTTAGACAAGGCCAGTTACAGAAATTTTCACTGCACCATGTGAAGGGACTTTTGTGCATTCAATGACACCATCACCACTGATTTCAATTTTTATGAATATATATCCAAGATGTCAGGTAGTGATATAATACTGTCAGATACTTGATGACATTTAAAAAAAAAGGTGAGCAAGATTGATGATCAAAGATAAGATCAATTGTAATCTATGTGCCCAGGGTCACCATTGGTATTTTTACACTGACATTTAGCAAGAAAATCAGATGATAGATTGCACAATCAGCAGGAACTTTACCATCCTTCAAATACAGTTACATAGGCCCTAAGGTTTTAGACTGATCTGTTTGTCACTACTCCTGAACAGTGTGGATGAAGACTATAGATAGTAGAATGTATGATTTCCCTCCTGTTAATTTTCTTACTCACAGGATCTATTGCAATACTTTTGAACAAATGTATAATTCTTGCATCAGTTTCCTTTCCATCAATACCAATATAATACAAACTGAGTGGTATGTGTACATATAGGAACCAGTTCATTTCATACTTTTGTATAATTGTTTTGTGTGAGAGTAGATGTAGCTGATTCTGATAGATACCTTTTGCTTAAGCACATGGCCCTTTTTTAAGCATATGTTAAAGTTCAGGGAATCCAACAGCTTAAAAATAAAAACAGAATAAGGCAAATAATTACATTCTCAAAATATGTTCAAATTTAGATTAGAAGTATGTTAAATATTTAAATTAACTTCTATCAACTTGATTTCCTGCTTAATACTTAATGGACATTTTATGGTGTATTTCCATTGCCACCAAAACAACTTTATAAATATACCATTATCAGTATAATTTCAGAGGACATTTTAACTGCTTTTGCATGATATAATATGGTGTCTTCCTTCCTTCCTTCCTTCCTTCCTTCCTTCCTTCCTTCCTTCCTTCCTTCCTTCCTTCCTTCCTTCCTTCCTTCCTTCCTTCCTTCCTTTCTTGACACTATTAAGTTTCTCTAGCATTTTTCATATAATATGCTAAGAAGAAGAGAATCGGGGTTGTTAATTTAATCATTTGGGATTAAATTAATGAATGCATTAAATATCAGTTTACATGACAGTCCAATGGCAATTTTCATCAAGTTTTCATTGTCTTGATTCATTCAAAAAATGTGGTAATGTCAATTATTTTTTAACCAGTCCAGAATATTATGTTTTTTTCTCCCTTGTCTCCAATATCCCTCCCTCCCTCCCTCCCTCTCTTTCTTTCTTTCTTTCTTTCTTTCTTTCTTTCTTTCTTTCTTTCTTTCTTTCTTTCTTTCTTTCTTTCCTTTTTTGAAAGGTATTTCAAAAGTGCAAAAAGAGAGAGATGACAATATGAATTTTGCACTTGCTCTGACTCTGTCACAGTTATAGCTGTGGATACAAGAGCCGAAGGGTAGCTTTTGGTTGATTGCAGAAGGACTCTTGTGTTTTTCACATATGGCTGATTAATGTCAGCTTAGTGATAAATGCATTTTTGAGGAAGAGAAATGTGGAACACATTAGTACAGTCTTAAAGCAAAGCCTTTTTTATTGAAAATTTATCCTACAATTTTCATATGCCAAGTGCACAGCTTTTAAAAGGTGTTATCTACTTTTGAGGAATGCAAATGTGAACTTATTAGCCATTGACCTAAATTGACTGGATAAGGGTAACCTTATTTTATTTTCTCACTTTCTTTTCTGTAACACATTAATTCTACTTCTTAAAAAACTTGCAGGTCCAACTGCTAGATTCTGTTTCCTCTCCAGAAAGTTCTAGTGCACAATTTTCCTCAAGCAATCTGAGGGGCTACTTATAACACAACAACAACAACAACAACAACCAAAATTATATTATTATTATTACTATTATTATTATTATTATTATTATTATTTTATTTTGGTAGCAGCTGTCATTTTTTTTAGAATGAAGACAGATCCTGGAAGAAAGAAAACAACAACTCCCACTAAACAAATCTATTCATTCTTGTTGTGCAAATGAAAAAAAAAAAGGGGGGGGGAGTTTATACATATGACTGCCTCAACAGCAAGCTTCAAAATAATTTCCACATGATAGTCTTGAATTTAAAAAATCCTTTCCAGAATTGCTAAAATATCCTCCCCATATTGTCCTGATGATAAATATATATCTAGACATTTTATACCAGCCTTCCCTAAACTGATACTCTCCAGATGTGTTGGTATACATCTGGAGGGTCAGTTTGAGTAAGTCTGACCCTCACTCTTCTGACCAGGCAAAAGTTTGCATGGCATCCTCCCTCCCCCCAGGAGCTGAACAAATTTTGAACTGTCCAGAGTTGGTTCAGAGTCATGTGGCATCTAAATTGAATTAAATAAATAGATAAATTTTGCTCTTCATCTAAGATTACCAAAATAGGAGTCCTTGAGCTTCAGCCAAGCCATGACATGGAACACCCTTGTTCAAAACAGAGAGATTGACAGATTGACAAGTATGGGAAACTGCTAAACAAATTACCTTGAAATAAACTGGAATTGCACAAGAGATTCACAAACAATGGACAAAATGCTCTATATCAGGTTTCATACTCATCTCTTTGCTATTTGTTCCCAGAGGGTACAGTCTTATCCTAGGTTTCCTACACAAATTCCTCCCTTCTACTACTGGCTGGAATGGAACTCCCTGTTGCAGCGGCTACCTGCTTCAAGACCTCCCGTTAGGAAAGTATGGTTGACCCTTCAACCTTTATTTTCTTTGGCAGACTGGAATGAAGTCATGTAAGGTGTGCCTTGGAGGTTAACAGAGAAAAGAGAAAAGAGAAAAAGAAAGAAAATTGATAAAGTATCTCTCTCTAGGAGAGCCAAAGTTGAATGAGAGCAGTCAATCCCATTCAAGGGGCAATTAAATGTGAATTCCTCATGAGCACCCAAAAAGAAGCATTCTTTTAACAGAACCTACAGAAACCCCTGAAAATCCATTTCTAATGATACCACATTAGCAGTTCTATTTTCTTGCTCTCCCAAACATAAAATGACTGTGAATTAATGGGTTGTTGATTTCGAAAACATTGTCCTTCAAAGGCTTCTAATAATATTGTCTGGATTCCTCTTTTAAAAAAAAATAAATAAGCAAATAATGGAAATTTTAGTGAAATAAGTTAGCTTACAAAAGCCATTATTGCACTTGGATGTGCCTCAGCTAGCAACTCCACCCACTTGGCAAAACACCATCTCCCACCACTGGCATGGTGATTCTCTTGATTTAAGCAAACAGTGAAGCTGATGGGGGGGGGGGGGATGGGACAATGATTGGGAGTTGCAGTTGCTTCCAGAACACATCAATTTCTCATTTAGGGTGCACAAATGTCTGTCTTGTCTTAGTGCTAAAACTGAACCATGCAGTTGAAAACAAAAGTCAAGTCATTTCAGAAGATGATCAGTGACTGCAGTGATGGACAGATGAAGAAATGTCTAAGAAGTCCTTTATCACAGGTAAGGGAGAATGAATGTATCCAAAAAGTACAAAAGAACAGCAGCCTGTTAAACAATCTGATGCTTTCTATTATATTACTAGCCTGCTTTATGAAAGCCTCCTCCAGGCATTGAATTGTCCATTTAAGGATTAAGAGGTTACTGAACCACATTCCAAGATTCCCAATCCCCCCACTGTATCAGCAGGCTTTGGAATTTTATCAGTGTTCCCAGATGCAGGGAAGTTTGTAAGTGCACATAGTTGCACAACAGTCACAGACTTACTCCATCCATGCATTCTGCTGGGCTGGGCTTGTGAGAACAACCTTGCTTCCAACACACTTCCAACCCTTGCATATAGAGAAGAAATGCCTGAAGAATGATGAAGAGGGGTTGCTGTGGAGTAAAGACCTCTTCCTTTAAGATAGGGCTATTTCCATGGAACACTAGGTGTAAATTACACATAGTGTTCTGAAGGAAACAGGGGACATCTTCAGGGCTAAAAGGTTAAAATGTTCACTTAAACCTGGCTTTGTGGTCACATGCAAATGTGGACACATGCAAAGATCTTATATAGGTCCCCCTCCCCACATATTCCAACTTCTAGGTAGGTAACAATTGAATGTGGAGAAATAACCAAGTTTTGGAATTATCTCCTATGATCTAGGGTTGTGCTTTGTTTGTGTTTAATGCTATGGAAGGCTCTGTGCAAAGGCTCATCCTTTGTAAATTATACTATCAGAAAGAATCTGAATGTTTGAATATCATATTTAAGTAGTTTTTAAGACGTAGGGGATCATCTTGACTCCCTTGATTCCACCCATTTCTCCTCTAGTAGCCCCAGTTTAGTTTTAGCTGCTGGTAGCACCACCATTGCTGAGAGCCAGTGCTGCTCCTCCCACTTCGTCCACCAAGCCCTCTTTAGTGACCAGCATGTATTAAACATGCCATGCCAGCCAGACAGTTTTGTTGCAGAAACTATGCACCATTCAAATGATACAATTAGCAGATTGTTGAACCCAATATGACACTTCCTTTAGGGGCACAGAGCCAAGCAGAATAGCAAGGGGTTGGTCCTATTATTTTCTGTCCACTTGCAACAGCATCAGATTGCTTCAATTGCCAGTGATGTAGAATTTGAGGACATGTGTGTGTGTGTGTGTGTTGGGCTGGATGGTCAGACCAATATCCCCTGGCATAGTCTTACCAGAGATGCCCATTTTTTTTCCAAGCACATTCCTGATCCAGGTTTTCCTGTGCAGATCTGTGAGGGCATTGCTTACTCCAGAAAACTCAATATCTCTTGTCTGCCTGCTGGTTTCTTCTCAGAATTCCTCTCAACCCATGCACGTCCAGGGCTGAAATAAACCTGGGAAAGAAAATGGGGGGGGTAGGGGGGAATTGATGAGTTGAATTCCCTCCTCCTGCCCCAAAATTTCTATTTAATGCTTTTCCTCAGTCCCAGCTTGCATAGGAGAAAAGTCTCCTCTCTGGAAAGATGGATAATCAAGAGTTATGACTTTGGAAGTGATGTAGCTGGTTGGTAATACAAGTATATGTAATGCTTAGCATGCTGTTTGCTTCAAAAGAGTAAGAGATAAAGATACCCCAGCTGTCCTTTGAATCAAAGTAGGTATGCTAATTATGCCAAATCCCACAGATCTGATCAATTGATCTTGGCTGAATAAATCATTTCCAGCTTGCTGCTGGGTGTGTGTGCAAATTCTGCACATGACAAGGAGTCTCCTCTGAGCAATTTTCATCCCAGAAAGATGTATTATTGCTTTGCATCTAATCAATAGGAGGGCTTCTGAAAAATGTAGTAGAATGCAGGCATTCATAAGATAGCAGAGTTAATATTCCTGCAGAATTTTCTTATTTCACAGAATGCCTTGCCAGCTTCTCAGTCTCCAGAGAGCAGTCAGCTAAGCAGTCTTCATGTCAGCTGCTTAAACCTTTAGATTCAAAGTACAAATCACTGAAACCTGAATTCAACTTATTACATTTTATAATGGATGGGATAGAATGGATTGGTATCCTGGGGTTGTTTCCACTCATGTGAGGCCCACCAAGAATATCCAATTGATCTCAACCAGTCTATTCTTAGTGCCTTCCGGATTCCTACTGTGAACATGCTTTAGATATTCCATGGCATCGACTTAAGCAGCTGATCCCCCATTAAAAGGCAGCTCCAAATGAAGGAGGAAGAAGGAAAAGGTTGATGAAGGCTTTGTTAGATTCCATTCTAGAGCAAGAGTGTGAAGCTCAGTAAAAAAGCTCATGCTTTATATAAGATACCCGCTTTCATCTCTAATTAAAGAATCTCTACAAGTTCACACCAAAGAGCCAGGATAGCCCCAGAAATTTATTCCTCTGCACTTGGATCATCTGACTTCATAACCATCATTGGATTGGAGGCACACAAGAACAGACATGAATGTCTGAATCAGCTCTTGCAGAGAAGTACTGAGCATTTTTTGAGACCAGAAGAGTTTCTATCAGTATGGATTTTATCCCTTTGCAGCCATGCTGATTGAGTTAATTCTAGTGATCACTCACTCAGTCACACTTGTTCCCTGGGCAATATGTGAAACAACGAAAACAACATATGCAAATAAACATATATGAACTCATCAAGAGAAAGAGAAGACACGTTTAAGTTTAATTTTACAAATTCCATGTCAACTGAGTATTAAATATCAGCATGTGCAATGTTACAAAATAGATTGTTAAAAGCAAAAAAAATAAAAAAATAAAAACCTGAAACCTAAAATCTAACAGCAATACTGTATTCTAACAGGCCAGAAAGCTGGGGAATAAATCGTAGGAAATGAGTAAATGTCCAGATTTTTCAAGAAATAAAATTATAGCAGTCATCTTATCACAGCAGTCCATAATGTCAGAGATGTCAGTGCAGAGTATTATAAAGGCCTGGGAAATGTGAAACAATTTCTGCCAAAAAGACATAAAAGTGGCATTTCATGGCCAAGGACTACTGTAGGAAAGGATTTTTTTCCCTAGAGCCACTCATCATATTTCAGCTTGCATTAGCTTTCAGAAAAGAGTCTCCACTGAGGAGGGAATGGGTGTCTGGGAATTCTGGGACTTGTGGTCCAAGACACTTCAGTCCAATATGGGAAAAACTATGAAACACAATGTCCACATATGTTGCCTTGTGAAATTCCAGGACCAGCGGTTAGCTGGGTTTGGTTTCTGTAGAAGAAGGAATACTACAAACCATTGACATAAGGTAATATTTGTCAGGAAACAGGCCAAGAACCATGCTGAGCCGAATTTCCAACTCAAGTTTTTTATTGTTCTCACCATATAGACAAAATCTTGCCAGACTAAGGCTACTCAACTAACCTAATGGGAAATAACCCAGAAGGGCTCTAGGGTGGAGCTACTGTACCTTGAACCTCTTAACCCTCCCAGCAACAGAGTCTGGGCTGTGAAGCCTTTTATCAATGTAGAATGAGTTCTCCCCCTGGGAACCAGCGGCAGCACTGGAATCCACCACATATTTGTTTTATGAATAAATGCAGAAATAGAGTCACAACAAAAGGAAGAGATCAATTGCCCCACATGGAAAACTTCAGAAATGATACCTGGTGATACCAAATTTTACAGCTCCATTCTTCCTGTTTCTTTCTGGTTGCCACACAGCCATCTTTTTTGCCTTCTCCTCCCCAAACCTCCAAATCATTTTCATACTATCTTATGAATGTCTCGATCAGTGACCTACCTACAGTGTGTCCCTACCTCACTGAGTATATTTTTTCTGGCATGGGGGAAAAATCCCAAGCAGTTTGGTCAGCATAAAAGACTGGTGGAATGGTGGTAGGTCACCATTAGCTCCTTGCCTTCAGGAGACAACTGCTACTTCATTCATGCTTGTAGTTTATGCCACACAAACACAGGCACACATCTATTTTTCTTCCTTTGGTTGGAGGAGAAATAAATAAATATCATTCCATAGCCTTTCCTCACATTCTAAGGAAATGTTCTGTTTCTAATATTCAGAGTCATTTGCTTCTAGTTTCCGTGACTGTACTATTGTGATCAGACAATCCATAGTAATCTGGATTATACTAATCATATAAAATGGAGAAATTATTTATGGCTCCTTCCCTGCATGTAACACAGGCAGACAAGCTCAATGTGAATCAAGTATTTTGAAATCTTGGTCAGGAGTGGGTTTACCATGAATGGTACAGATGGCATAACTCAACACTAATAATAAAAGAAAATTAATCATTCTGGCTGACTTCATTAGAGATGTGCAGATCCTCAATAATATGTTTTGACAGGGCAGTTTTTGCAAGCTGGTGCTTTAAACAAAAAAAGGAGGAGGAGGAGGAGGAGGAGGAGGAGGAGGAGGAGGAGGAGAAGAAGAAGAAGAAGAAGAAGAAGAAGAAGAAGAAGAAGAAGAAGAAGAAGAAGAAGAAGAAGAAGAAGAAGAAGAAGAAGAAGAAGAAGAAGAAGAAGAAGAAGAAGAAGAAATATTTGTCAGAGTAGATGGCAAATGGGGAGGGATGGCCATGAATATGCTTATTAGTTTTAAATGTAGATGGCGGACAAGTAATTTCTTCTGCCTCAGTTAACCTTTAAGAGCCTGACAATATGAGAAGAGGCATTTTCATCTACAGGGCTTCCTGAAATAATCAAAGGGTGAAGCCACACAGAAATGCCAGAGAAAGGAAACATTGGAAAATGAAAGGAGTTTCTGCTCATCTCATGTCTTTTTAAAAAGTCCCCCAGATTCTCTGAATATTTGTTTTAGGGAAAAGATCAAGGATGCCAGTGAGATTTAACTGGTGACTAGAATTTTTCTGTCTCTGGAAGCACGCTCTGCTCCCCCAATCTTTTCCCAGAGGAATTCACGGCAAAATACTTTAACAACTCTTATCACTGCACCCTCTTAGGATTTTTTTTTTTAAGAACAAAGTAAAATTCTTCCCACAGTTCCAACAATGCTTATGGGTACTCATGAAGAATGTTATATTTGTTTTTAGCTTTCCTGTTTCAGCAGGGGTTGTTGTCCTTTCTAGGAGCTGTAGTATGTCTTCATTGTTTTACTGATGATACAGAAGCAAAAATTGCAGGTTATTAATTGAGAAAATTGATAGTTATCCTCAGCTTAATCACTTGATAAGGAAAACTAAAAGGAAGATTAAATTACATACTGTTAATGTTTCTGGATTGCAATGAATTAATGTCAAGGTATTTTTTCATTTCATTTCATTTATTTTTGTTTTTATTATTCTTTATGCAGCCTATTTTATAGTATTTCCAGTTTTGATTAGGAGAAAACGTATCTTGAAAAAGAAGAACATGGGTGAGAAAAACATGCAGTGCAGAGGCTAGGCAATAAGTATATAAAAATGTGCATTTTCTAAGTTGATTTGCCTTTTATATGCATCATTTGGCACTTTTGCTGACTAAGATGCATCCTCTTGCTTCTGCTACCTCTTTTTTCATTTTTTGGTGGAGAAGGAAATGAGGTTTAACTAGGCAGTGTCTTAGTCCAACAGGCCTCTGATGGTGCATGAACACAGAAAACAATCAGATGCATATTTATGCTTAGATCAAGGTTAATTACAATTGCAGCTCAATCAGCAGGTTGTGAGCCTCACTAGGGAAAACTGAAATCTCCACCTGTTGTTTTTTAGTGGCTAGAGTAATGCCCTCCATTTGGTTCTGATGGAATTTAAAATGTCCCTTTAGTCTGGTGGATACACTTGCAATCCTGCTGTGTGCAATTCATATCCATTAAACAACCCAATCACCAGCTGGAAGAAGGCAGGCTATGTACATCTTATAAAGTATCTGCATTTTCACAATGAGTTTGTTTTACTCGGAGCTATCAGATATGCCATATGTTGGTCTTACCTTGAAGCCAGTTTTAAACCTTTGGCTTTTAGATCATATTTCCTGGATTGAGAGGCCCTTTTCATAGTCAATCACATCTTAGTCATTTCTTTGGACTACTGCGACATACTCTACATGGGGCTGCCCTTGAAGACCACTTAGAAGCTACAGCTGGTTCAGAATGTGACAGCATGAATAGCTATGGGTGCACCTTGTTATGCTATCTGATATTTCTATTATGCAAACTATACCGGTTGCCTTTTGCCTTCCAGGTGCTGATGATCATCTATAAAGCCCTTCCTGGCTCAGAGCCTGAATCTTTGTGAGACTATTTGTTTTTCCAATTGTTTCTCCTCACCCTATCACATCTGACAGGATCAGAATGCTCCAGGTCCCATTAACAGAACAGTTTCACCTTGTGGGACCTGGGAGTATGTTCCCTCTCTAAGTCCATATGACCCTGACTCTCTGTTGTTTAGGAAGGTCTTAAAAGCTTGGCTTTTCCAGCAGACTCTTGGCTGGGAAAATTTGTGAACCCACTGGAATGTTATGGCATTATAACTGCCCAGTGTCCCTCTTTTGGGGGAGATGGGTGGTGGCTAAATTTGATTAATAACTAACTAAATAAATAAGTTTTGTGTTCTCTTGGAGTTGTCATGATTTCTCCCCCCCCCCTATTGTTATGTTGTGTTTTTAATTGTCATTCTACACAGTGTTGCCTTGAGCCACTTGGAAATTAGAAAAGGCAATTAAACAAATTGATCAAACAAACTAATAAATATTTCGAAATAGAATTTATGGACTTAGGCCCATGAAATCTGGGCTGCAAAAAACTGGATAACCATGTGACAGCAACCAGGACACATAGAAAACCAGAGCTACTTTTCAGTATATCTTTACTGTCGTCTAAGGGTCTTCCCTGGTTTTGCAGCCCAAATATGGTAGTGCTAAGAATTCTCCCCACAAAACCCAGTATGGACTAAGTATTCACTAAGCATATTTAGCAACCAGAGACTGTATGAAAATATCTGAAAATAAAAAAGAGAACACTTAATTTGGAGGAAGTTGTCTGAATTGAAACTCTCAAGTAAGCTTGTAAATTTGAATGTTATACAGAGAGAAATATTATTATACAGAGAAGTTTTCTACTGGACATGTTAATGTGCTATTGTAATGATTGCCCTAGCCCAAATACTCAGACTCACAAGAGGCTGCTAAATGAAATCTGATTTATTAGAGAACTAAAGACAAGTACAAAGAAAGCTGAGAATGAGCAAAAGCGCGCCAAATACAAACTTAAACCCTTGGTGCAAACGTATCCCGCCTCCCTCGTAACAGCCCCGCCCGGCACAGGTGCTAGCAATCGTCAGAGTTGCTAGCCTGGGAAAGTAACCTTGAGCGCAGTAGATAAGACAAATACATTCCAAAACAAAGCTAAAAGATAACTGTTGCCATCCTCCCCAGAGAGATGAAACACGCATCCCATTAATGACATGCGAAACGTTACGATGTATCAAAGACATTGAAACGGCGAACATGACATACCGCCCCCCTAAAAATACAGCTAGGGACCCGGCTTAGTGGGATAAGCAGAGTGAAAACGGGCTACCAGGACAGGGGAAGCCACATCTGGTGCAGCAACCCACTTTGGATGAGGGAAATGTTTCCAACGAACTAAATATTGTAAAGTATTGCGAAGGCGTCTAGAATCCAAAATTTCTTTAACTTCAAAGTGTTGCTGACCGTCAATCATGATGGGGGTTGGAGGTGGAGGTTGGCGATGCCAGCGGTCAGAAGGAATAGTCGGTTTGAGCAAACTGCAATGAAAAACAGGGTGTAAGCGTTTGAGGTTATGAGGCAAGTCAAGTTTAAAAGTCACAGGGTTAATCTGAGCGGTAATCGGGAAAGGACCCACAAATTTAGGCGCAAGTTTCTTTGAAGGTTGTGAGGACTTGAGAAACTTAGTGGAAAGGTACACCGAGTCCCCGACTTGGAATGCAGGCTGGGGGGCCCGCTTTCGATCAGCATACAGTTTATAATCCGCTTGTGCATCAGCTAATGCCTGTTGAATCATTGGCCAGGAGTCAGCCAGTTGCGTTGTCCAATCATCTGGAGTGGCTGATCCTGCAGGGGGTTGCGGTAGATCAGGGATAGGTACAAAGTCTTTACCCTGGGCTACCCGAAATGGGGTTTGGCCAGTGCTTTGATGCACTGCATTGTTGTAAGCCACTTCAGCAAACGGTAGGAGGTCTACCCAATTGTCCTGCTGATAATTCACAAAAGCTCGAAGGTACTGCTCCAGAGTAGAATTTAGAGCCTCAGTGGCCCCGTCCGTCTGAGGATGCCAAGCCGTGGAGAGGGCTTGCTTCGTGCCTAACAGTTTGAGGAACGCCCGCCAAAATTGCGAGGTAAATTGTGTGCCCCTGTCCGAAATTAAGCGGGAGGGACATCCGTGTAGCCTGTACACGTGTACAAGAAACAGGCGAGCCAATTGACGTGCCGACGGAATGGACACGCAAGGGATGAAGTGAGCTTGTTTAGAGAAATAATCTTTGACCACCCAAATGACCGTTTTGCGCTGGCTGGGTGGTAGCTCTACAATGAAGTCCATGGAGATTTCCTCCCAAGGGGAAGAAGGGGCGGCCACCGGCTGCAGGAGGCCCTGGGGCTTACCCACCTTGTGTTTAGACATTGCACAAACAGTGCAGGAGGCAATGTAGTCCTTGACATCCTTACGCAATGTGGGCCACCAAAACTGCCTCCGAACCAGGTGCAAGGTTTTTACAAACCCAAAATGACCTGCGAGCTTGTCATCGTGTGAACGTAGTAACACATCTTTTCTGAGGCTTTCAGGAACATAGAGGCGGTTAGATTTCCAAGCGAAGCCTCTGTCAAAAGTAACACTGTCTTTATTCGCAAGCAACCAAGTATCCGTTTTCAGTTCTTTAAGAAACTTTTGTTGCAACTGGGAGGGAATTGACAAAGTGCTTGGCTGAGCAGCGTCCGTGGTGGGCGGCTGCTGCGCGCGCGTTTGGCTTCGCGTCACAGCCTGCATGCCCAATTGGGGCGCCGTCCATAGGGTGCTAACCACTTCTGGCGCTGCCCCAGCGTCCTGAGGTTGCCTTGACAACGCATCAGCCAAGAAGTTCTTTTTCCCCGGAATAAATTTCAATTGAAAATTGAATCGATTGAAAAATTGAGCCCAACGGACCTGTTTGGGGCTCAGTTTTCGAGGGGCACTAAGCGCCTCCAAGTTTTTATGATCAGTCCATACTTCAAAGGGATGATTTGCCCCCTCTAACAGATGCCGCCAAGCTTCCAACGCGGCTTTTACTGCAAACGCCTCCTTTTCCCAGACATGCCAACGTCTCTCAGTTTCGGAGAATTTGCGGGATAAGTAGGCACAGGGCTTGAGGCATCCTGTCCCGTCTTGTTGCATCAACAATGCCCCAATGGAATAATCAGAGGCATCTGCCTGTACTACAAAAGGCTTTGAGGGATCAGGATGCTGTAAAATGGGCTCTTTGACAAAAGCTGCTTTCAGCCGCTCAAACGCCGTTTGACAAGCAGGCGTCCAGCGCAACAGCGCCCCGGGATTCTTGACTCTCTGAGTATCTCCCACCCCTTTTGTTCGAAGCAGTTCAGTTAGTGGCAAGGCAATCTCGGCGAACCCCCTTATGAATAATCTGTAGTAGTTGCTGAACCCCAGGAAACTTTGCAGTTGCCTGCGGGTGCGGGGACTCTCCCAGTCCACGATAGCCTGCACCTTGGCAGGGTCCATTTCTATGCCTTTATCTGAAATTCTATACCCCAAGTAGTCAATTCGGGTCTGATGAAAGGCACATTTAGACAGTTTGGCATACAATTCAGCTGATCTGAGTTTACACAATACTTTCCTTACCAGAGCCACATGCTCTTCCATGGTTTCCGTATAAATCAATACATCATCCAAATACACCAGTACCCCTTTAAACAGATGTTCATGCAGTACCTCATTGATTAATTGCATAAATACCCCAGGGGCCCCAGCCAAACCGAATGGTAGCACCTTATACTGGAAAGCTCCCAACGGGCAATTGAATGCAGTTTTCCACTCATCCCCCTCCTTGATTCGTACACGATAGTAGGCTTCTCTTAAATCAAGCTTAGAGAAGATCTTTCCCTTGGCCAGATGTGACAACATGTCCTTGATCAATGGCAAGGGATATTTGTTGGAAATTGAGACGGCATTTAATCCGCGGAAATCGGTACAAAGTCTCAATGTCCCATCCTTTTTTGGGCGAAAAATCACCGGCGCCCCCACCGGTGAATTCGCCGGCTCAATGAATCCGCGTGCCAGATTTTTGTCCACAAAGTCTCTCAACAGAGTCAGTTCCTTTTGTGTCATGGAATAAATCTTTGGCTTGGGCAATTGGGTGTTGGGCAGCAGTTCTATGGCACAGTCCGTCTTTCGATGGGGGGGCAACTGGTCGGCTTCCTTTTCACCGAATACATCAGCAAACATCCTGTACTCGGCCGGCAAGCCTTCCAGAGGAGGGACCGGGTAAGGCGGAGTCGCAGCTGCCGCAACCCCCACCATCTCCTCTGGGGCACCCTTCCCCTCGGCCGCTTGATAGAACCCATCCCTAAACGTGATAGTTCGGTAAACCCAGTTTATTTGGGGGTTTTGCTGCACCAACCAGGGTACCCCCAACACCACCAAGGGTCCCCCCACAGGAGCCACGACAAAAGACAACCCTTCCTGGTGGCTGCCCAGTTGCAAGGCTACGCGCCCTGTAAAATGGGTGACCGGTTTGCCCCCTGCCATGGACCCATCCAGTTGAGTAAAAGCGATGGGTCGTTGTAAAGGGAAAATGGGTAGCTCCAAAGCCGCTACCACGTCGGGGTGCATAAGACACCGGGAACACCCCGAATCAATCATGGCCCATACTTCTACAGTCTTGGATTGGGAGCCCAATTTCAATTTCACCGTGAGAATGCGGTAACTGCCACTCACCGACGGAGGCTCGCGCCCTTCCTCTACCACCTGCCCAGCGGCGCCCTTTAGAGCAGGTGGCTGGCGTTTCCCACCGGCTGCAGGATTTCGGTCTCCCCTTCAATGTCGTAGAACATCACATCGTCTCCCTCGGCTTCAGCCACCGCGGCTTTCTGCTTCCTCGGCAATGCAGGGGACTTCACCGACGGTTTGCCGGGCCGTTCCTCCCCCTTTGCCTTCGGGCATGCTGCCACTCGATGCCCCTCCTTACCACATCTCAAACACAAGCCTTTTGCGTACCGCTTCTCCCGCTCCTCGTCCCAGGGTCGTTGTCCCGGTTTCCCCCCGGTGCTCACTGGGCGGCTGGGTTTCACCTCCCGCCCCGACTTGGCGGTCTTCCGCTGGGCAAAGATCTCCTGGGCATGTTCAGCCCTCCCCGCCAGCAGGATCCATTCGTACAGCGTATATGGGTCATCCCTCCCCAGGGACCAGCGCAGCACCTCTGTATTCAAGCCATCCTTGAAGAGCTCGATAATGGTTGCTTGGGACCAGTCATCCACCTTCCCAGCTAGCGCTTTAAACTCCAAAGCATAATCTGCGACCGATCTGAACCCCTGCTTGAGTTCCTTCAGAGCTCGCTTTGCTCTCTCTTTTGCTAAGGGGTCCTCGAAGTGTTGTTTCAACGCCCAGAGGAATTCATCGAAACTTTCCAGTTCAGGCGCTTCCGACTGGCACATCTGGACATACCAGTCTGCCGCCCTCCCCTTCAGTTTGGTGGCAATGGTGATGATTCTCGCCTTCTCCGATTGGAAAAATGCCCCCCATTCTTCCATGTAAGTTTTCGCATTCGTCAGGAAGAACGAGAGTTTGGTCGGGTCCCCATCAAACTTGACAGGGAAGTCTCGCATGCCGCCTCCCGCCGGGCTGCGCCCCACCACTGGTGCTGCTGCGGCTGGTGCTTCCCTGGCTCGGGGCGGCACGGGGCCCCGGGGCGATCGCCCTGGCAATGCTGCGATTTCCATCTGGACCGACTGGTCCCCTTCGCGCCTCCGCACCACCCGTCGCCGTTCCGGGGACTGCCCCTGGGAAGAAGGGGTTGAATGCCTCGGGCTTGATTCTTCCCGGACCTCTCGCAACGAGGTCACATCCAAGCTCAGCTTTTTCAGTATAGCCTCCAACGAATCCATTTTGGACTCCAGTACTCGGATCCGATCCGGAGTGGGTGAGCCCTCCGTTGGCTGCACCTGCACCACGTTGGGGGATAATGGGTATCTCTGCTTCCAGGATGGGCCCCCCGCTACGGTGGCATCTCCTTGGGTCTCATCCCAGGTGAGCAGCTCGCCCGGAGAATTCACGGTGGTCTCCGGGGCCGTTTTCAGCCCCCCGGCTTCACTCTCCGACGCGGAGCTCGCCTCTTCCCGGATGGCTGACAGCTCCCCACCTTGGGACGGTCGGCCGGACTGCCTCACGGTCGAGTCCGGTTCCCCTTCTTCCATCATCATGATGTCGGGTTCGGTCATCGCGGGCTCTCTCCCTCACAGGGTTAGACACTTGTCTTTCCTGGACAGGGGCCAGCGGGGTTAGGATCTTAGATTCTCAGCTTTATGTAATGATTGCCCTAGCCCAAATACTCAGACTCACAAGAGGCTGCTAAATGAAATCTGATTTATTAGAGAACTAAAGACAAGTACAAAGAAAGCTGAGAATGAGCAAAAGCGCGCCAAATACAAACTTAAACCCTTGGTGCAAACGTATCCCGCCTCCCTCGTAACAGCCCCGCCCGGCACAGGTGCTAGCAATCGTCAGAGTTGCTAGCCTGGGAAAGTAACCTTGAGCGCAGTAGATAAGACAAATACATTCCAAAACAAAGCTAAAAGATAACTGTTGCCATCCTCCCCAGAGAGATGAAACACGCATCCCATTAATGACATGCGAAACGTTACGATGTATCAAAGACATTGAAACGGCGAACATGACAGCTATGTGCAGGAAGTTTTATATTGAAGAATATTCCATATGACCACTCATTTGAAGATTTATGATACTATCAAACAAGAACTGGAGTCCCAGCTTTTTTTTTAGTCCATTTGAAAATGTTAAGTTTGTTTTTGGAGTTCTTATATGTCAGTCATGTGGAATTGTATTTCCTGGAGTAAATAATTAAAGGGTAAAATTATTAAAATGTGAATGCAAAGAATGAAAAATAAAAGAGATATTCTAAGTAGGGCATTTTTAGAGGTTCAGTTGATCTAACTCTTCTTAGCAGATACAGAAAAGTTTCATTTTGACCTCAATTCCTTTATGTTCAGTATTCATTAAAGATCTTGCTGTCCTACAGCTGAAATGACATTTACATTTGCAAGTGGAATTCACTGGCATAGTAATTTGATCTTGGCTCCCCCATCCTCCTTAATCTTGGGGAAGGGAGATCTGGAATTCCCATTTGAATTTGCTATGATAGGCTAAATAAATGGCTAAGATGAATAGAAATACACACACACACTATGCTAGCAGGGCAATCCAAAGAGGGTGGTGCAAAGAGAATATGTGGGAGATTCCTTTCCTAAACTCTATGAAGGGAACAGGATCTGAAAGGAAAACTTATATAGCAATTTTAGTATTAATAATCTTTTCCTAATTTCTTCTATGGAAAACAATGGGCGTTAGTATCTGATAGATTCAAAGCCTTCCTGGATTTATCGCTGCTATACACCTTATTTTGCTAATAGCCTTGTAGAGCAGCAGTGGTAGGAAGAAAGGCAGGGAAAACAAATATAACTTCTCAACAAGATGGATGAATCCCTTCCAATAAACTTCCATTGCTAGTGGGTGATATACCCCACTGTTTCTCTCTGAAGATACCTGAATGATGTTGGGAAATGCATACTGATGCAATCAAATTTGGGGCAAAAGCTACCTTTTCATGAATCATAGGACTTCATCTGTTGCAAATCATGTACAGCCAAATCTTGACTGCTGTTCAAAAATCTTTGGCTCTCAAATATACAATTATGGTAGACACCAAATGTTTGGCAAACATTTTTTTCCATCCATTGGCTATTCCCAGACAACATTTTAGAGAAAAAATGTAGAAGGTTTCCTTTAGTTCTATCCCTTCTCCAGTGGGAAGATTTCCAGGATTTCTTCTAGGTAAAAATGTCAGAGTCAATAACAAACAGATAGCAAATATGTGGAAAAAACGGAACCTAAGGTTTATGAGCCATTATATCTAAAAATGTTCAACTTATGCTTTCAGTTCAGGTGGCATTTGATTGTTTTTAAAATTCTTGGTCCCTACTTTTCATTTGATGAGCTCAGAACAGCTCACATGGAACATTTGCACATCCCCCATTCACATATTGTTTAGATCCACATCAACAGGATTTAAGTTCTTCAGTTCTACAGGTGCTTGGTACCCTAGGTCATTAATTGCTCCTTGAAGTACAACAACAATGTTTTCTGGTTTGTGAACTATGGTTTATGACTTAATATATTATATGATGAACCTAATGGTGGCTTACAAAACAAATTGATTAAGTAAGTATAGAAAGATGTAAGTTTAGAAATATATATAAACAGAATATGATTTCCTAATTAACCATAATGCCAGACATTCAAACACAAGCAAGGTAGGACCATTGTTTCTGAATATCTACTGCTTTGGAAATGAGATAGTAGGATCCTTACCTGTTTTGAAAACCCACTAGAAACCTTTAAAAAAAAGTTCTTATATGTTTGCACTCTGTAATTGTGTAACAAAAGAAGCAAGTAGAAATTTCTACCTCTCTACATCAGGTTCTTGGGAGTGGGGGACAATATGTCTTTAGTTCCAATAGGATCCCCTTCCCAAGGAAAAAAAAAATTAGGAGGGCTTTTATGTTTTGAACATGTCAAGAAGAAAAGAGGTAAGAAAAGAGATAAAGTACATGCTGCCTTAAAAAGTAGAATTTCTTCCCTGTTTAAAAAAGAAGAAAAAATATATAAAGCAAAACTTGCAACTTTGTGCCAAAGTAAGTACACCCTGCACTTGCTCTGTTATTCTGGAATTAAATTCTGGCAGAGAAAAGGTGACCCTATCAAATTCTTAATGAATGTTACCACACATTAATCATAATTCATTCTAAAACTGGAAGGGAAAATCAATGGCATTCATTCTTAGCTTAGAACGTATGTCCATGCTTCAATGTAGAGGTTCAGAATATACAAGAAAGCAAGGAAATGCTCTTTTAATCATATCAGATGACTTGTTATCCTTTCTTTCACAAACAGTACATGGTTGGTACTTTGCCACGAACAAAAAGTTAAATGTCAGCATATGACAATTAAAATGAACAGCCCATGTGTGGTCCAAACAGTAACCAAGAATGATAAGGCTGTGTGTGTGAATGTGGACATAGAGAGATAGATAGATGTTTTGATAGATAGACAGACAGATAGATCACACTCAAACCTATAAGGGAACATACATGTAGTTGTTTATAATCTTTATCTTCTACCTAAAGCAATCAAGTATATCTATCTGCTTTAATCTAGCAATGAATACAGATTGATTGTGGCAAAGCAAGGTCTTTTTCAGGTTGTACTTTGTGGAATTTTCTGTATGTATGATTAATGTGCACAAGTTTTGCACAAGCCAGCTCCATAGCTAATAGCTAGCTGTTACTGCCATCTACAGATTAGGACTTCAAAGGAATTTTGAGAGGGTGCATTTTTATGTAGCCACAGATGAGAGGCTAAACAGACAGCAATTATAATCCAGAAGTAAGGAGCTGAGAAAGTTTTCTTTAATCCACAATTCTGTTCAAAATTACAAAATTAGCCAGCATGCCTGTACCTACAAATCCATTCTTTTCCAAATTTTGTGGTATGAGTGGCAGCTCCAGAGATATATACAAAAATGTGTTCATGTACATGTATTTAAGGAAAATTGTACACAAAAAGGTATTGCGTCACAGCAAATTGTGGAAAAAAGTGTGCATTGCTGAAACAGGGCAAGTCAATTTTTGTGCAAAGTTTTGGGCAGATTTTTTAATTAATGAAAATGAAAATGACTTAAAAGTATAAAATAACCAGGACATGAATGCAATGCCAATTTCTTGGTTATATTTTCTAGCACCTGGAAATAATATATAGGAAGAAGTACACTGGAAATAATATATAGGAAGTTTGTGCAATCTGTGGCCTTCTGGATTTGCATCCCAATTCAGCACAACCAATGGTGAGGAATGTTGAAGTACAGAAATATATGTATTATATATTCCTGACTTCAGCTATATAGTTTTTAGGAATAATGGGCATTAGTAATTTAATCTCCACAAATTTACTGTATGTATTGTCTTTTTAAAACCTTCCAAATTGATGGCTATTGTTAATATGTGTGGCAACAACTGCTCTAGTTCAACTGTGTGCTGCCTCAGAAAGCATTTCCCACTGAAAATTTAGCATCTTCCCTGGAAGGCCACTTTCTTTATGGCACTTTCTTCCCACCAGGCGTAATTTTATGCATCACTATCATTGACCCCTTTATTTGTCTTATTCAGGGACAAAATGTATATGCAGTTACACATTTGAATTGTTGAGGAATTCTTACACAGATTTGACCTTGCAACTGGTCAATGCACAATATCAAATGTCCATTAAACTTCAGTTCCAGTGGAGATGAGAGGGATTCACAGATGAAAATGTGAAGCACTCTGTAGGGCTAACTTTGATTTATTTTAGCAAAAGACCAATAGTGAATCATTACAGGAATTTATTTAAAGTTTAAATTCAAAATAGCTAAATTGCCCTTATCTTTGAGTTTGATTAAGGGATGCTAAAACATTCTTAATAGGATGAAGAGATTCCCAGTTTACATACCACTGAACTAGAATCATATAAACTGGCACCAGAGTAGGGGTGCACAATTTTCTTGAGGCTGAGAGCTGTTGTCTTGGTGGTAGTAGTGTGGTGGTGATGTTTTTAAAGACCACCCAGAGCCTCAGAGAATGTGGTGGCCACTGTTGTTATGTTTGTTGTTGTTTATTCGTTTAGTCGCTTCCGACTCTTCGTGACTTCATGGACCATCCCACGCCAGAGCTTCCTGTCGGTCGTCAACACCCCCAGCTCCCCCAGGGACGAGTCCGTCACCTCTAGAATATCATCCATCCATCTTGCCCTTCGTCGGCCCCTCTTCCTTTTGCCTTCCACTCTCCCTAGCATCAGCATCTTCTCCAGGGTGTCCTGTCTTCTCATTATGTGGCCAAAGTATTTCAGTTTTGCCTTTAATATCATTCCCTCAAGTGAGCAGTCTGGCTTTATTTCCTGGAGGATGGACTGGTTTGATCTTCTGGCAGTCCAAGGCACTCTCAGAATTTTCCTCCAACACCACAGTTCAAAAGCATCGATCTTCCTTCACTCAGCCTTCCTTATGGTCCAGCTCTCGCAGCCATATGTTACTACAGGGAACACCATTGCTTTAACTATGCGGACCTTTGTTGTCAGTGTGATGTCTCTGCTCTTCACTATTTTATCGAGATTGGTCATTGCTCTTCTCCCAAGGATTAAGCGTCTTCTGATTTCCTGACTGCAGTCAGCATCTGCAGTAATCTTTGCACCTAGGAATACAAAGTCTTTCACTGCTTCTACATTTTCTCCCTCTATTTGCCAGTTATCAATCAAGCTGGTTGCCATAATCTTGGTTTTTTTGAGGTTTAGCTGCAAACCAGCTTTTGCACTTTCTTCTTTCACCTTCATCATAAGGCTCCTCAGTTCCTCTTCACTTTCAGCCATCAAAGTGGTATCATCTGCATATCTGAGATTGTTAATGTTTCTTCCAGAGATTTTAACTCCAGCCTTGGATTCCTCAAGCCCAGCTTGTCGCATGATGTGTTCTGCATACAAGTTGAATAGGTAGGGTGAGAGTATACAGCCCTGCCGTACTCCTTTCCCAATCTTAAACCAGTCCGTTGTTCCGTGGTCTGTTCTTACTGTTGCTACTTGGTCGTTATACAGATTCTTCAGGAACTGTTGTTATACTAACACTATAATATGGATATATGAATTTGGGGGGGGGATGTTTGAAGGGGAAGAATTTTTATTCCTTCACACCCATCCATATCCAGAAATAAGCTTGACTTTGTGGAAGTTGGAAGAAGTTGAATATATGTTTTAAGCATTAACCAATCCTACCCCTATCTGTACTTATGTAGAAGTAAGATATGGCACCCCACACTTCATGATCCTCATCTCCCCATCCACGTGTTAAATTTTTACTTCCAAATATGTTGGTCCTAAGAAAGAGAAACTACAGCCAATCAGCTGAAAAGCAGCCAGAAGACAAAAGGGATGCTGTTTGATTTGTAAGCGATTTCTGCATTTAGCCTAGAAAGATTCTGCTGAACAGACTGCTTAGACTGCACTGCGCACCTTATCCTTAACTCAGTTTATTACTTTAAGCTCTGGAAAGATGCACAACCAAAATACACTCAGAGAGAAGAAACAGCTGGACTCACCACATATCCTGTCATTACAACAAATGTAAAGGTACATGAGAATCCAAGATCACAACCCTACAACCATTTTGAGTTGCAACCACGCCAGTTTTATTTTCCTAGGCATCAGGATAATTATAAATCATGGAGCTGGAATGGCTTGCCTGCTATGATTTTTATGAGGAAAAAAAAAAGACTCATCAAATTATCTGTGCCTGAAGATCTTATAGATTTATATTTCTCCCTCCATTCAAAACCTAACTCTTGTGTATTATGACTTACTGACTATAGAGTACTGCCTGTTGCTTTTTAATGTGCTTTACAAAAGAAACCCATCTGACTGAAATAGTTTGAATGAAGTTGGACAATTACTTCTTTCCCAAGTGATTTTTGTGCGTTTTCTATTTAACTCCCAGTAGTGTTATTGCAGGAGATGATTTTAATGGTGAGGGGTTGAAGTGGTGTGCACTATTTTTCCCTGTGTTTTCCTGTATAAAATGGCTTCTCTTCTGATGCTGGTGCATAGTATGGCTAGTTAAAGCTTAAGCTTTCCCACAGGCCTCTATAACTCTCCTCCCTTAATTAGTCATTTTCGCACACAGTTTAGCTCAAGAGTGTTATCTCTTTTCTTTAAAAGTTCTTTGCCAAGACCAGACACCTGGCAGAGAGAGCAGAATAGATGGCTTGGCATTACCTCACATAAACTTTTGATAACTGCTAGGCAAGAACTATACACAACATATACTCTCTAGCCCAATACCTGGAGAAGACAGGAAAAAAAATGATGTACTGTATGTTAATGACAATATATTTGGTTAAATGTTCTTGGCAATTATTCAAATGTTCGGGCTTCATCCAAGTTACTAACAGGGTATTATGTTATTTACACCCCTTGTATTTTGTAAAACTGTAAAATATGACCAACACAGTACATATTTCAGGAGAGACTTACCAGAAAAAGTGCTATACAGTAGCCAGAATAATCTGGGGAACATCCATAGCAGTGTTGGGAAAAATTAAGATCTTTCCCTGCTGCTTGTGTTGTCTTCCCCCAGAAACACTGTCTCCATGCAATATTGCTTTCTCCTTGAGCAAGGTAAAAGGTTAAAGGTTACAAATAAGAATGAGTTTGATGCAAGAAGGAGATGCCAGAGACTAATATGTAAAAGGAAGCCCAACTGTTTAAGCAAAGGACTTCCTTCCAATTCAATCAGAAACCTTGGAAACACAAAGGTCGCTCATTCACAGATATTAACAGAACCCATCCAGGCAAACGTTCTTCCCTAGCCGAACAGATCTCCATAACCCAATCACAAAAGATTCCTTCCAAGGTGAACATTCCAAACTAGGAGACAAAGCCAGCCCCACAGGGGACCCAGATGACCAGGTCAGCAGGGGGCCAAATCACAGAGCGCCTCCTCTCTGAAATCCGGGAAACTACACCTTTCTCAAATTCCTAGGGGGCAGGAACACCTTTGCATAGCAATGGCCTAGCTCTCCTATATAAAGGGCTTGTGGGGGAAATACTAGTGTGTCCACCCTCGACAACATGCTTACTCTGTATTTTGTGTTCTCAGAGAATAAACCTTTTACCTCTGTTCCTGCAATTGCCTACGTTTCTGCGTTCCCAGCTCGGGGCAAAGATTACCTTCTAACAGCAGGATGAGGAGCTATGAGCTACTAAAGGATATAGAATTCTGCCTTTTACTCACACTCCTCTATTGAATGTTGCCCTATCTTGTTTTATTGCCTTATCTATGGATATTTCCTGTCTATATTATGCTTTGCAGTTAAGGGTATTATAATAATAGTAATAATAATTTATTAAATTTATATGCTGCACAACCCAGTGACTCTTGTTAAATTGTTAAAAAATCTTTTAAAAGCTAGTAACAATACAAGAAACACAAACAAAGACACAAAGATGGCAGAAAAAAAAAAAACCCTTGATGGGAACAAGGAAAAAGAAGAAAAGGAGCATCAGTCGCCCTCACCAAAGGCCTTGCTATGCATTGTTTAGTAAACCTTTTATCTTTTACCCTATGCCTGGTTCAAAAGAAAAGAGGGAGGGATGGAGAGAGGAAGGAAGGTGTTGTTGTTGTTTTTTAATTATTTTATTTTAACAAGTTTGAGTTTGGTTTGTCTCCCATTCTCCCTCTTCTGTTTCTTGATGAGAACCTAAAGCACTGGCTGATCAATCCTTAGTCATATTTGGAAACTTTCCTTAATAGTGGATTGATACTCTTAAACTGAACTGTGCTTCCATTACTATGAATTGTTTCTTGATTGAGCCATTGTCTTTTGAAAATAGCTTTTGCTTATAATCAGCTGTTGAATTTAACAGAAGACTATATGACACATCTTGCCTTAGACATTCTCTGGTGTGCTAATTGCTTTGTAGTTAAATACAATTCTGTTTTGAAAAAGTTGATAACTGGCAAGTGTGGGATGGAACCAATTTATCCCAGTCAGGCAGCTTCACTCACAGACCTTTAAAATGGAGCGCAAAACCCCTAATATCACATAGAAAGAATAATATGCAGATCTAGGTTATGATTGCTTTGTACTTTTGTGTTTATATTTCTAAATATATGGAAATGTATTCATACATACTAAGGGCTAAAATATGCATTAACCTGAATGTATAGCATGTAGCTGTATCACCATTTTCTGTAATTAATTACATGTTCAAGGGGTCCACAGTGATGGACAGAGAGCTAAAGTCAATTTGTTCTCTGCCCGTGTGATCTGGGCAACCTGCCCCTTTCCACTGCACATGTCCAAAGCTCTTCTTGACTCCATTGGATCTCCTTTTACATAATGGGGAACATCTTTGTTTAAATCTCAGATGAGGAAGGATAGTCAATTCTTTTGCTCTTTGAGTAGGATATTTACTAATAGTGTAATCTTTTAAAAGATACCTTTGCACAGTTCACATTATGCATACCATACATCTTAGTTCTAAGGCTCCATCTATGCACATCTGTGGAATCATTCCATTAAGTAACTTACAGATTGACATAAATAAGTAAGCTGAGATTTACTTCTGAGTAAACATGTATAAGAATGTATTGCACAGATTGGCTATGCAGTTCTTTAAGCATCCTTCATGTTTCTTTTTTTCCTGTCAAAATATGTGGCATCTTGTATAACCCAACTTGATTTAAATCAGGGATGGGGTATCTGTGACCTTCTACATATTATTTAATTTAAAATCTCATTACTTCTTACTATTGCCTGGAACTGTTGAGAGCAACATCAGGAGGCCCAGTTTCTTGATTAATTTATTCTTCATTTGATCAATTCATTGGTATTTCCTATGAGTCATTTTATAGGTCATGTGAAAAATCTAGAGTTAGGGAAAGCATTTGAATATAACAACTGCCTTTAGCTATTACTAGTTCCCATTTTTGTCCATACAGTCATGGATGCTGGCTGACTAAACATTTATTTGCTTGTAAGATTACAGGTTAAGCATATCTGGGTATAAATGAGATATTTATGAGACCCTACAGATGAAAGACAGGCCTCTGGCAGAGGTGAGACTCAGATATGTGTGTATGCGAATGTGTATGCATGTCAGGAGGGGGTGAGGAAGGTGATAAGGAAATGAAGGTTCTAGCAGGAATTGACAGAAGATGAATGTAGGTAACTTTGTTGAGATTGCTGGCCTTTTAACAACACAATCTTATCTTCAATACAGATGTTTTGGAAATTTCTAAGTAATAATAACACTGGTGTATCATTATTTTATGGATGCATAAAAAAATACAGTCATGGGAAAGAATGATCTAGCCAATGGTTGCTTCAGTCTGGGGTAGAACAAGGCTGAGTTGTGGTTCTGTATCACCTCCCCAAAGAAGCAGGTCCATGACTTAGCAGTTCTCTGATACTCATAGTTCCTGTTGAGCAGCAGGTGGAATTTGTAGCCAGGGCAGCTTTGCTGAGCTTTGACTTTAGCCCCTTTCAGTCCATCAATTATGGATTGGACTAGAAGGCATTGGCAGCAATAATTCACCTTACAACCACATTACTGAACTACTGCAATGTGCTCTACACATAAAAAGTGACCCAGAAGCCATGGTGGGTGCAGATCCAATCTCCTTCCCCCATGTTATTTAACATAAATATATATATATCAGTCTTCTGGGAGAGGATCTTTATTGGTTGAGGGTTAGATTAGAAAAACTGTGAAGGTCCTGAACCAATATCTAGAAGCTGTCAGGGTCTAGATAGGGAGAACCAATCTCAAATGAAACCCTAGAAGATGGAGCTGCTGTCCATCCATAAACATTTTTGGATTTTTGGAAACATTGGTTCTGCTTATAGATCTGAACAGGGTTTTCAAAGAAGCAGGTGCATGAGTTGTTGGTCCTTCTGGACCCACAGTTCCTGCTTGAGAAGCAGATATGGACTATGGCCAGGGAGACCTTTGCTGAGCTTTGGTTAGAGCACCATTTATAGTCCAGATTAAAAGCAATGGCAACAGTGACTCATATCCATATAACTACATGATTAATTTACTATACCGGTACACCTTTGAAGGTGATTTAGAAGCAGCAGCTGGTACTAATGGACAATTGCCAGTAAGTTCCTTGAACCACCTCAGAGTTCTGCTTATTTCCTGTGGCATGGTACCAGGTTCTTGGTAATGGACCCTATTTTATGGAACACTGCTCCAAAGATATTTTTGACCCTATCTTCATGGACTTCAGAAACTTTCTTATATATTTTTTTCCTTTTCTTCTCTCCTCCCTCCCTCCCTCCCTCCCTCTTTCTTTCTTTCTTTCTTTCTTTCAAATAGAGGCTGGCCATCTGATTTTAGTCTGTTGTTATTTTTGTGGCCTTTGGATTTTTTTCCCTTTAATGAGGAGATTGCTTCTTTGAGATTCTTCTGATCACTACTCAGTTATTAAAAAAAAACAAACATATTGTATAGAAAGAGAACCAATTCAAAGATATCTGAAATGTCATCTTTACAATATTTCTGTAATTTAAGTCAGCCATGCATATTTGATCCTGGGACATAAAAGTGGCCATGAGAAGTATGGTAAACAGTGATTTCTTGTTCCCATAATCTATAAGGATTATTGCACACTGCTGAGACTAGCTCTTAGTGAGATGGGGGGTGATGAAATATGAAAAATAAATAAATAGATAGATAGATAGATAGATAGATAGATAGATAGATAGATAGATAGATAAATAAGGAACTTTTTCCGCATTGAAATACATGGCTGTAGCTCAGTGGGAGAGAATGTTTTGAGTTCAAGCCTTGACAACTTGGACTGCCTAAAACCCTAAAAGATGCTGCCAGTCAAGGTTGGCAATAGTAGGCTAGATGGAACAATGATTTGATGTAAGATAAGAGAGCTTTTCTCTTCCACTGTCTTGACAACAACCACTTTGATGGAAGTGCATCCTTTTTGCTTAATGGAAAAAAAAGGTAAAATGTTTTTGTTTTGTTTTTAAATCTTATTCAAGATGCTGAAAATGCAGTTAGACAATGCAACAGCATCTGTGCTAAGGAAAAAAAGTCTTAAAAACAAAACAAAACAGGATATCAAGCAAATTTATACCCAACAGGAAATGCTAGACTCTTGACTATAGAAATTGTTTCTATTTGTACAACACAGTGGGTTGCTAAGCATGGCAAAATATCATTGATTGCACTTATTCCCTAAGGTTGACATGACTGGAGTCATATTTTGTATGCATTTTATTTTGGCTGTTGGAGATTTGCATCCAGTGTTTCAAACATTGACCTTTTTACCTGTGAAAACATAGTGCATGAAGCATGACAACTGGCTATAAAAAGGCTACTGTCTCATTCATCATTACCTATTATTCTGAAAAGAGAAGAAGTCTGAAAAACTGGCAAATATTTTCCATTTCACAAAAGCAACCTCATTTTTTCTATCTGCATGTCCAAAGCAGTGCTGTGAAGAGGCAGTATCAGCATGTCCATGATAAATAATGGAAAACATGAAAAAGGGAACATGTGGTCAAGTTCATCAAAGAGAAATGAAGCCTTCATTCTGTGCCATTTCAAAGTGGAAAGAGGTCCATCAGGAATAGGAACCTGGGAGCCTTTAGAGGTTCCGGGATCCTTCCTTACAGGAGACACTTTCCTTCTATGGAGATATCAGTCCCATTTTGTGATGTTTAGCTATTTACGCTCAAATGCCTGGGCAGTGTGCATCAATTGGTTAAAAAAAATCCATCTCTTTTAAATGATAATATCATTTTCATAGTAACCATGGTTTGTGAGTGGGTGGGGGAAGTTTATTACATTGAAAGAGAAGGCATCAATCTCTGTTGGTAGCACTCATTATGCTAGAATGTGTTGTGTTCTTCTGGGATACATTAATCATTAAGAATGCTGAGTGTGATTCCCTAAACAGTGATTCTCCAATATATCATATAACAGTATTGAAGCAAAATATAAAATCGAGATACTTCTTACAGCCTACATGCCAAACCAGAGATAATGCATCTAATTTTATACCCAGCCACACAAGCATAACCATAAACTGTACAATGAACTAACTCTCAAGAAAGTCCTGTAGCTCATTAAAACCTTGTCTTCAAAGTTTTACAGTTCCCTCATGAAAAATACAGTTATGTGAACACTGATGCCTAGACAGTAACTTCTATAACTATCCTATTTTTCAGGACCCCCAACTGTTCAAGAAAAGTTGAAAATTAGAATATTCTCATTCTATTTAGGATTTTCACATGAAGGCAGAGTTCATATACGAGGTGGAGGAACATGGAAATGTTTCCTGACAGTGCTCCCCTTTGTGTTGTTCCCATTATCTTCTAAACATGGAGGGTGACTGCATGAAGCAGAAAACTTCTTCTGTCAGTGGAGGCTATTTATATGATAGTACCATGGAAAAACAGATAATTAAATCATGCAGAAAGACTGCACATATCAAAGAATCTTCACAGCAAATACTTTAATCAAAATGGTTCAGGGACTGAGAAGTCCTCACAATGCAGATAATACACCTCAATCAATCAGCTCACATATCCATGGAATAAATGTAGTCCAATTCAGTTTGAAAATAACGTTTCACTCTTGCAGGAGATTTTCTGGCATCTAATCCATTAAAAAAAATTAAAAATTAAAAACCTATGCCTTGTTTCATAAATGTTTTAGTATGATGAATGTAAATTACTGCTCGCACACATTCCTTCTACGTCCTAGTGATGGTGAACATCTGCTGGGTATACCAAATGTTGAAGTAAAAGCAAAAAAGTAAATGGGATGATTAAGACAAAGTATTTTTTTTCCCTATTCAAAAAGTAATGGGATGGATTCTACCCTAACCCAATCCCTTTATGTGTTGAGCACAGAACTGGAGAATCCACTACACTTGAAAATAGAATGCAAATATTTTATCCTGGAAAACTGTCAGGTCATGACTTTCAGAAGGAGTCTCTGCTTTAAATCCATTTTTATCTGAGCTCAGATTGAAGTGAAAGAGTTGAAGGTTTCTGATGGTAGTCCTATTTTCAGGAATTCTCTCCCTAAGGAGCTTTAGTAGCAGGACAGCAATATTCAGAATTTTGGGAAGTAGCACAGATAATTTCATTTCAGTAGAAGCTGAACTGCATTGCTAGTCTCCCACTAAGTAACAGGCTATTTTATGTTTTGCAGCTTTGCATTAAAAACTCTCCCTCTCCCTCTCCCTCTCCCTCTCCCTCTCCCTCTCCCTCTCCCTCTGCCTCTGCCTCTCCCTCTCTCTCTCTCAACTTCTGGTAATGTTACATAATTCCTGGGAAATCTTAGTCCATATAAGTAAAATACAAATCCCCCCAAAAAGGATGATACAAATTCCATTGCTTAAGTTAGACTTCAAATATGAAATGGGGAGAATGTCATCTGCATGACAGTTCTTTTGAAAAATCTCCTTCCAGTAATTTGTTTATTTAATACAAATTTATAATATTCATTCATATTCATTTTTTTGAGCAAAATGAATACCTCTAACAACAACTATACAACAACAACCTGGCTTCTTTTGCATCTATATTTCTACTTTTATATTTGTGATGTGTAACTTAGTAAATTTGCACTAATTTTTTTTTCTCTGAAATATTAATTTTACTGTATGTTCTTCCCAACATGTAGTTCTACATTTGATAATATTGTCCTTGCTTCCCTCTCTCCCTTGCTGTTCAAATTAACTAAGATACCTGTTGCTTCAAAATTCAGGTGTGAAGCTGTAGAGAATAAAGAGGATGACCCTGATGGAGAGAGGGAAGATCCATTACCAAAGCAATAAAGCCAGTTTGGTCTAGTGGTTAAGGTGCTGGGCTAGAAACCAGGAGACTGAGAGTTCTAGTCCTGCCTTAGGCACGGAAGCTGGCTGGGTGACCTTGGGCCAGTCCCTGCCTCTCAGACCAACTCACCTAACAGGGTGGCTGTTGTGGAGAAAATAGGAAATGGAAGGAATACTAGGTATGTTTGCCACCTTGAGTTATTTATAAAATAATAAAGGCAGATAACAAATAACTAAAAAGAAAAGCATTGCTTGAGTTCAATAAGGAGGTAGGATGATGAAAATGTCACACACACAAACACACACCTCCCTAATTCACATGAATGTAAAATAGGGAAGAGGAGAAGCACAATCAGATTTGCAAAATTCTGATACTATTGCTGTTCTAATAAAAGTAGCTTTAGGTCTACCCAGTGTCTGTTTCTTAATCTGATCTGCCTCCTAGTGCTGACAGAACCTATGTGCAGAACACTACAATACTGGGACATTATATCCCAGATTCTAATGTAAAGAATCTTCAGCAAAGGATCGTTACCTTGTCGTGGTGCTGGAGCTTGAGCACCTCAATGATGCCATGAGCTAAACGTGAAGGGCCACCCAGGATGGGAAGGTCATGACAGAGAGGTCAGACTAAATGTGATCCCTGGGAAGGGTAATGGCAACCCACCCCAGTATTCATGCTGTGAAAACTAAATGGATCAGTACAGTCTTTGACTGTGTGGACCATAACAAATTGTGGCAAGTTCTTAGCGGTATGAGGATACCAAGTCATCTTGTCTGCCTCCTGAGGAATCTGTATAATGACCAAGTAGCAACAGTGAGAACAGACCAGGCAACGATGGACTGGTTTAAGATTGGGAAAGGAGTACGGCAGGGTTGTATACTCTCACCCTACCTATTCAACTTGTACACAGAACACATCATGCGATGTGCTGGGCTTGAGGAGTCCAAGGCTGGAGTTAAAATCACTGGAAGAAACATTAACAATCTCAGGTATGCAGATGATACCACTTTGATGGCTGAAAGCGAAGAGGAACTGAGGAGCCTTATGATGAAGGTGAAAGAACAAAGTGCAAAAGCTGGCCTGCAGCTGATTATGGCAACCAGCTTGATTGATAACTGGCAAATAGAGGGGGAAAATGTAGAGGCAGTGAAAGACTTTGTATTTCTAGGTGCAAAGATTACTGCAGATGCTGACTGCAGTCAGGAAATCAGAAGATGTTTAATCCTTGGGAGAAGAGCAATGACAAATCTTGATAAAATAGTTAAGAGCAGAGACATCACACTGACAATAAAGGTCTGCATAGTTAAATTTGGAACTGTGGTGTTGGAGGAAAATTCTGAGAGTGCCTTGGACTGCAAGAAGATCAAACCAGTCCATCCTCCATGAAATAAAGCCAGACTGCTCACTTGAGGGAATGATATCAAAGGCCAAACTGAAATACTTTGGCCACATAATGAGAAGACAGGACACCATGGAGAAGATGCTGATGCTAGGGAGAGTGGAGGGCAAAAGGAAGAGGGGCCGATCAAGGGCAAGATGGATGGATGATATTCTAGAGGTGACGGACTCGTCCCTGGGGGAGCTGGGGGTGTTGACGACCGACAGGAAGCTCTGGCGTGGGCTGGTCCATGAAGTCACGAAGAGTCGGAAGAGACTGAACGAATAAACAACAACAACAATGTAAAGAATGCTGCTAAAATTTCTGAAGTTCAAGATCCAACTTAGAAGATAATTGAATATAACACATTTGGACCAAACAAACAATATAACTATGGAATCATGCTGAATGTTTGCATTTAAGAAACCAGTTCAAGTATTCAATAGAATAAACCTTCCCTGTGAGTACTTTCCCAGTAATCCCTGCACTCATGAATATTATCCACATGACATGACCTTTTGGGGGAGATCGGCAGCAACAAAATTTGAGAAATAAATAAAATAAATACATCTAAAGGGGGAACAGTAGGGTCTCTGGGTTTCTGCAGTAGGGTCTCTGATACCAAAAGGGTTATCCTTACAGATATCCAAAGCAAGGATGGAGGAATTTGTGATGCACTTAAAAAAACAATCATGTAGCTACAGATGTTGTTACTTTTTCACTGCTCCCCCCCCCCATGTCACAGGAAAAAAAGTTTATTAAGGATGCTGATGTAGGTAAATACTTCTTATCTGAACAGGAGTTTGTTGACTTCTAAAAAGAATTGCTACCACCTACAGAATATTGTTGCACAATCAAGAAAAAAAATACTTTTTTTTTTTTTTAAATCAGCCCTTTCCAATTTACTTGCTCACAAATTCACTTTTAAAATAAAGGAGGATGAAAGAGAAAGGTTAAAAACCTGGGGAGATACAAGCTTAACATATAAAATTATAACCCCCTTGAAATCTTTCTGAAACAAAGCAGGAAACTGCAGCCACCTTAATGTCCCCCTGTGCCCTAAACTCTAACGTGATATAGCTGCAAGCCTCTTTTACAGTTCTGCTTTTCATATGTCACATTGGAAGAAAAGAATTAAGGGAACTTGAAATGCTAATTTTCAGCTGGCATTTAGCCATGCCTTGACAGAAAGTAGGGTTCCAAACAGGGCTGAGAAAATAATGTTGACACTCCCTAAGCAATCACTTGCTTTGTACAAGAAATGGAAATTTATGGAAATTTTAACATAGATAATGAAACACAACATTATGCCCTATCAAGGAAAACATGATGTTTGCTGGAAAATAAGAAATAGAGGAGCTGTAATTTGATGGAACTTTATAGAGTCCACTGGTTTTTCTAGTTAATGTTTGACATTTACATTTAAAAATGGAATATGTGTAAGACTCTTTTAAAAACAGAAAAAAGCCATTTTATTATTGTTTGTTTAGGAGATGAAATCATTAATGCATACTGACTTTTTATTAACCCACCAATCATATTTTTATTCAGATATCCAGTGCGCCAACAACACTTGTCAGTTCTCAATTAAACCTGATGAACCATTAAAAAAAAATCTAACCATGCTTAGAACCAGGTGTAGAAAGACTTCTTACTTTAGATGAGAAGTTAATATGAACATTACTCAATGGTTTCCCAGCATTTCTGCAGCAGTGTGGGTTGATTTAAGCTTGATTCAACATCATCTTATTAACCTCAAGCATCAGACTGCACATAATATGTGTTTGTTCAGTCACCAACATTTGGTTTGTAGAATCTTTTCTTTATTGTTTCTTTTTTATCAACATGTGCATCAATTAACTAATTGATTCTAATCATGTCATAATGTTCAGTTTTTCTTTTAATTTTTATCCCCCCTGTATTATTTTTACTGTATAAATAACTCAAGGTGGCAAACATACCTAATACTCCTTCCTCCTCCTATCTTCCCCACAACAGCAACCCTGTGAGGTGAGTTGGGCTGAGAGAGAGTGACTGGCCCAAGGTCACCCAGCCGGCTTTTGTGCCTAAGGCAGGACTAGAACTCACAGACTCCTGGTTTCTAGCCCAGCACCTTAACCACTAGACCAAACTGGCTCTACAGTGCCGTGTCACTTAACATATTAAGTGGATTTAGTCCAGACAGCACTATATCAATGTAACATTATTGGTGTATTTTTGCATTCCATATTTGTTACATTCACATTTCACTGACCCTTAACTAGGTCACATTGAGAGATCCTCTTATAAATAGTATCTGTCTTGGATCAGGTATCTTCACTGAACAAGGCAAATGTTAATATAAGACTAGTGATTTCCCCTTAGGCATGGTCATGTAATATGCTGTCCTTTGTGAATACTAAAGGTTTATTACTTGGTTTAATGGTATATCATCAGCATGTCCATGCTTATCAGTAAACAACTGGATTCTTACATTGTTTAATTCAGCAACGCCAGGATCTGGCAAATATGTAAATATACAAGTACCATTAGGAAATGTATTGTAGTCACTCTAAGTCATTTCACGTCTTCCATTAAAATGCAGAATTGTGCCTTACTAGACTTTTTAGGACAAGCAGTGTAGATAAAAGTCCACCCAGTGTTTCTGTCAGGATAACACATTATCTTTCCTTTACCCATCATTTGCTAGATCTCCACCATACAGAAAACCCCATTTGTTTATATATTCATGCCTGGATAGAGTCAATGGCAAGATACAGGTCTTGAAGCTTCTGGAAGATATTCCCTGTCCATATGTTATGCTCTTCTACCTGCCTTCCACCATGTGCTCAACCATAATCTTTAACAATAAACAGAATATTCCTGCTTTCTTTTGTGAGTTACATGGGATATGTCTAATTACTTCCCACTGGTTGTTTTAAGCATGTATTTCCCACCCAACAGCATTTCCCAAAAGAATGCCATACAACAAGCAGTTATATCAGCATGCTGCAGGCGTTTACTAATAAAAGCAAAGACAAAATAAGAAAGCATTGTTCTTCAAATGTCTTGGCTGAACTTAGCTGGAGTGTATTGACTATGCCTGTCCCACTGGGTATAGCAACTGCAAAAGATGAAGCCACATCATCTATGCAGAATGCAAAGCCAGATTTAGTTCTAGGACCCAATTGTCCCACTTGAGGAGTAAAAGACAGATGGGCAATTTTGTTGAACAGGGGGGATAATGCCTTTCCCCAAACAGCTGAAGTGCCCCTGGATTTCTATGACATCATAAATAAGGAGCATGGTTGATTTTGTCAGCCTGCTTTTGGTCTTTTCATGAGTTATGTATTGTGAGGCAAAACACTCCCATTTCTACCCAAGGCCCCTCAATTTCCCTTCAGAGTAGTTCAGAGTCATGCTCGTGAAAATGGGAACATTTCAGCTAGGTAATTTTAGGTAATTTTAAGGCTGGGAAGGGTTAAAAGTAAAAGTGGGAGAGGCCACCTCCTCCATTCCCACACATATTTTGAGGGAAAAATGTGCTTTCCAAAGGTGGCCATTTTGCCACTGAAGTTTGCAATAGGTTGGGGTGGGGCAGCTGCATGGGACCTTCTTGGGCATGAATTTGCTGGTACTCCTGTTTACAAAATACAGGAAAGATGTAGAGAGCATTGTATGCTATGTTGTTGGTTGGCAAACCACGACAGCTGTGCAAGATGCTTATTTACATTGAACCTTCCTTGAACTTCCATAGTGGATAAGGTTGTAGCAAAAACTTTCCTCACAAGGCAACAGGAGCTGTAACCTGAGCTGTGCCAGGAGGCTATCAGGGGGGTTACATGAGGTATGCATTGCTATTTAGACCAATCAGCCTTTTGCTATGTGAATTACTGTTTTAGTGCACTTGCTTAACTGGGAGAATAATAAAAGAGAGCTTACGGCTTGAATCGGGGCTCTCATCCCGAGGAAGTTGTGTCTGTGCATTCTTCCTACATTCTTCATGAGAGACCACAAGCTCTCATCCTGAGAAAACATGCAGCCTGTGTATCCTTCATGAGAGACCACCACAAGTGGTGACCCCCCCGACGTGATTCCTTGCAACCCTTTACTCACCATCTGGAATAGCTACAGTGCACCTCAACTGAATTGCTGGACGACTTCAGTTCCCTTTCGTGAGTATGGGGAGTAAACTTTCAGTAGGGCAGAAAGTTCATGCCAAAGAACTGAAATGTCTGCTAAGGAATACGTTTATTAAAGCAACAGGAAAGCCTTATGATACAGACTTAAAGAGACTTGAGGAACTTTTAAAAATTGTATATAGTAGATGTCCCTGGTATCCAGAACAGGGATCATTAGAACTTGAAGATTGGATAAGAATAGGGAAGGAATTGCATGAGGGTGTTCGAGCTCCTATGTTAATCTTAGCATTGTGGAAGAAGATTAAAGAGGCGACTGAGTTTCATGCTCAGGCATTTAATGCTAATACCACCACTTCTTTGTTGCCGCCTCCAAGCGCCCCACCACCATATCTTTTAAAACCAACTCAGAGACCCCAATTAACAACTCCGGGTCCTCAAGTGACACTGCCTGCTCCTTTAATTCAGCCTGTTGTGGCACCTGTAGAATCACAAGAGGAAGCGATGTACAAAGGAGCTGTTAGAACTGGGTTTGAAGCGTCCATGCATGCTGGAACCTTATCAGGAGAAGAGTTATTGGAAGGTTTAAATGCCTTCCCTGTTTCTGAAACTCAAGACAATACTGAAGCAGCTGATGAGCTTCTCAAGTGCATGGCTGCAGAAAATGCCAATGCTGATTGTAAGAAGGCTTTACAGTCTATCATTTCTCGACCAGAGTATTCTCTGGCTGACATGTTAAAAGCTTGTTTGGAGGTAGGGACTAATGCCTGGCAGATGGGGACTTTAGCAATGGCTCTGCATAAGGGACGCCTTGGCAAGCCTACTGGTAATTGTTTCAATTGTGGGAAGCCAGGACACTTTAAAGCACAATGCAGGGCACCGGGGGGAGGAGCAAATATTGTCAGAGGGACCAGTAATACTCGTTTTAAGCCAAAAACTCTTTGCCCAAAATGCAAATTAACTGCTTTACACATGTTGGTTTAAGAACAATTACAAGCTGGTCATCTTGAGCCAACAACCAGTCCTTTTAATACACCAGTTTTTGTTATTAAAAAGAAACCAGGCAAATGGCGTATGTTGCACGATCTGTGTGCTATTAATGCTCTCATCATGCCTATGGGCGCCTTACAATGTGGGATGCCTAACCCTAACTTAATCCCTAGAACTTATGAATTAAGAATTATTGATTTAAAGGACTGTTTTTTTACTATTCCTCTTTATCTGAAAGACAAAATGTTGTTTGCTTTTACTGTGCCGGTTTTGAATGCTGACCAGCCTACGCAACGATATCAGTGGAAAGTTTTGCCTCAAGGGATGTTAAATAGTCCCACCTTGTGTCAAATTTATGTTGCTACTTCTTTAGAACCTTTTCGGCTCCAATATCCAAAATTGTTAGTTTACCATTATATGGATGACATTTTAATTGCAGGTCCTTCTCTTCCACTGTCATGGTTGCATGATTTACAGACATGCCTAGGAGAATATGGTCTTGTAATTGCATCAGAGAAAATTCAATCCTCTGAGCCTTTTTTATATCTTGGTCATAAGCTGATGCAAACCTATTCTCACCCACAATTACCATCTTTGGAGATTCAATCTCCCATTTTGTATGTTAAGCTGCAGCAGCTTTTAGGGGCAATAAATTGGCTCCGTCCTTATATTGGCCAAACAACAGCGGCCATGAGCCCCTTGTTTGCTGCCTTAAAAGGTGGCAAAGACCTCACAGACTTAATTACCCTATCAAAGTAACAACTTCAGGTTTTACAAAATATTCAAGACAGCCTTGGCCAACAGTGGGTAGATCGCTGTCAAGATAACATTTTTTTCACATTGGTTGTTTTATCAACTGGCAAGCTTCCTACTGCAGTCTTTTGCCAGTTGCTTTTTTACAAATCCAACTCTAAACCTTTTGTTTTCATTCTTGAAAACCTCCTGCACATTCCTCATCGTACTATCAATCCTTTGGCTTCTTTGTTTGCTACTTTGATCTTCAAAGGGCGCTCTCGTAGCCGAGCACTAATTGGCTTGGATTTGATACGAATCATTGTTCCCATCCCACTGCGAGAATGGGAAATTTTTTTTCTCAGAGTCTTCTGACTTGCAAATTGCTTTGACTGATTATGTTGGCACTGTCACCTATCACTTATCATCTGACCCTCGTCTATTGGCTGTCTCACAACTGCCTCTTATTTTTCACTCTATTATCTCTTCTTTTCCTTTGTCTCACGCTCTGACTTTGTTTGTTGATGGCGGCAAGGTTTGGGGGGCAGTGACGTGGCAAACAGGCACACAGTGGCACACAAAAATCACCCCTCCTCAAACCTCTGCACAGCGCTCTGAACTTGCTGCTATGATTTATGGCCTTCAACTCTTTCCCTCCCAGCCTCTCAATGTTATCTCTGATAGCCTATATGTTTCTCAAATTGTTTGTTCTCTTCCTGGTGCATATGTTTCTCCTTCTCTCGATGAAAATTTGTTGTCACTTCTTCTCACTCTACAGGATGTTTTGCATAACCGCAGACATCCTCTCTATGTTGCTCATATTCGAAGTCATCAACCTTTCCCTGGACAGATTTCACTTGGTAACCAGATTGCTGATGCAGCCTGTCGTCCTTCTATCCAGCTGTTGTTTTCTGCTTCCCCCTGGGAAAGTCACAGTCAATTTCACCAAAACGCCCGAGCTTTGGCTCGACAATTTAATTTGCCTCTATCACAAGCTAAAGCCATTGTTCAACAGTGTGACGCTTGTTCTCAACACGTGTCTGCTCCATCCATGGGAGTCAATCCCCGTGGCTTGAAAGCTAATCAGATTTGGCAAATGGATGTGACTCAATATCCCTCCTTTTCTCCATGGAAGTATTTACATGTTGTTATTGATACCTTTTCTGGATATATTTTTGCCACTCCACAATGTGGAGAGGCCACAAAGCATGTTATTAATCACTGTGTTCGCTCTTTTGCTGTCATGGGCAAGCCCTCAGTCTTGAAGACTGATAATGGAGCTGCTTATTGCAGCTCTGGCTTTGCCTCCTTTTGTCAGCAATGGTCTGTTTCTCACCTTTTTGGCATTCCCTATAATTCCACTGGCCAAGCTATTGTTGAACGAGCTAATAAGACTTTAAAGTTCTCCCTGGACAAACACAAACTTAAAAATGGGGGAGTATTACCCTCATTGCCAAATATTCAGCAATGGCTGAATCAAGTTCTTTTTACACTTAATCACTTAAATCTTTCTTCCAATTCTGACACTGCTGTTCAACGTCATTTTGGATCTCAAGTCACGTTACCAAAGCCTTTGGTATATTATAAGCAACTTCCTGACCCTACCTGGAAAGGCCCTGTTCCCTTATTGACCTGGGGAAGGGGATATGCTGCTCTGCTTCTTCCCACAGGTCCATTGTGGGTTCCTGGACGTTGTGTTAAACCATATCATGGCGGAATGGCATCAGGAACTGAGGAATCCAATTCCACAGTTCGGACAGATGCTGTAAACCAACTCCACCACAGGAGCCACCACCAACAAGGCTCGAGTGCCACGCCAACAACAGCACCGTCTGACATGGGGACAAATCAAAGCTCTGGGAATGCAAGTGAACCAACTGTTGCAAAAGAACAATCTCCCTAAATCAGAGGACAATTTCATTGTTGCCATTATTGCTTGTTTGAATGCCAACTCTTTTATTACCATTTTATGTATTTGCTTGTGTAGTTTGTTTTCATTTATTCTAGCCTCACCTCAGCATGGATCCTGGACTCCGAATATATACATTCCGGATCTACAATCACTTGCTCGCACTCTACAGAAAATGGACTGTTGGGGTTGGTTGCATGCCCCTGCCTATGGCCACGCTGGACTTCCTCTGGTGGCAGTTCCTCTCTTTGTAACCCACTGGCACAACCAAACCTTTGTGCCAGGTATTCGCACTGCTGCCCCAGATAATGTGACCATAGTTCATTTAGCCTCTAGATTTCAGACACTTGCCACATTGTGTTGGCAGTATATTAACCCTAACAGTATTAACCTTGGCATTTATTCATCATGTACTCATATGTTTAATATCACTATACAAATATTTGTATTATTTGCATTAATTGCTGTTGCATTTATTGTTTCCCTCTCATATCTTCCGTGTGCCCTCAGCGTTACTCTCCTGTGTATCAGCCTCTATCACAACAGGAAATGGCTTGCTATAACTGAAAATAAAAAGGAGGAGATGTAGAGAGCATTGTATGCTATGTTGTTGGTTGGCAAACCACGACAGCTGTGCAAGATGCTTATTTACATTGAACCTTCCTTGAACTTCCATAGTGGATAAGGTTGTAGCAAAAACTTTCCTCACAAGGCAACAGGAGCTGTAACCTGAGCTGTGCCAGGAGGCTATCAGGGGGTTACATGAGGTATGCATTGCTATTTAGACCAATCAGCCTTTTGCTATGTGAATTACTGTTTTAGTGCACTTGCTTAACTGGGAGAATAATAAAAGAGAGCTTACGGCTTGAATCGGGGCTCTCATCCCGAGGAAGTTGTGTCTGTGCATTCTTCCTACATTCTTCATGAGAGACCACAAGCTCTCATCCTGAGAAAACATGCAGCCTGTGTATCCTTCATGAGAGACCACCACAGAAAAAGTCATGACATTCACTGTTGTGTGACTAAAGTGAACATGCCTGGCATGGCCGACTTATAAAGGAGAAGAATACATCAAGAAGCACAGTGAATCAAGACCCGTCCCTTGATTACTCTTTTCCCAATCCCCAGAGCAAAGATCAGAAGAAATGAAAGACTTCTTTTTGAGACACTGAAGCAGTCTATCAGTCTATCTTCAGTCTATCTTCAGACTGAAGAGGGAATTTGGCCACAAAGATGCTAGTCCTACACTGTCCTGTACAGCTTCTGTGACCATCTGATCCACTATACTTTGCCCTGAGGATCTCTCAAAATGAGCCATTTCATGGGAAATGGAGAAGGTGAATGCAGCACCTGTGGTAGGGTAGAAAGTGGTGGGTGTCAATAAGTCCTTTGCGGTTGCAGCTAGAAACTGTTAATTCAACAGCAGTTAATGTGTCATTATTATTTCATTTTTAACAATATTCATTAAGCTGCCATAGTGTTTGCCTGCTTTGTGAACAATATGGTAAATATGGCAATGTCCTTTATTAAGAACTCTGCAGTTGATTGAGAAGTGAGCATGAATAATAAATGAATAAGAAGGATATCAATTCACATCTCAACACTGTACCAGGTAAGATTTTGGTCAGCCTATTCCACAGGCACCAGCTGCTCTCTCCACAAGCTTCTCGCATTTTGATAAACACAACCAGCATTCTTGTGACAGAATTTCCATCACAGTTAACTTCAGTCATACTGTCAAACCCAGGAGGTTAAGTGCCATTATGACAAGAGTCTTGCAATTGTCTGCTGAGTTTGCTCTGTTTGATTACTATGATTCCCAGACTTTTAACACTTGGCTGCATCTTAGAAAATGGAGTAACCATGAGAAGAGTGCATTGCACAGATTAGAGAATCCTGCTGACTTGTATCCCAGAAAACCATTAGTCTAAAAGAGTAAAAATAATCCAAAAATCAGTGATATTTTTAAGCTATAAATGAAATTCAGTAGCATCTGTAAATAAAGAATAGTTCCAAATGGAAATACATCCTTTCTGAATAATTTTCAGACAAACTATTGATTTTCCTCAATAGAGGAAAATTTACATTTATTCCACAGAGTCTTTATTCAAAATGCTCTAATTGGTTCCACAGAAGATGTAGTGCAGGGCACATACTAGTCACCAAGAAAGATGGACCCTTTGGGCTTCTATGGTGGCAAAGTATAATCAAGAAAGCTTAGGCTGCAATATATGAAGAAAATCTCTTCAGACTGAGCTCAACATCTGGTGACTTACATGGAGACAGCCATATAGTTTTCTTGGCTTGCCATTGCCTTGTGCCACATGTGTGTCTCTGTGTGAGTATGTATGTATGTATGTATGTATGTATACATACTGTACATACTCATAGGGTTGAGAGGGATATAGATATATCCCTCTCATCCCTAATCATCATCAGACTCTGAAGCAACACACACACACACACAGAGGTCACCTTATGCATTGGTAGTTTTGCTGTAAGAACTAAGGGAGTACATTGCAAAAACAAGCTGACCCTGTAACTATGTGGGGCAGAAGGTAATGAAAACAGTTTAATATTCTCTCTCTCTCTCCCCACTTCATCCTCTCCACTCTAACCTTGACATCTGGAATATCCAAATGGTATCCCTTCCAACTACAAATAAGGACTGACCCTGCTTAGCTTTCTGAATCACTTGAAGTCCTGAAATGAAGAGAAGGATGAACTAAACAACAGCAGCACTGTACATTTATAGTTGTATAGTGTAGATAAAAAGAAGATTCTTTATATACCAAGGAAAATATCTGGGCTTCCTTTGCAACTTATAATTTATCGATATAGGACCTCTTGTTTTTCTTCATCTTCTCATGTATTGGCATTTGCTTGCCAAGGCCATGTAATCCAGCTGCATGAATGGCACAGTGCAATGCAGGAGTGTCCAAGTGTTGATTGATTTTCTGAATGACACTTGTTTGCTTAAACATTGATATGCTGGCACCAAATGACACATTTAGGCCATCTTTCCTATAGGATGCTCATGTAACAACATTCCCCATTTAATTTTCCTTTCATCCAGGTTAAATTGACAGCTAAGCTATTTATGGATATACAGGGATTTTCATAATATTTAGTAATCACTATTGTTAAATAATCCTTTAGAATGTTTAAATCCTTATGGATGCATCATTTTATTTTGTGTATATGGCTCAGCCATATCATAAAATATATCCTGTGACTTAGTGGTATACCACATGCAAATGTGATCCCAGATGTGGTTCTTATTGTCTCCAGGTAGGGATAGGAAAGTCCCCTAACTGAACCCCCAATTCCAAACACTGAAATAATTAAGATGATGATTGGTCTGACTCTTTGTAAGATCTGCAGTATCAACAAGTTAGGGTGGGGAAGTCAGTGCTGTGATATACTGTAGTATTTTGCTTAAGGTCATCATGAAAGTCATATGGAAACAAGAGATTTTCCAGTTCACAATATATCATGCTTCTTGCTGAAGTCCACCCAGGGAGCAGGGAAGATGCATACTTCTGAATCCTGTTTCATGCTCACATTCCATTGTCTGGCAGAGAAATATATTCTTCAGAATTCATAAGAAGGTTTCAGACCGAACAACTTCCCTTTGACCTAATAAAGAGGATGGAAGCAAACATTTCAGAGTGGTGACAGAAATGTCCAGTCAAAATTCAGTATTTTTCAAACACTAATGATTAAAAAGAGCTATGTGCTTAATGTTCTCATAACAGTGGGAAGCCAGAGGATTCAATATTTTAGATGCTGGATGTTTTGAATAACATTGAGTAATATTTTGAGTAACATAGGTTTCTTTCACAAAGGAAAATACTGAAGTGCTTATGTAGCAAAGACCAGGAAGGTTTTACTCAAGGATATCCACACAGTTTTCCATTTTAAGAGAAACCAAAATGCTAACTTCATTACCCCCTTGTATGTCAATAGACTGTTTTGCATAATACTTTAAGCTTACAACTTCCTTCTCAACAGCTCTTGATTACTGAATCTTTTTTGAATAGTCCCATATGCCTCAGTTCTAGAATCCTATGTAACAGTCTAAGTGGATTCCATTAAAAGTTCCCTGTGCTTACATCTTTTCAGTAGATAAACATTTTCTGAGTAATGACTAAATTAGGATGTACAGCAGCATCAACTGACAACGTGGATATTATTTTTCTCCAAGGGATAAGAAAGGCACAGTATATTAGTCTTAGAGGATGTTTACAGAAAAAAAAAAGATTATTTATTTTAGTATTTAAACAGACAGCAGTTTGAAAAGGTTGCATGGTCAGGTCATTATTTTGTCAAGCCACTTCAGTTCACTAATTTCTTTAGGGAGTCTGTCATCTGAGCTTTCTGCAAAAGCACTTTACTTGATGGCAGATGTACACATCTGTGGGTTGTCAGCCCGCACCATCAACTCTAAGAATGATTGCACAAGAGTGTATACACACATTCAACCCCTTTTGCTTGACTTTTATTAAAATAAAAGTGTCTCTTGAGGATAATATTTCTGAAAGTAGTATGTTGTGTGCATGTGTGTGTCTATATCTACGTCATCTATTCTGTATCTGTATCAGCTGCAATATCTGCCACTTCATTGGTCTCCAAGGTTCATTCAGCTGATCTGACTGGCTAGGAAAGTGTCCACTTCATCCCTCACCTCTTCTTGTGTATCACTCCCAAAGCTACGTGCTCAGTGGAAGAGGACAACCATCTGAGAGAGAAGGAGTGTACCAATCTTCAGTCAAAGATATATAAGATAACTGATCTCCTGCACTGGTACCTCCAAACAATCTTTCTCTTTCTTCCTCTCCCTCCTCCTCTCCATCTCTTCTTATACTGAGCCAGGTAAATTAGGGCTTAGCATGAACAGAGCACTTCTCCTCAAAACATTAAAGCAGTCATTTGTTTGCAAGGCTTGCATGGCTGCTTTCAAAGTTGTCCCACCATGGCCTTCATTTCTCTCCAGCATTCCCCTTAATAAATCTATTACAATTACTTCACATCTAGTTTAGCTGAAGAATAGACTTATCTTGGTTCAGAATGGCTGTTTGATGTTTTATTTGGTTTTGTGCTGGTAGAAAATACACGAAATCTACTACCTCTCCATCCATTCTGATCTTTTAGTTAAGCCTCACATTACTTGTGGGAATTTGGCCCTAGGCCCTTGAAACATTTACTGCTTCTCAATAGAAGCAGTAGGAGGTGAAATCCAAAAGGGAGTGAAGTTGCTTGGAATACCACAGTTTTGTAGTGCTGGGGGAATAATATGGGCTACCACTTTTAACAACTACCTAATTTTTCAATTAAGAATCTCCATTTTATCCCCTATGCTCTTTAACATCTAAATGAAACCACTTGGAGAAGTCATCTGGGGATGTGGGCTGAGGTGCTATAAATATGCAGATGACGCCCAGCTCTACCTGTCTTTTTTATCTAACACAGGTGAGGTAGCTGGTGTTCTGAACTGTGGCTTGGACAGGGTAGTGTAGAAAATAATCAGAGTCAGAAGCCATTTTCTAAGGCATCTTTATGAAAAACATTCCACCTTGCAATTGAGGGTTACCAAGAAGAATAAGGGTTACCAAGAAGCTATACATTTCTGTCTTTGATGTATGATCCAAAGGCTAACTTTTACTAATAGTTAAAATATAACGTGTTTGCAGTATAGTACTTCCTTTCTATCCAGTGTCTAAACACTTAAGTGATGGTGGTGCGCTGTGTTTTCCAGATAATCAGTGTTATTTATTGAAACGGTCACCTTTGCCTGCCAAGTTCTTTTTCATAAATTTCCACTCTGCTAAACTAATATGAGAAAATGTTTTTCAGCACTTATTTCAAACTTGCTTCACTCTCATTTTGTTATTATTGTAATTTCCTGTTGTGCTGATCATTACATCTTTGTTGCACATAGTCAATATCCTTCTATTTAGACACAAGCTAAAATTAAAGAAATCAAGATAAAATATGACAAATCATTAAAGCCAGCTGCTTACCACTAAATAGATTGGAGACAATATTATCTCTTGGATGGTTGTTAAAGGCTTTCCTTTTACAGTGCTAAACAAAGCTACCAAGAGGAAGAAAAACCCAATTACAATGGATAAAAAAAGTAATAGAAAATTGCTCCTAACCTGTGTTAGGAAGCAAGCAGTTATATCAGTAGAGTGGATTATAGTATGGCCCACTTTGTCACCAAGATAACTTTTTATTGAATGCCCAGCAATGAAAATAATTGATAAGAACTCTTCAAAAGCAGAGGTATTGATTATGTTCATTGCTCGGCATTCTGAATCCTCAGAAAGAGAGAAGTGAGAAGTTGAAAGAAGAAAAAGTAACGTATGAACATGGTGGAAGCAAATATGACTTTGGGAATAGAAAGGTATGGAGAGGTATAGTCACTTTTCCCCCCTTATGTTAGGCATATAATTTCTTTAATTTATTATTCTTAATCCCTTTTCTCTGCATAAAATTTCTTAACCCTAAAAGGAATAACATTGTGTGTATGTATGCACATTTATATGATCTTTCCAGCACACTTATGCCTATGTACGTAAGTTATTAATAAATAAATTAAATCTTGCTTTCTTGTCTGTCATGAAGATCCTCTGCATTAAGCTACATTAACAAAAAGTTGACATGGACCCCAGTCATCCCCATTTAGCTTAATAAGAGAAGAAATGATTAAGATTTGGTTAATTTCTAATGTAATAAAAATCCTGTTACCAAAATGTGTTACATAGACCATAGTATTTACTTGTGAAATTTAGGTAAACAAAGAACTTTTTTCCCCAACAGCCCAGGCTGTGATTCAAATCCTTGACCTGCGATAGTTATTTCTGTGCTTGTGCAAATGTTTTACTTAAAAGTATTGCTTTCATGTAAGAATACAATCATTTCAGCTGTCAGATCTCTAAGGAGTTGGTTAAGATGTGGATCCTTGGTAAGATATGGAAATTTAAGGTTCCAAATAGGGAGAATCACTACTAGACTTTCACATGAAGCAATTATATGGATTTCTAGAATATGACTGAGTTTTTCTCAGGCCATTTCCAAATAAACTACATTACCTAAAAACAAAAAAAGGGAGGGAGGGAGGGACGGAAGGAAGGAGACAGAAGTTCATGTACTAAAGATTAAAAGCTTCTATACTTCAGGAAATGTCTAGAAAACTTTTAATTTGTTCATCTAGAAACTTGAGTCATCCTGTCAAACCAATAAACAGTTTATTTAAAGGAGTACTCATCTAAATTATTTTTAAAAGTGTATGTTAAAATAGTGAATTAATTTAGAGTACTCCTCTATTTTATTTTATTTTTAATTGTATTTTGAGTTCTTCAGGCAAGGGCATGGTGAACAAATATTCCAGCAAAATGGGGACAACATTACGGTTGAATCAGCAGCTGGATGCTGGGTCCGAGCCACCAAAATCTCTCTGGGGAAAGGAGAGATCGTAAGATCACCCATACATACTCTGGGCAGCTGCTACTGATCAGTAGCTGGTAGGAACCAACATTTCTGTAGTCACTTGTGTGAAGCAGCTGTAGGTTAAGGGATTTCATCAGGCTCACAAGCATAATGTAGCTTCTAAGGACTTTAAGTTCAACCAGTCCTCATTTCTTAACCACTTTTGGAATTACTTTTTATACTTCTTTTACAATATTGAGAACCCTTGGAATGGCATGTTTTATGGTGATGAAATTCTGGATATACAAATAAAATGGATCATAAATGATGTTGTGAAAGAGGAACAAGTAAGAATGAAACTGATTTAAATGTGGATTCGGAAATAACAGGTTACAAGAATGATGTGGAAGGAGATGAAATACTGGATATGCAAATAAAACCAACTGAAGTGTCAACAATTAATGGGGACATACAAATAATGAACCAGAAGACTGATATAGATAATTTCCTCATACTGGATTTACAAAAGAGACATGTTAAAACTTTAAAGGATTCTGTGACAAGAGGTGAAGCAAAAATGAAAAGAAATCAAGCTTTAAGAAAGAGATTTGTTAAAGTTTCCTTTTAAAAAAAAAACTTTATTAAAGCATTTTCAAAATATACATCAAAACTAAAAAGATTGAAACAAAGAAGCCTACAAAGAAAGAGAAACAGAACTAAAAAGGGTGTGAAAAAACACAAAACAAACTACTACAAAGCGACTTCCAACTTTCTATAACAAAGATATACATAAATTAATATCAATCTCTTACTCCAATGCATATTACAGTAAACATTATTTCTGCATAGCATTTAAAATCTCATTATTACATCCCCTTCTAAAACAAAATTACCCTCCCAATTAAAGAAAAAAACATCTAAAACCCTTCAAACATAATTTGGAACCCACTATAGTAACAAACACTACTATTCTTCATTGTAATTTGCTCCTATCTGCCAACTAAACTAACATTAACCAAAAATGTCAAAATTATCCAAACAGCATAAACATTTATCTAAACCCTTAAAAAACCATCCTGATAACCACATTTAAACAATAATGTAGGCATTTACCAAAAATTTAAGAATTGTCAAAACAGCATAACCATTTATCCAAACCAGTAAGAGACCATCCTGATAAACACATTTAGACACTTACTTCAAAGTAAATCAAGGCATTTACATGTCTCAGTATTATATACAAAGTTTTCTTCTTGTCAATTTCAAATTGTACAACCTGCTTTAAAAAGCCTAAATATTTGTCCCAAATCTTCCAGTCTCTAGGGTTTAATTCTCTTTCTTGATCATGGTGTGACGGCAACACTGTCTTCTTATCTTCAACTTTCAACAACTCAATTTTCCTTTGACTGTTTAAACGTAAGACACCAATTCTCATATGTTTCTTTGGAGAAACCACTTTACTCTTAAGGTAGTTTTCAGCTTTATCAGTTTCTATCGATTCTTGTGACAATTTGGACTCCACAAATTCTGAGAAATGCTCCAAGACTTGAATAACAGCATTGTGGAGATCTTTAAATATCAAATTAATTTCCTCCATATTTCTTAACAGTAAGATCAATTATGGCACCCTGTAGTGCCTCAGGAAAGTTAAGTCATTAATGCTGTAACTGGACAGTCTCTCCAGCCTTTTTATCTCCAGTGTGGCCAATCAGGAAAATAAGAAGTAATAACAAACAGCATTACCATGGGAAAGTAAAAGCAAATAGGTCAGAACTCCAATCTGCAGATTCAATGAAGAAGAGAAAGTTTTATATTCCTCAAAAATCACTTCAATAAAAAAGCAATTAAAAAAACAAAATTATTTAAATCTCAATTTAACAAATTATATATAAAAAGGCAAATTACCGAGTTAATAATTTTCAAAAATAATGAGAGTCACCAAGAGATTCCACATTTCTTTGTTGTAGAAAGCCTCTCTTTGGTAAAATTCAAACAAACTAAAAAAACAAAAAACAAACCCTCAGTGCTGTAGAAATGGAATGGGTAGCTTTGTCTGTTTTGGCTTCAGAGCGGCTTGGGAGGAAGATGACTGCCCCGCCTCCCAGCTGATCACTTACCAGTAGATCACGAAACATTGTTTGTGGTCTTCTGGCTGTGGCCAGCTGTCTGGAAACACATCTGGTGATTCCTGGGGTTCTCCTTAATCTGGAGAATGCTTCTGGGCTCCAAGGAAGCCTGCCTGAGCCCCCCAAAAACCCACTCTAATAGGTCAGTCTGCAGACAGAGGAAAAAACCAGCTCAAGCTGCCCTGGTCCCCACTGGAAGTCCAGATCTGTTAAAGTTGTCAAGGTTTTTCTGAGAAGAGACAAAGAAAAAACAAAAAGAAACCAAGTTCTAGGACATTATTTGAGAGGATTAAAGATTAAGATTGTAGGAAAAAATGGATGGAAGCAGGGATATTGACTTTGGATCACATGATAGATGATATAGATCAATTTTTAATATACCCTGTGTTAAGAGATAAATATCATCTACCAGATGTAACTCAATGGCAATATTTACAATTCAAACATTTATTAACAACATTGTTTGGACCAGCAACATTTTCAGCTTCTGAGACACCTGAGATACTAGAACAACTTGTTAAATCCTTTAAGACTAAAAAACCTTTTATTAGTTTTTATAGATATTTGTTATCAATAGATGAATTTGATATGCAAATGCTAAGACCTTAATGGAATAAAGAATTAGAGGTTCCAATATATTGCCTAGACAATGGGAGGGCATTTTAACTTCTATTGCAAGCATGTCAATGGACCTTAAACTATGAGTTATACAACAAGAAATAATATTTAGAATTTATTGGATTCCATTACATTTGTATAGAAAAGGATTGTCTAAGACAGCATACTATTGTAGATCTAATAAGGATAATGCTTCTTTAAAACATATGTTCTGACAATGTGCTATACTTACTTAGTTTGGGGAGAAATAATGGATCATATAAATGTGACTGCACAAAAGCTAAAATTTTCAGAGGAAAATTTTCTTCTGAATTACATACCTAGTACATGGAATTTGACAACAGGACAACATAAATGGATTCTCCATGCCCTTACTATGGCCAAAAGATTGATATTGCAACACTGGAAAGTTAAATGTATAGCCCTATTTACTCAATAGATTGAAGACCTGATTATACTTGCCACCTACGAGAAGACTCCTACGCCTATAGATGTAGACTTTGTATGGATAAGTACAATGAAATATGGGACTCATTTTTACAAAATATAGTAGTTTAGGGAAAAGCATATAGGCAATATATTGTAATATGTATGTGTGTGTGTGTGTGTGTAATTGTTGAAATGACATATATTTTATATTTTTATTTTACTTCTTTGTGTTATATTTTCTTATTTTTTTAAAGCACTTGTTATGTATTTCTTATGACATATGTATGTGTATATTTATTTTGTTTTTTTCTGCTTTTTCTGTCATTATTTTAAAAAGCAATAAAAAATTAAAAGAGATTAAGATTGTAGGAAGTAAGGGAAAGGAATATAATGTTGATTTATTTGGTCAAGGGTAAAACAGATGTATTGTTATCTCTGATAATCATTAATGGGTTTTTGCTGACTAGGACTGAATGACATGGTTTTAAGGTTCTGTTTTCTGATAAGAGATATGATATGGGAAGAAGAGTTTATTTTGTATTTTAAGTCTATTTTATTAACGTTAATCTAGTTATGTGTTTTTTTTCTGGTAACCCTTAATGGATTTTGATTGAGAATGTTTGAATAATGAGGTTTTGGGGATTTCTTTATAGATAAAGGATGAGATATAGAAAGAAAACTAAGGATTATACACTTTTTTGGATCCTTATATGTTGCTTTTTCTGGTAACCCTTAATGGACTTTTGCTGACTAGGATTGAATGATGAGGTTTTAAGACTTGTTTATAAATAAGGAGATGAGACAATGGATGAAGAGATTCTTTGTTGCTTTTTAAGAGAAGGTGATGAGTTGTTTAAAATGTATATATATACTTGTGATGAGAGGGGAAGTTATTTCATTTTTTTTCTTTTTTTATACTTTATCTTTTATAGTATCTTTTTTATAATATATATATATATATATATATATATATATATATATATATATATATATTCATTCATTCATTCATTCATTCATTCTTGCACTTTATATATATATATATATATATATATATATATATTATTTTGTTGTAGTTTCTATTAGTTTTTATCCATATAATTTTAATTTCTAATAACATTATTATAAAAAAATTGCATGTTAATATAGTGAATTAAGATGGCTCACCTCAATACTCTGATGTATCCAAGCTGTACCCTACTTCTCTTCAATTTCATAAACATTTCAAAGGCAAAGAAAGTCTGTTGTTATTCAATGAATCATTTTGGAGTAGTGAATTGTCTATTGTCATGGATGCTTTAATTTGGATTCCTGTGGGAGTTATGGATAATTTGCATGGTATTTGTAGATATTATCAGATCTATGCCAACTTGGATGCTCTAAAGGCAAGCCATTTGTAGAACTTTGATCTCTCCTTGTCCAATTATAATGACTATTTTTCCATTGCATTGGAAATTCCAATAAGACATTATGCTACTTCTGCTTTACAAAAACAGCTCAAGTGGGGAAGATGGCCAGGTAAATAAAGATAGTAGCGAACATCTTTTTATAAAAGTGTATAAAGAGATACTGATAAAACTGTTGTTTAAAATATAAAGGCTTTTATATATATATATAAATAATGATAGAAAGCTTGTCAGCTCTTTCACACCATGCACTCATACAAGCAGCAACAGACAGATTGTTAATCATTCGGTTTGTCTTAATTTACTCTCTATTCAGAAACATCAATACAAATGAAATAAATAGGTGCATAGTGAAATTGGCTTGTACATCCAGCCGGGATGCAGAAAGGAGCATTCTGCCTTGTCTATTCATAAAGGTTTTCCATATGCCACTATAATGAATATGCTCCAACAGGTAAGAAGTTGTGCTTATTAATGAAATAAATTTCTTATGGAAATTTCTACACAAGAAAATGACAAATGTGCATTTTCTTGTGCAGTGTGAGCATCCCTATGGAAATACCTTGGCCACCCTGAAAACATACATTATAATACATGTTTATACAAATGAGATAAGATAAGCTTGGGTGAGTTTAACTTTGATTTTACAAACTATGATGTACATTGAATGACGGTCATGCATTTGCATTTCTATATTTTATATTACATTTATTATATTTTAAGAATAGGATGCCAAATGTTCACAGCATGGAAGAATCTATTGTTAAGTTTGCTCACAGGAGAATAATGCATTAAATCCTTGCCATTGCATTAAACATGATTTTCTTTTTTTCTTAGCAAATTTATATTGGTTGGGGGAAAATACATCATCACTTTTCAGCAAGGATAGAATTGATCTTCTGGATGTCTGGTCTGGGGAAAAAAAATTCTATTACCACTCATTCTCCCTGCATGCAGCCATTAAACTTACTAGAGATAACTGAGGTTGAATCCAAATCAAAAAATCAAGAAATGAAGCTCAGAAAACCAGATAATGTCTTTGACTATGACAAATAGGAAAGGCAAGGTGTTGTATCTAAGGGTGTATTTTGATGTTCCATCTATCTGTGAATGGAGACATTTTCCACTAAGCCAAGATCACCACTGGATGTATCCCAATGAAATAATAGGGGTACTCCAGCCTAGTTTCTACTGGGCTAGTAAGCTTGTATGTAGAGTGAACATTCAGAGGCAGAAGCCATCCAGGAAAACCTGCACCTAACTTGGGAAGAACAAGGGAGGAGATATTTTAGTCCTTCTGCCATTCCCTCTTCTGCCTTGATAGCAGAAGTATCACTACCCAAATTTGGCCACCTTGTAAGCCTGTCTTCCCTGAGGTAGTCCTCAGAACGCTGTGCCTTTAGGACTCAGAAATGTCTGCCCTAGGCAGTAGATGGAATAGGCACTTGGTCCAATTTGCTACTTGTGCCAAGCTACCATCCAAAGTGGGTGCTGCATTCCCTTTATTAGCAGGGCTAGCACTGATTATAACTGTAGGCTTATGACTTTATGCTCTTCTATTAAAGAAACATGACATCATCACATACAAAACGTCACGTTGTGGGAAAAGCTACTCTTTACCAACCATTTAGCTGAGACATGTTAAGCTTGGACCCACTCTGGGTGTGAGAAATGCCTCCATTTGACAAAGTATTGTAGTGTGCCCCTTTGCCTCCTGGATTCAAGTATTTCTTGGATTTCAAAATGTTGTTGCCCATCTATCATGATGGGTGGGGGTGGGGGTGGGGGTTCTGTGTGCCATTTTGAAGGAGTGTCTGGTTTCAGGAGGGCACAGTGGAAAACTGGGTGTATATGCCTTAGATTGTGGGGTAAGTCCAGTTTGAAGGTGACTGGGTTAATAATTTCTGTGATGGGGAATGGTCCGATAAATTTGGGTGCCAGTTTCTTGGAGGGCTGTGGCGATTTGATGAACCTAGTGGAGAGGTAGACCCTATCTCCCACTTTGTAGTTCGGTTGCACCGCCCTGTGATTATCTGCAAACTTCTTGTATGTTGCTTGTGCATTGGCCAGGGCTAGCTGGATGATGGGCCAAACCGTGCCCAGTTGAGCTGCCCAGTCATCTGGAGAACAGGGTGGGGTGTCTGGTTGGGGCAGTTCCAGGATTGCCACAAAGTCTCTGCCATAAACCACCTTGAAGGGGGTGTGACCTGTGCTTTGGTGTACCGCGTTGTTGTAGGCCACCTCTGCAAAAGGAAGCAGGTCCACCCAATTGTCCTGTTGGTAATTAATAAACGCCCGCAGGAACTGCTCCAGGGTAGAGTTGAGAAGCTCCGTAGAGCCATCTGTGTGGGGGTGCCAAGCCATTGACAGTGCTTGCTTCGTGCCAATGAGGTTTAGGAATTCTTTCCAGAACCTGGAGGTAAATTGTGTGCCCCTATCTGTCACCAAACAATAGGGGGCGCCATGGATTTTGTAGATATGGGTGAGGAACAGGCGTGCCAGCTGCTGTGCAGAGGGGATGGATGCACAGGGTATGAAGTGTGCCTGCTTGGAAAAATAGTCTTTTACCACCCAGATTATGGTTTTCCTTTGGCTGGGTGGCAGGTCGACTATGAAGTCCATGGAAATCTCCTCCCAGGGATGGGAGGGGCTTGCTACTTTCTGCAGCAGTCCTTGGGGTTTCCCTACCTTCCGGTTAGACCTTGCACATGTGGGGCAGGATGTTACGTAGTCCTTGACGTCTTTTCTTAGGGTGGGCCACCAGAATTGCCTCCTAATTAAGTGTAAAGTTTTTACAAACCCAAAATGTCCAGCCGTTTTATCATCGTGGGAGCGGTTTAACACCTCCGCTCTCAATGATTCTGGTACGTATAGGGTTTTTTGTTTCCATGCAAGCCCGTTCATAATAGATACATGGTGTTGGTTGTTTTGCGACCATGTATCTTTTTCGAGGGCTTGGGTGAGTCTTTGCTGCCAGTCCTGTGAAATTGACCTGCGCCTTCCCCCATTTGCTGGTGGTTGCTCTGAGGCGCATCGGGTTTTTGTCTGGCTGCGTGTGACAGCAGGGCAGCCCAGCTGTGTGTCTGTCCATACAGTCCCCACAATGTCTGGTGCTTGGCCAGCATCTTGAGGTCGTCGGGAAAGGGCATCTGCCAGGAAGTTTTTTCTCCCCGGGATGAACTTAAGTTTAAAATTGAATCTGCTAAAGAATTGCGCCCAGTGTACTTGCTTTGGACTGAGGAGTTTCGGGGTGCTGAAAGCCTCCAGGTTTTTGTGGTCAGTCCAGACCTCAAAGGGGCAGGAGGCCCCTTCTAGGAGGTGCCTCCACATTTCCAGGGCTGCCTTGACCGTGAACGCCTCCTTCTCCCACACGTGCCATCTCCTTTCCGTTTCCGAGAACTTGCGGGAGAGGTATGCACAGGGCTTCAGCTGATTGTCAAAATTGCGCTGAAGGAGGAGCGCTCCTATAGAAAAGTCTGAGGCGTCTACTTGTACGACAAAGGGTCTGGCGGGGTCAGGATGCTGTAATACTGGCTCTGCCATGAAGAGGCTTTTTAGGCATTTGAAAGCCGTTTGACAATCAGCTGTCCAATTTAACAGCGCCCCCAGGTTTCGTGATTTACGGGTGTCTCCCAGGCCCTTTGTCTGGAGGAGGTTAGTCAGCGGCAGCACAATTTCCGCTAGCCCCTGGATGAAACTCCTGTAGTAATTCGTGAACCCCAGGAAACTTTGAAGTTGTCTGCTCATGCACGGGCGCTCCCACGCTAGCATAGCCTGGACCTTACTGGGGTCCATTTCGATCCCCCTTGCCGAGATCCGGTAGCCGAGGTAGTCGATTTGCTCCTTGTGAAATTCACACTTGGAGAGCTTTGCATATAGCTCTGCCTTGCGGAGTTTCGTGAGCACTGACTTTACAAGGCGTTCATGCTCGGCTTCGTTCTCAGAATAAATCAAAACATCGTCAAGGTAAACAAGCACCCCCTTAAACAAGTGGTCATGCAAGGCCTCATTGATTAGCTGCATGAACACGCCCAGTGCCCCAGCTAACCCAAAAGGCAGAACCCGGTATTGGAACAACCCCAGCAGGCAATTGAAAGCCGTCTTCCATTCGTCCCCCTCCTTTATTCGAATCCGGAAGTAAGCTTCCCTGAGGTCTAATTTTGTGAATATTTTGCCCTTTGCGAGGTGGGCTAGAATGTCCTTTATTATGGGCAGGGGATATTTATTTGAAATGGATGCGGCATTGAGCCTGCGGTAATCTGTGCAGAGCCTGAGGGACCCATCCTTATTTTCCCTAAAGAGGACCGGGGCTCTGACTGGCGAGTTAGCCAGTTCAATAAACCCCCATGCCAAATTCTTGTCAATAAAGTCCCTTAATGCTGCCAACTCCCTTTGAGTCATGGCATAAATTTTCGGCTTTGGTAAGGTTGCCCCCGGGATCAGTTCAATTGTGCAGTCTGTTTTTCTAGGGGGGGGGGGGGAGTTTGTCAGCCTCCTTTTCACCAAAAATGTCGGCAAAGTCTGCATATCTGGCTGGCAGGCCCTCTGCGGTTTCTGCCTCCAGGTGCATTGAGGTCGTTGTCACCCTCCCCATTGCGGCGTGGGGAACCCGATCTCCTGTGGGTGCTTTGTAATGCCCGTCCAAAAAGGTGATCTCTCTTGTCATCCAATTTATTTGGGGGTTGTGATGCCCCAGCCACGGGATCCCTAAGATGAGTAGGGGTTGGCCCACCAGTGCCACGATGAAGGGGAGGCTTTCCTCATGGTTGCCGAGCCTCATCACAACTCTTTCTGTGTATTGGATGACCGGGCCCCCTCCCGCTGCTGATCCATCCAACTGCGTGAACACCAATTGGTGCTGAAGTGGATAGCAGCGGAGGTTAAGCACGGCCTCCAGGTCCGGGTGCATGAGGCATTTCGAACAACCCGAGTCGATCAGCACCCAAACCTTCTCTGTTTTCCCCCCGTGAGCCAGGGTGACTCTCACATATAGGGTAGGACAGTTGTCACTCACCCCAAAGTCGTTGCGCCCTTTGTTATCGTCCACCTGTCTTTTGGTGCTCTTCAAGGCAGGTGGCTGGCGTTTCCCGCCGGTTCGTCACTTCCGCTTTCCTCGTCATCGGTGACATCAGGGAATTCCCTTGCCAAGGTTTCCCCCTTCACGGCTGGCCTTTACTTTGGTGTTGGGGTTGGTTTGTTGGGAACCTTTCCCGGGCTGTCTCTTGCCTTTGCTTTCGGGCAAGCCGCCGCCTTGTGGTTCGCCTCTCCACACTTGAAGCACTGCCCCTGGGCAAACCGGCGCTCTCGTTCCTCCCCCCAGGGTCGGGGCACCGGTGTCGCTGGAGCACCCCCGGATCGGGGTCCTCTTGCTGTTGCTGCAGGTTGTAGGGACTTCTGGACGTGCCGAAAGGTTTCTTGAGCGTTCTCTGCCTTTCCCGCAAGCCAAATCCATTCGTGGAGGGTGGTGGGGTCATCCCGGTTTAGCGCCCATCTTAAGACAGTTAAATTAAGCCCCTCCTTGAATTTTTCCATGAGGGTGGATTGTGACCAGTCCTGCACTTTGCCCGCAAGTGCTTGGAACTTGCTGGCGTAAGCAGCCACAGAGCGCTGTCCTTGCCTGATTTGCCATAGTGCTCTCTTCGCCGTTTCGGTCTCGAGGGGGTCTCAGAAATGGGAGTCCAGAGCACCCAGGAACATGTCCACATGCTTGAGCTCTGGGGCATCTGCCTGGCATAGATGGACGTACCAGTCAGCCGCCCTCCCCCTGAGTCTGTTGGCAATGGCGTTGATCTTTCCCTGCTCCGTCCAGAAGCAGGGTCCATATTCAGCCACGTAGTTCCTCGTGTTGATCAGGAAGAACGACAACATGGCTGGGTCGCCGTTGAATCTTGCCGCGAGGTCTCTCACTCCCATTGTGGGTGAGCTCCAGGGCACCTCTGGACGCGTGGCCCTTCCCCCCTCTGGTAGAAAGGTGTCGTCCCGATGTGGGGATTCCCTCAACCAGGCTCCAGGTGGTGTCGGCTCAGCATCCACTTGCCTCCAGCCTCTCCCCAGCTGACGCCCTGCAGAAGAGGGGGGGGGAAACCCTCTCCCAGGCAACCCAGTGCGGTGTGCTCCGGTGTGGTCGGCTCCCTCCTCCTGTGCTGCGCCCTGCCGCTGCAGTTGCCATGCTTCGGGGTCAAGAGGGGGTGGGGACGAGCTTCTGGCGCTCCATTCGCACTCACTCCAGTCGCTGCCTCCGCGCTCCAGTGCTAGTTCCATGAGTAGCTGCTCGATCCATGCCAGGCGCGCTTCCGTGGCTCCACAGCACGTGTTCTCCGGGGTGCCTCCCACGGCTTGCCCACTCCGCCGGCAATCTCCACCGCTCGCTGTGGGTGCGTGCCATTGCTCCCACGCCGCTCCGACCATCACAGGCAGGGATTCCCCCATTGCGTCAAGGGTGACCCATTTCGCCTGCGACTCACCGGTGGTCACTCCGGTCATGTTGCGGCTCGGTTCCTCCCCCGCTGGGCATCCGCTGGTTCTTTCTGCGAGGTTGCGGGTGCTGTCGCCGGTTCCTGGGTCGCCGCCGCATTGCACTGGGTGTCACTTCATCGCTGCGTTGTTCCCTCACAGAAAAAGTCTGGAAAGGTGCTAGCAAGAAAAATTTTGGGGGGATTCCCATCTTTATGTCAGGGCAGCCACACTCTGAATAAGACACAGACTCACTTAGAAGGTCTAAGGATTTCTGGCTTTATTAGAACGGAGTGCGTGCAAAGAAAAAGACGGGAATCCTTATGTGTTGACAGGGTGCCCTGTTTATACTTTGCTGGTGGACATTGTGCTTCTCTACCCTCGAGCCAGGACCGGATGAGTGCTTGGGACTGTGATGCGTCAGCTGATGGGCGATCCCGGCAATCTCCTTTGTCTCCCTGTCTTTGTCCGGACCAGGTGCGTCCCCTGGGGAAATGGAAAGGTGTTTCCCCGATCTTTCGATAGGTGTTAAGTCCTGTCTGATGGGTGCTCCCATTATGTTGGATATTCCTCTGTGGACATGCATGCCTGAGGGAGGTGTGGATGCATCCCCTGGGGGAATGGGAAGGTGTTCCCCCTATCTCTTTATGGGTGCCAAGTCTGGTCTGAGGGTCTTATCTATTGTGTTGGGGATTCCCTTCTGGATATGGGTGCTTGGGGGATGTATGAGTGATTTAGGGATTATGCTTATCCCTTCCTCTTACCTAATGTGCATGTTCCCCATTGTAATTCACATATGCCTTGCAACGGGGAACATGACACTTTATCTCAATAATAATTAGGCTTCTTTTCAGTTAAAAAAAATCATTAACAGATAAAGTGGCAGGGATGTTATATGATCTGAGCAGGTTTGACTTCTGATATTTTGCCTTGCAGCTCAAGAGTAATATGGCCTTATCTGCTTGTTCTTCAGCTGAGGCTTAACATAAAAATTATAGTGTAGAAATGTGGCTAGGACACATTGTTATAACTAACAGGAAGCGATGGTACAAATTTGATTTATATCATCACAGAGCTCATGTTCATCTTCATACATATTCCTCCTAAAACATACATATCCAACTGAATTCTTTCTTGGATTTCCTCCTAATGCAATGCATTTTTGTTATTATTGTTGCACTTCTATACTTTACCTTCTCCCAAAATATGCATCTTTGTAGGCATAGTTTGATTGTCAGGGATCATTGTACACTCTCCAGTATACCTTCATGATTACAAATTGATTAAAAAACATTTAAAGATGAATTCCACAAGTTAGTAAAACTTAAAACAACACCTGATGGAAAGGACATTCTTTCACCCAGACAGTTGCATGGAATGGACCAACTAAGCATGGATTTGTCAAAAACAAGTAAAGAAGAAAAATAAATAACCCTTATTTCATTTTTTTAATGGATAACTTTCCTAGCAGACTGTGGGAATGTTGTGGGCATAATATTTCTTGATCTTAGCAAAAGGATTGACAAAGTACTTCATGCCTTTTGAAGCACACTACAGTAGTTAAGTGTGGGCAGGATGGCATGACAATTCACTGGTTCAAACATCATATGCAAAAAGTTGTGATTAATGGTTCATCACCAAACTGGAGTGAGGTATTAATTGTGCTACAAGGTTCAATCCTGGGCCATGTATTTAAAAAAAAAAAGTATTAATGATGAAGAATCAAATTTTGGATAACACAAAATAAGTGGTATACCTTATAACCTAGTAGACAGAAATAAAATTCAGTATGACTGACAGATTAGACAAATGGGCTTAGATAACAGAATGAAATTTGATAGAATTAAATAAAATCTCTTTACTTAAGGAATGGGAATCAAATACGAATTAATAGAATTGGGGAAACCTAGCTTGGTAACAGTATCTGTGAAAATGATTACAAACTAAATATGAGTCAGCAATGTGATAGGGCTGTGTAAGGAATGTGATTTTAGGCTGATTCAGCAGAAATACAGTTTCCAAGTCACAGGAAATGTTCTATTTATTCTGAGCTGGTCAGACCTTACTTTTTACCCAGTTCTACACATCACACTTTTAAAAGGTTCAGTCACATTGGAACAGGTTCTGAGAGGGGTAATGAGGACGATCATGGGACTCAAAACTAAGTCCAGTGGGGAGAGATTGAATAATATGGGCATCTTTAGCTTTGAGAAGACTGAGTGAGGGTATGCTTTCTTCAGCAATCTTATCACATAAAAGGCCAGAACAGATTCCAATTGAAAGTTACAAAAAATAATTCTTAACAATTAGTGCAGTTCTGCAATCCATTACCCACTGTGGCAGTGGGGTCTGCACTGCAGTGTTCAAGCAGAAGCTAAGTAGACATCTGAGAAAGATGCTTGAATTTGACTTGGGGCTGAGACTTCAATGGCCTATCAATGCCTTTATAATTCTATGACTGAATCTCTTTCTACACATCAGAAAATGATGCCAGTTTCTTGACTAAATCCCAAATTTCTCCTAGTATCTTCCCTTTAATATCTAGATGAGTGAGAAACTAGAAAAGTCAGTTGAGAACTTCTCCAGAGCTGATATTTTTTTTTCTGATTCTGAAGTGCAATGATGTTACAAAACTTGGTCTGCTAGTCAGCTTCTAATAGTTGTGTGTGTGTGTGTGTTTGTGTATTCGTGTCATTTGCAGGCCACACAGGGTTTTTTGTGTAGTTTAATTTGGTTTTGTCTTTGTTTTCAGATTCAAGTAATTGTGTCAGCATGTTTGAGTTTCCTTGGTTACTTACTAAGTTGTTCTGCAATGTATGTCAAAAGCTTCACAGAAATACACAAACATTCCTATGTATACTGTTTTAAAAAGGTGACCTTCTGCTAATGTTGTATAAACAGTTTTGTAAATTGCACATTATGCTCTGGTATACACACACACACACACACTTAAACTAATTTGTAAGTCTGTACCTCCATTAATATTTCTCCTGATCCACAAATTACTTTTGGGAGGGGATGTCTGTGGTAGCTGAGTCTGATGAAAACTGGGCAATGCAATGTCACCACATTGACAGGCTTCTGTCTCTAAAATTCTTTTAGGATATGCTGCATTTGTGTGTTTTTCCCACTAAATACTTATTTTTGTGTGTGTGTTTCTCCCACTACATGGCAAAAATGGCAGAAAACCATCTGGTCATTTTTTAGCATCCCTGGCCTGAAAAGGTTACAAGAACTTATAAGAAAGCAGATTTGGAGGATGCTTGTAGCCCCATGACTGCAGGTTTTATAACATGAAAATCTCTAGTCCCAGCTGTAGCGTTCATTTCTTTTTCAGGATCAGATTGGTTAGGGTGCTACAGTATATGTCCACAAAATAAATGGAGTACCAGTTCAGTATTAATCTCTGCTCCTTCTAATCTGTTCCTCCAGTTTTCTTGTCCTTCCCATAATTCCCTTATCTGCTGTAATACATAGAATGTGGTTTTGCTCTGTAGCTACACCAGACATATATTACAGCCAATGAGATTATACCAGTTTCTTTTGATCAGTGTGATAGAAAATCTTGTAGTGAGGTATTCATAGCTGAGAAAAGGAATATGATTATCCCAGGGGGTCTCATGATATGGGTCTCCAGCCAACCTATTAGATCCTTTGAACCTAATTCAAGTATAAATGCTTTCTGATCAGACTAGCCTCTACTCCTGATTACCCCTAAAGAAAGAAAGGAGGACAGGAAGAAAGAAAGAGAGGGGTGGGTAGGTAGATAGATCAGTTTATTATTACCATGGATCATGTTTGGACTGTAGGAGAACATACAAGAGCCAGTAAGGCATAAGGCTATAATGAAATATATTAACATTCTGTGAATGTATTTAATATTTTCAGCATGCCTCTAAACTTTTATGCAAAAAGATCTAGTAGAAAATAGCATGGAATTTGCTGAAGATAAGGACAGAACTCTTGATAAAGTATGTGGAAAGTAGTGTTTGGGAGTTGACTGGATTATTCTTTACAAATCAGAAGAGTGGGGAGAAGAGACAAATCAACTTTGTGAGCCTTTGTAAGTGCCTTGTAAGAATGGGGAGACATTTGAAGGTCTTGGGGAGAAACCAATTTAGACAATCACATCTTAGTTCTCTGGGGAGATACAAACCACCACTCCAAAGCAAGCTTCCCAACTAATTAGAGATAACATATGCTTAATCTTCATGGCATGCTTTCATGAAGTTTTCAAGCAGATGTTCTTCTCTCTCCATCAGTCAGCAAGACATAACAACAAATAGCTTTGGAAATTTAACAGGGAAGTAGCCAAGATGCAGACTCAGGAAGTGTGTTAAATATCTTGTCTGCTTTACTGTTTCATCATTATTGTCATTGTTCTAGACAACAGTCTTGTTGAACAGTTTTTCTTTTCATTGGTAGAAAATGTTGTTGCATAACACATTTTAACCTCTTGTAATACACGAGGCTTCCCCTAATTTTCATAACTAACTAACTTGCCCAGTAACTTTTTGTTAATGCAATTCACCCTGCTTTCCTTGTTGAACACACAGTTTTCCCTGATTTAGGTTTTTGTAATGCAAATTTTCTCCGTGAGAATTGTAAATAATATGCTGCTGTTTCTATTAATTTTCAATATATACTTTATTTTTCTGATGATTTTGGTGGATTTTTTTCCCTGTGGCTAATTTATTTATTTATTTTCTATCCCACATTTATTATTTTTATAAATAACTCAAGATGGGGAACATACCTAATACTCCTTCCTCCTCCTATTTTCCCCACAACAACAACCCTGTGAGGTGAATTGGGCTGAGAGAGAGTGACTGGCCCAAAGGTACCCAGCCAGCTTTCATGACCAAGGTATGTCCCATGATCATTCCCAATGAAATTCATGGCAAAATTGTATTATATCCTTGGTGCTGATTTTTTGGGAGAATCATCTCTTGCATATCAATGTCTTAATCCTGCCTCCAAAGAATGAACTATATCACATAATCAACTATTTCAGTGTGAACTGAATACTTACAGAAGAAACTGGACACAAAATTAAATATTGTGCAGAATTTCTCAATTCGTTAAAAGCCAGTATTCTAAATAATACCACAAAATCTATCCTTATATAAGCATATATTTGATATGAAGATGTATATCAGGACCTACTGTGTAGCTAAATTCTAACAGCTGTTAACTTATTTGGATATTATTTGATTGATTGATTGATTTCAGCTTTTGACTTCCTGTATGAACAAGCTGTTTAGATGGAGGAGAGACTTGGATCCAGTAACCTCTTGTTGCATTGCAAAAATGTATGAACTTCTTTGTATCACTGCATTCAAGTTCAGAATACTAGCAAAAGAAATGTTCTGACACACCATGAGCCATGAGAAGCAAAACTGTAGCACAAAGTCTCCATACAGTCCTTGACAGCAAGAAGTTCAACCCAATGACTTATGGAGAACATTGCCTATGTTGCCTATCAGACAACAGTTCAGCTATCTAGTAGAGTTCCTATTTACTATCTGAAGCAGAATTCCTGACAGAGAATTGGAAGTCTGGAGTAAAGTTGGAATAGGTAGGTAGGTAGGTAGGTAGGTAGGTAGATAGGAAGATAGATAGATAGATAGATAGATAGATAGATAAGCAAGCAAGCAAGCAGGCAGGCAAGCATAAAGCATATGGCTGGGTCTATGTGAATATGCAGCTCCACCTCAAAATGGCAAGAAACTCTACTATCTGCAGATAATGATAAAGACATGTCCTCAGGCTGGGAAGGTGCAAAAGTACTCTCCTCAATTTGGGGTAACCAGGAGTTCATCAGATACTGAGTCCTTTACAAGACAATGCTGAGCTCTTGTCCCAATGGACATGACATCCTATAACTTTAGAAGGGTCTACTTTAGCAACACCTCAAACACATAAGTATTTACTGTAACAGTTTTCTTACAGCAGATGCAGTGAATGGCTTTACTCCATGATTGTCTAATGCCATTATCTTAGATAACATCATTTTTTGCCTTCTCACATCCTAGTTTTTGGTAGGTGCCTGGGGGCTATAGGGGCCTGGATGGGGAACAACAGGCTTCAGCTGAACCCTGGTAAGAAGGAGTGGCTATGGGTTAAGAGCTCTTCCCTATCCAGGACTTTGTCATCTTTGGTTCTGGATGGGGTTGCACTGCCCCAGACAGACCCGGTGAGAAACTTGGGGGTCCTCGTGGACTCATGGCTCCTGCTCAAAGAGCAGGTGGCAGCCATGGCCAGAAGGGCCTTTGCACAGCTTCTGTCCTAACAGTCAGGAACCACACTGAGACAAGGAATAGGTCTCTAGTGTTTTATTACTGCTACATGAGACAGAAAATCCTAACAAACTGAAGAAGCATGGGAAAAACCCAGACAGATAAACCACAAAAGTTAAGGCAGGTCTGATCTGTGTTTCTTTGAATGGCTGCTTAACTCCTCAGTACTACGCATGCATTTTCCCCCCTGGATAGGGGCCCCCTCCTGCTCGCCATCAGTACTCATGACATCTTCATGTTGCGCACCAGTAGTGCACCTTTCCTGGATCGGGAGGCCCTTCGAACAGTCACTCATGTGCTCTACATGGGGCTACCCTTGAAGAGTATCTGGAAGTTTCAGCTGGTCCAGAATGCAGCTGCGTGGGCTATTTTTGGTGCCCCTAGAAGGGAGCACATCTTGCCCCTGGAGGTGAGATTAGCCCCATCACTCCTAGCCTTCCAGAGGAAGTTGAAGACCTGGCTCTGCCACCAGGCTTGGGGCAGGGAGGAGAATCGTCATACTTGGGGCTGGCTAGTACCTTGAAGTGCCCCTCCTATACAATGACTGAATGAGACCACAGCCATCTGGATTTTATTATATTTGGTAGCTTTGCAAAATTGTTTTATAATGTGTTATACTATTTATTGTTTTATATTGTAAACTGCCCAGAGTTCGGAGGAGATGGACGGTGACAAATTTGATAAACAAACAAACAAATAAATAAACAAACTGTATTTGATAGCACAACAAGAATAATAGCTCTATGAAAGCAAATAATAATTTGCTGATTATTATATGAGGCATTATAGGACTGATTACAAAATACATCTTGTAAATTTACATCTTGCAGATTTCAACAATCATGTCTTACGTGACTGAACTGGATACCGCAACCATGTTTAGGCTTTTAAAAATAAAGTGTTATGAAAGTAGAACTTATTGATCAAATTAAAGAGAGGTAAGGAAAGAAGGGCCATGTCTTAGTGGGACAGAGTACCAAGGGTACTTTAAGGAAAAGATAGATTATATGTATGAAATAGGGCTTTCAAAACATTTTTTATGAACTCCCTCCAAAAAACTTTGAGAGCAAATTTTGCCCTAATCAATTGAGGCAAAATTTTCTTATGGACTGGTAGTTAGAAAACAAGAAGCAGGTAAATGGGGAGAGGGAGAGAGGGAGAGGGAGAGGGAGAAGTAAACCATATAGAATCAATATAGAAATCAGTGCTTTTTAATATAACCAATTAATTGAGTTAAATTAATGAATAAAGAGGGGGCCAATTGGTTCATGATGCCACAGTATGGTAAATTGCTTCAGAAGGATCTCTCCAGACTGTAAACAATAGGAATTTAAATAGCAAAAATGTAATTCGATATCAGCAAATTTAAAGCAATGTACATTGGGGGGAAATCTTTTTGATGAATACTAAAGGAACCAATGACTAGGAATGGGATTTCAGAGTTTCAGTGAAAATTTAAGGCTTGTACATGAAAACTGAAAAAAAAAGATAAATTCTATGTTGAAGTTCATTAAGAAAGAAAGTGAAATAAAACCTGCAAATATCACAATGATTTTATAAAACATGGTATTTCAACAAAGAAGTATATTACTGATAGTAGTTCTGGTTATTTTACCTGGAAAAAAAAGGTAGAAAATCTGCAGAAAAATGATAACCAAAATAGCCAAGAGACTGTAGCAGAGCATTTCCCACTTAAAGGTAAAAAATGTATAAAATTACCTAATTCAAAAGATCCACAAGATGGCAAAAAAAAATCTTTTTTTTTTTTTTTCAGAATTGCTCTGCTGCCACCTAATGGTCTTCAGCAAAGGATCATCACCTTGTCGTGGCGCTGGAGCTTGAGTACCTCAACGATGCCGTGAGCTAAACCGTGAAGGGCCACCCAAGACGGGAAGGTCATGACAGAGAGGTCAGACTAAATGCGATCCCTGGGGAAGGTAATGGCAACCCACCCCAGTATTCTTGCTGTGAAAACTAAATGGATCAGGACAACCAGAGATATGTTGGTATACCATCGGAAGATGAGACCCCCAGGTCGGAAGGTGGTCAAAATGCTACTGGGGAGGAACAGAGGATGAGTTCAACTAGCCCCAGACGTGATGACGCAGCTAACTCAAAGCCGAAAGGACAGCTAGCGAACAATGGTGCTGATGGTGGACAGTGAATCTGTTGTTCTAAGGATCAACACACCATTGGAACCAGGAATGTAAGATCTATGAGCCAGGGCAAATTGGATGTGGTTATTGGTGAGATGTCAAGATTAAAGATAGACATTTTGGGTGTCAGTGAACTGAAATGGACTGGAATGGGCCACTTCACATCAAATGACCACCAGATCTACTACTGTAGACAAGAGGACCACAGAAGAAATGGAGTAGCCTTCATAATTAATAGTAAAGTGGCTAAAGCAGTGCCTGGATACAATCCAAAAAAAACAATAGAACAATCTCAATTCTAATAGAGGGCAAGCCATCTAACATCACAGTGATCCAAATATATGCCCCAACCACAGATGCTGAAGAAGCTGAAGAGCAGTTCTATGAGGATCTGTAGCAGCTACTGGACAACACGCCTAAAAGAGATGTTATTTTCATCACGGGAGACTGGAATGCTAAGGTGGGCAGTCAAATGACACCTGGAATTACAGGTAAGCATGGCCTGGGAGGAAAAATGAAGCAGGACATAGGCTGATAGAATTCTGCCAAGACAATTCACTCTGCATAACAAACACTCTCTTCCAACAACCTAAGAGACGGCTTTATACATGGACTTCACCAGATGGACAACAATGAAATCAGATTGATTAGATCCTTTGCAGCCAAAGGTGGTGGACATCTATACAGTTGGTAAAAACAAGACCTGGAGCGGACTGTAGTTCAGATCACGAACTTCTTATTGCACAATTTAGGATCAGACTAAAGAGATTAGGGAAGACCCACAGATCAGCTCGATATCAGCTCACTAATATTTCTAAGGAATATGCAGTGGAGCTGAAGAATAGAATTAAGGGACTGGACTTAGTAGATAGGATCCCGGAAGAACTATGGACAGAAGTTCGCAACATTGTTCAGGAGGCGGCAACAAAATACATCCCAAAGAAAGAGAAAACCAAGAAGGCAAAATGGCTGTCTGCTGAGACACTAGAAGTAGCCCAAGAAAGAAGGAAAGCAAAAGGCAACAGTGATAGGGGGAGATATGCCCAATTCAATGCAAAATTCCAGAGGTTAGCCAGAAGAGATAAGGAATTATTTTTAAACAAGCAATGCACGGAAGTGGAAGAAGACAATAGAATAGGAAGGACAAGAGACCTCTTCCAGAAAATTAGAAACATTGGAGGTAAATTCCAGGCAAAAATGGGTATGATCAAAAACAAAGATGGCAAAGACCTAACAGAAGAAGAAGAGATCAAGAAAAGGTGGCAAGAATATACAGAAGACCTGTATAGGAAGGATAACAATATCGGGGATAGCTTTGACGGTGTGGTCAGTGAGCTAGAGCCAGACATCCTGAAGAGTGAGGTTGAATGGGCCTTAAGAAGCATTGCTAATAACAAGGCAGCAGGAGACGACGGCATCCCAGCTGAACTGTTCAAAATCTCGCGAGATGATGCTGTCAAGGTAACGCATGCTATATGCCAGCAAATTTGGAAAACACAAGAATGGCCATCAGATTGGAAAAAATCAACTTATATCCCCATACCAAAAAAGGGAAACACTAAAGAATGTTCAAGCTATCCAACAGTGGCACTCATTTCACATGCCAGTAAGGTGATGCTCAAGATCATTCAAGGTAGACTTTAGCAATTCATGGAGTGAGAATTGCCAGATGTACAAGCTGGGTTTAGAAAAGGCTGAGGAACCAGGGACCAAATTGCCAATATCTGCTGGATAATGGAAAAAGCCAGGGAGTTTCAGAAAAACATCTATTTCTGTTTTATTGACTATTCTAAAGCCTTTGACTGTGTGGACCATAACAAATTGTGGCAAGTTCTTAGTGGTATGGGGATACCAAGTCATCTTGTCTGCCTCCCGAGGAATCTGTATAATGACCAAGTAGCAACAGTAAGAACAGACCACGGACCAACAGACTGGTTTAAGATTGGGAAAGGAGTACGGCAGGGCTGTATACTCTCACTCTACCTATTCACCTTGTATGCAGAACACATCATGCCACATGCTGGGCTTGAGGAATCCAAGGCTGGAGTTAAAATCGCTGGAAGAAATATTAACAGTCCCAGATATGCAGATGATACCACTTTGATGGCTGAAAGTGAAGAGAAACTGAGGAGCCTTATGATGAAGGTGAAAGAAGAAAGTGCAAAAGCTGGCTTGCATCTAAACCTCAAAAAAACCAAGATTATGGCAACCAGCTGGATTGATAACTGGCAAATAGAGGGAGAGAACGTAGAGGCAGTGAAAGACTTTGTATTCCTAGGTGCAAAGATTACTGCGGATGCTGACTGCAGTCAGGAAATCAGAAGACACTTAATCCTTGGGAGAAGAGCAATGACAAATCTCGATAAAATAATTAAGAGCAGAGACATCACACTGACAACAAAGGTCTGCATAGTTAAAGCAATGGTGTTCCCCATAGTAACATATGGCTGCGAGAGCTGGACCATAAGGAAGGCTGAGAGAAGGAAGATCAATGCTTTTGAACTGTGGTGCTGGAGGAAAATTCTGAGAGTGCCTTGGACTGCAAGAAGATCAAACCAGTCCATCCTCCAGGAAATAAAGCCAGACTGCTCACTTGAGGGAATGATATTAAAGGCAAAACTGAAATACTTTGGCCACATAATGAGAAGACAGGACACCCTGGAGAAGATGATGATGCTAGAGAAGGTGGAAGGCAAAAGGAAGAGGGACCGACCAAGGGCAAGATGGATCGATGATATTCTAGAGGTGACGGACTCATCCCTGGTGGAGCTGTGGGTATTGACAACCAACAGGACGCTCTGGCGTGGGCTTGTCCATGAAGTCACGAAGAGTCAAAAGCGACTGAACAAATAAACAACAACAACAAGAACACCTAATGGTCTTCTAGATTTTTGCATCTGAGAAATAGCCAATAACAAAATGACGTGGAGAATAAATAATACGGAGAATGATATAGAGGTCATTTTGCTTTTTTATTTATACTATAACTGTTGCTGATAAAGTAGGGCTGATTTGGAATAGCAGAGTAGGTTGTTCCCAGGCCAGGTATCGTCGTCATCAACATCATCATCATCATCATCATCATCATCATCATCATGACACAGCAACATTTCTAAAGTGTGTGGGGCTAAAAGGCTCAGCCTGTTTTGAGTGGGGTGATTGTCAGTTTTGTAGGGTCACAAAACCAGGGCAGGAGGGAATCTGCCTATGGTCCACAACATGTCCATCTCTGTTATAAGAGAAATATCTGTCAAGAGCTATTATCCATGACAGCCAAATGGAAACATTACACATTCTGTCAGAGCAAGTGCTTCCAAACTGCAATAACAATACACACATATGGACTGCTGCAATTAGTTTGTGCCTTGTACAGGCCTATGTATTCTTTCTCTTGGAAATACGTCCTGCAGTTCTTATGATAATTGACTCCCTAAAAGTGCAGTTTGTCTGCAAAGCCCTCCTTGAACTCTCAGTTGCCCTCAAGGGTAACAGTGTGCTGGTTTTATTGTTAAATTTCATGTGGCCCTCAAAAATGATTGCCAAGATAGTAGCCCCTTGGGAGATAGTTTTTTTTTTTTTTTTTGGGGGGGGGAGTTCAATTCCATCCAATCATCAGCTAAATTCTCTTTGTTGAATGCTACTAGGACCAAGGGGAATATTATCCATCATGAATATGTTCACATACTTTATAAATACAAATCCTAATCCAGGATGATAATTTTGTTTGATATTAATATTTGATAAACTATTGGAAGAATTCACACCAAAGCACTTATCAAGTCAAAATGAATCCATATTCAGGGGAAGAAAAAAATGAAAACACTCCATCAAAATATCTGCAAGTGACAGAAGGTTTGGTTTTGCAACGGATACAAGAAATAAGATCTGAACTGAGCAAAAATCCTTCTCACTTTCAGAATCAGTTATTGTGCTGGCCATGCAGTTAGCTTGTGGAAAGGCTAATGATGATCTTTTCATGCAGACTTTCCAATTTAATGACCTCTAGAAATATTAAATGACAATTCCTATCACCCCTAGTCAGTATGGAAAGGTTTATGAGAGTTGTAGTCTGTCCTAGTCCTTAAAAATCTATATTGGATAGCAGACCCATCGAGGCCCTAGTTTTTGGCTGCTGCTTTTGAATGCCAGGTCAGTCAACAACAAGGCCCCCCTCATACATGATCTGATCATCAAGGAGGGGGCAGACCTGGCATGCATCACCGAGACATGGCTGGGCCTTGAAGGGGGGGGTGCCCCTTTCGGAAATGTGCCCAGCTGGGTTTATGATATGGCACCAGCAGAGACCCCAGGGCAGGGGAGGAGGGGTGTCGGTTGTCATCCAAGAGTCTCTAGTGGCCTTCAGGGGTGCTGCTCCACAAGTGGCCAGGTGTGAGACCCTGTTCTTCAAGTTGGGCTCCCGAAAACAGTTGGGAGTGTTGCTGTGTTGCAACCTAAGCTGCTGGAGGCTGTCTCAGGGTTGGCAGTGGAGTTCCCCAGGCTTACAGTTCTGGGGGACTTCAACCTGCCATCCCTGGGGTGGACCTTGGAGGCAGCTCAGGAGTTCATGGCCATGGGCCTGTCCCAGATTATTCAGGACCCAATTCAAGACAGTGGCCTCGCCCCGGACTTGGTTTTGTTGTTGGAGCAGTGGCAATGTGATCTGAGGGGAGAATTACAACTGTCCCCATTGTCATGGTCAGATCATGCCCTGGTGGTTCTGAGATTCTCTTATGCTACCCCCCTCTGCAGGGAGGCAGGAACCATTCAATTGGTCTGCCCCCAGCAACTGATGGACCCAGCAGGGTTTCAGAGGGAGCTGAGGGTTATACCCGAGGATCTGCTGTACAGTCCAGTGGAGGCCCTGCCTGCTGCCTGGAATAGGGAGGTGGCCAGGGCCTTGGATAGGATCATGCCCATGTGGCCTCTCTTGTCCCATCAAAATCGACAATCCCTGTGGTTTATGGAGGAGCTGAGGGTTCTGAAGAGGATTAAGAGACATCTAAGCATCACTGGAGAAAGTCAAGGACCTAACTCAACCTAACACAAGCTAGAGCTGCTGTTAAGGCCTACCTTGTACCTTGTAAGCGTGGCAAAATTCCAGTATTTCTCTGCTCTTATTGCATCCACAGTATTAAGATCACCCAATCTCCTTTAGGGAAGGAGGATCTAGAAACCCACCTGCAGGGCCCTGCGGAGGAGTTTTCTCAGCATCTAGAGGATAAAATCACTTGGATTTGTTCCAAGTTGGATACCAAGTAAGGCACAGAGTCTAGAAAGATGCCCGGGGAGCATATTTGCCTGGTTATCTGGGAACAGTTTGATCCTGTTGGGCCTGAGAAAGTAGACAGGATTCTTGGGTCTGTAAATGCTACCACTTGCCAACTAGATCCCTGACCTTCCTGGCTGGTGAAGGCAGCTCGGGAGGTGACATGTGGTTGGGTACAGGAGATGGTGACTTCATCCTTAGGGGAGGGAGTGTTTCCAGTGGCCTTTAAAGAGGCGCTGGTGTGCCCCATACTCAAGAAACCATCACTGGACACTACTATTCTGGACAATTTTTGTCCAGTCTCCCACCTTCTCTTTTTAGGTTGAGAAAGTGGTGGTGTGCAGCTCCATAAGATCCTGGATGAAATGGATTATCTGGACACTTTTCAGTCAGGTTTCAGGCCCAGATATGGGTTGGAAACAACACTGGTCACACTTATGGATGATCTCGGGTGGGAGTGGCATGGGGGCAGTGCATCCATCCTGGCTCTTCTTGACCTCTCAGTGGCATTCAATACCATCTACCATGGTATCCTTTTGGGTTGGCTCAGGGAGTTGGGGGTGGGTAGCGTGGTCTTGCACTTGTTCACCTCCTCCTTCCAGGGCCAATCACAATCAGTGTTGATAGAGAGAAAAAGATCTGGCTTGCAGCCCCTCCTTTGTGGGGTGCTGCAGGGTTCAGTGCTCTCTCCACTCATTTTTAACATTTACATGAAACTGCTGGGTGAGATCATCCATCGCCATGGGGTGAGGTATCATCAATATGCTGATGATACTCAATTATACATCTTCACCCCGGGTGACATAAGTGATGCTGTTCCTTCCTTTTGTGGTGCCTGGAGGCTGTAAGGGTTTGGATGGGGAACAACAGGCTTCAGCTGAACCCTGGCAAGATGGAGTGGCTGTGGGTTGGGGGCTCCCAGGTATCCGGGAATTTTCCATCTTTGACTCTGGATTGGGTTGCACTACCCCAGACATACCTGCTGCGGAACCTGGGGGTTCTCCTGGACTCACAACTCCTGCTCGAAGAGTAGGTGGCAGTCGTGGCCAGGGGAGCCTTTGCACAACTTTGTGTTGTATACCAGTACCAGCTATGCCCTTTCCTGGATTGGGAGTCCCACCAAACAGTCACTCATGCCCTGGTCATCTCCTCCATTGACTACTGCAATGCGCTCTACGTGGGGCTACCCTTGAAGAGTATCTGGAAGCTACAGCTGGTGCAAAATGTGGCTGCATGAGCAGTTTTGGGAGCCCCTAGAAGGGCACATATAACACCATTGTTGTGTGAGCTGCATTGGGTGCCGGTTTACTTCCAGGTCCAATTCAAGGCATTGGTTATCACCTTTAAAACTCTACATGGCATGGGTCCAGGTTACCTGAGGGATCGCCTCACCCCAGTTACATCAACCCGTCCCACTTGATCAGGCAGGGAGGGCATGCTACAGACCCTGTCCGTGAAGTATTGCCGATTGGCCGGGTTCAGGAAGAGGACTTTCTCTGCCATGGCACCTGTCCTTTGGAACAAGCTACCCTCAGAGGTAAGACAGGCCCCCACTCTCTCGGCCTTTCAGAAGGGAGTAAAAACATGGCCATGCCACCTGGCCTGGGATAGGGTGGGGGGCAGCCATTCATGGGGGTGGTTGGCCCCATGAGGGTGCCAAGATTAAGAGCTTCCCATCTTGAATTGTATATTTTATATGCTATATTTTAGACTTTGTATTTGTATTTTTTATATATTTATATTGAATTGTTTTAGTGACTCACTATTTTTAACATTTGTAAGCCACCCAGAGTTGATGTATGCAACATGGGCAGCAGAGAAATTAAATAAATAAACAAACAAACAAACAAACAAATAAATAAATAAATAAATGTCTTTGTAAAGTGTCCCTATTGTTTAGCAGATATGTGTTTATATACATGTGCATATAAGTGCAAAAAGACACCTTATTTTCAGAAATTTCCAGAAATTTTACAAGTTCATATGCAAAGGGATAAATAAAGTTTCTGCTGGAGAAATATATTTTTTAAATCACATTTGTTGCATTTAAATCAAAATCCTACCCCTCGCCCCCCATATAGTGTATAAACCAAGTGAAACAAAATCTAAATATTTTATTGCATTTTTTGCAACTGAGAAGGGATTGCTATCTGGAATAAAAAGTGAATTAGGCTACAATCCTATAACCACTTTCTGAAGAATAAATCCACCTGATTCACTCAGTTTTACCTCTTAGAAGACACATACAAATTTGGGTGCTAGGGCCACAGTTGTATGCCACTTAGGGTCAATCTCCACATTACATTAATTCTATAGAATGCAGTTACTCCTCTTTTTTATTATTATTAAATAATTTGTTTACAAGGAACTTTACAGTGACACAATATGGATTAGGACAAGTACAGTTTATAGGCAGAGATGAAAATGTTTGTCTTCAGCTGCATTTCTTCTAATCCAGCCCTGAAAGCAAAATTTAAAAAGGCATATTGGCATCAATTGCACCTATTTTCCTTTAACAACCTGTAAAGGTAAAAGTCTTTGAGTAAATTGAATCCCTAGTGCCTCCACACAGTTTTCTTCACAACAATACCCAGTTTGCCATTACTTTTGTCAGAATGTTTTTGGGACTTTCCAGTCTAATCTACAGCTGTGGGATTTTCCAGGAAGCTTCCACACAACTATTAACCAGGTCAAAATCAGCTTAGCTTCTTTGAGATCAACCAAGGTTAGCTATGCTGCCACCTGCTGGAAGGGAATAAATCCTTGGGAGAGTAGTAGCTGAAGGGGAAATATAATGGTCCTCTGTGTGCAAGGGTGTTCCAGTAAAATGAACCAGGCTAACATGTTACATTATTTAATTTATTATTTATTATTTATTTAATGTAACATGTGGTTGGAACCTCATTTAACAGTAAGCACATTTGGACTCTATGGGACTTACCTCTGGGTAGATCTAAGGTTTCACTGTTTAGAGCACTATTAGAACAATATATAAGGAAGATTTTTTTTTTAAAAAAAGGATTCTACTACTTATTGCATCAGTGAATAAAAAGGCAATAATAAGATGTGTGATATGATGTGGGGAAAATGCTCACAGATCTAATAGTGAAACCTGTCTCTCTGGGGTTGTAAACCAAGAGAAATCTCCAAACCCCAGAAGAGACATTTGCAACTATTGAGTATAACTTAGCACTTTTTCATTTGTGTGAGTTCCTACTGTTTTTATAAACTGCCACTTCTTTCTTCTTCAGAGTTATTTATCATCAGCTTTCCTGGCACAGCATACTGCCAGATGATCTGTAACATTATTCATTTTTCAGAATTGCTGATACTTGAATATATGAGGCTGCCTTCAAACCAATGGTCCAGGGACAGCAGCTTTGCCTTCTCTCAGCTATTCTACCTGAGGCTTAAATTTCCCAGCCGTTCTACCTGAAATGATGGAATGGGATGATGGGAAATAAGCCTATTCTCTGTATTAGGACAAACATACAGTATTTGTGCTGCAAAACTTCAGACTTCATGATGGCAACCAAAAGATACAGACAATTGTAAATCTTTGCTGCCATATAATGAGCATCTATATTTTTGCAGTTCAGCTATTGAAGCCTTTTTCTTGATCCATTTAGTCAGTTCTAATTCTGATAGGCTTGCTGTGCATGAAAATGCATGTGCCCTGAAACCAAATTTTCAAGAGACTAAAGAGATTTCATTATTCTAAAATGGTTGTTTTCTTGTGATCTTCATCTACATGGGCCTAGTTCAGGGAAGACTTGTCACAACCCAAAGTCAGCACTTGCCTCAAGTAAATTCCGCTACGTATATCAGCCTTTGCTTCTGTTCTGCTGTCCAATGAAACAGAAAGAATGGTGAAGACTTTAGGAGTAAAAATTATATTTAGTAATAATTCAGAAAAGAGCAGTCTAGAGCATAGAAAACAGGCAAATGTAAAATGTTCTTAAAGATATGAATGTCTATCACAGACTCATTCCCATTACCTCTGCTCACTGTTTTTTTCTTTCTTTTTTTTTTTTTGCAGTGCAAAATTCTCTGAAATATTATTAGCCATTTTAAACCACATAACAATGGAATAGGGAAATGGGAGAAAGAATGAGCTAGCATATGAAGAAAAGTTAATTGGCACTATTCATTAATAAGAAACTTCTTGCCATGATCCCTCTTCTATGTCAAGTGTGTTTTGCTAGGTTTTTAAATATTAGCTTTGACCCAAGAATGATTTATCCTGGCTAATAGTGAATGATTACAGTGATGCTTTTGTCCAATGATGGCTTCAGTTGGCCTTTCAGGAAACACTCATAAAGTAGCAATTGTCTCAAAGTAAACGCAAAGAGCATAATGATGTCTTAACTGTGTATTGGAGGATAGCTTTCCAGACATAGACATGCAAAATCATTCCTTAAAAACGGTAAATCACCCTTTAAGAAATACATTGGATTTGATGTCCCAAGGCTTTCAAGTCTTCCCAATTCTATTTCGAAACAGTACTTCTGTTTCTGGAAGGGCCTAAATGATCAAAAGCATTATTTTTCTTGAATGTGTAGTGATGATAGATGATTTGATAGATTGACAGATTGATATAAACAAACATTCAAGCTATCACACATAGCAAGGCTTTTGATTGATTGATTGATTGATTGATTGATTATGTGCTATCAAGTCATATCAACTCTTTACCCAATAGATTTTTTTCATGACAATCTGTCCCTATCCTGGTCTTTGGGGACTTCCAGTGCTGCACCTATTGCCACTGTAACTGAGTCCATCTACCTTGCTGCTTGTTGTCCTCTTCTTCCCTTTTCTTCCACCATTCCCAGCATTACAGCCTTTTCCATAGAGCTAGGTCTTTACACAATGTGTCTAAAGTAGGATAATTTGAGCCTGGTCATGTATGCCTTGAGTGAGAAATCTGGGCTGATTTGTTCAACAATCCATGTGTGTGTGTGTGTTTTGTTTTTGGCTGTCTTTAGTATTCTCAGGAGTATTCTCCAACACCAAAGTTCAAAAGGATCAATATTCTGTCTATCTTGCTTTTTCAAAGTCCAAAAAGTGTCACAGGCAATACCACTGCTTTCAGTATTCTGATCTTTGTAGGTAGACACAGCACAGCAAGGCCTACTGCACAGTAAACTTTTGGGTTCTCTTAAGTATTGTGGATAACCAAATGCACATATACTTCATTTTTTTTTAAACAGTTTACATGCTGAGAAACTTTCCCTGTGGATTTTTTTTTCTCCTTTTTTTCTTAAAATTCATAAGAACTTTGTAGGAACAATATTGCTAAAAAGGGGTCAGCTGGATTCTATTCCATCCTGTTCATCTCCAGCAGAATTGTGTTGCCTGTTCCAATCAGTTCTTAACAGCCTTGCACTCAAAGCATTCTGCCAGCTGACACATCATAATGTGAATGAATCTCACAGTGGGGGACCATTTGCAGAATCAAATCTTTGTTTCTGTCCCCCACAAATAGCAGACATCATGGAGGCCAGTTTATTGCCCAGGCAAAAGAAATCTAACATTTTCTATAGTTCACTGCTAAGGAGAACTTTCCCTCCAATAATTAGTGGTAGCTTTCTTGGGAACAGCCATTTGTCTCTGGGCAGAGATTACTTTGAGGTAGCACAGCACCATCTTAAATTAGTTATAATAGACATTTCACACATTACAGATTTAATAGAAACTAGACAACCTTTGACCCATTGGGTCATCATTTCAGAGATATTTCCTTACCTAAACAGAGAAACAGAATGAACACAGGGGGGAGGGGTAGAAAGGAACAAGGAGGAAGGTAGGAATAAATAAATAAGGGAGGGAGGGAGGGAGCCAGGGAGCCAGGAAGAGAGGAACAGGGAGGAACAGGGAGGGAGGGAGGAAGGAGAGGGAGAGAGAGGGAGGAAGAAACATGGAGGAAGGATGGAATAAAGGGAGGGAGGGAGGGAGGGAGGGAGATTTCCAATGCTCCCTGCCAGCTTCCCACAAGGAAACTCAATGGGGAAGCTGGCAGGAAGTCAGAAGTCACTCCCAGTCCCACTGATTTTTGCAGTGCTGGCCACTATGCATCCCCATGCACCCTTCCCAAGCCACACCCTCACACACCTTTACCAGTCTGCGCTGCATCCTCATGAACCCTCCCTGACTCTCACCACACCTCTCACGCACCCCTCTGCACCACCACACAGCATCCCCAACCGTTGTTGCACCTCTTGTGCACCCCCTTGCTCCCTCCCCCACCTGGCAGCAGCCACTTACCTATCCAGCCATCCATGTGGCCATCTGTCCATCGGTCTGCCTGTCCATGTTTTTAGACCTTGCACAAGTTTACCAGGTTTGAAATTGTATTTTGTAGCTTGTTGTTTTGTTTGGATGAAAGAGTGGGTGCTGCTGAGAAACAACAGACTTTTAGAATTAGAAGGCCATGACCTGAGGTTTGGATGGCATGGATATATATGGTAGGATAAAGTTAAATAAAAATGATTTTTGAAATCCACATTAATTTTAACTTTATCGTATCATATTAAGAATATGGAATAGATATAAACTCAGGTTATATCTGAAAACACCTTTATGGATCTCAGCTCAAATACCGTATCATAGAAGGGAAACAGCAGGCAAAGGCAAATGGTTTTATGAGAGGATTAGTAAGGCTCCCTATCCAGTATTTCTAGAAATATAATAGCATGGTAAATACTGTATTCTTATTACTGAATAAATAAGAATACATTTAAGCCAATATGTAATAAAGTTTCTATGGAAATATGCAAAAATGGGCTTAGGTTTTTGTTTAGAAGCTATTCAATATTTGCAATAATTATTCCTTGAAAAATACACTTCTTCACAGATCTGTATATGTCAAATTGGATAATGCAGATTAATGGTCACATCAGTAGATGGCTTAAAATACTTATGAGCCTATGGGGAATTATAAATCTTAAAATGAATATTACCTCAGGAGAAATATTAGTCTATGCTAATTCCACACAGATATTTTAAACAAAGTTGATTTTTCCCCCCAGAATGGTCAAATTCCAAGTTCTCTCCTTTAGAGTTAAAATCATAATATGAAAATAGAATTTTAATTTTCCCGATGTTGTATTCTATAATTGAAAATATATTTAACATTTTTTAAAAAAATAAATAAATAAATAGACTTTTCTTTGACACCACTGAAATCTTGGCATGTTCTAATTACTGTAGGAAAGTTATTGATATCACCAAACATATTAAGAGACTACCGGGAGTTGAAACTACTGGGAGTCTACTACAAATTGATTCTTGTACTATTGAGAAGTATTACTAAATTATCCCCTTGGAATAATCCTTATTTTAAAATGCTAAGCAAAATATTTGGGAGGGGAAGTGTGGACTGGAAATGGGTCAGTTATTTTTAAGAGGGCAATTATTTATTATATTTTAAAAGAAAGGCATCAGGAAGAATATAATTTGCCAAAAACAGTTCAATGGTTAAAGCATTTGGTTAAAGCATTTGCTGTATCATTTGTTTGGACTAAGTGCATTGCTTGCCTCAGAAACCCCTATGATTTTGAAAGAAAGAAAGAGAAACCAACAATTCAGTCTTACCAATTGAAAAGCTGAATATGAACAATATACAAGAAATTTGAAACAGAGAACTAATATTAGTATGGCCCCAACCCTGTTGGCTTTCTGGAAGGCCTTAAAGACCTGGCTTTGTGCCTGGGTCTGGGGCCCTGAGTGTGGGAAGGGCCCCATTTCATAGTTATGTTAACACCATGGCTTTTAAGATTGCTCGGCTGTATTTATATTTATATTTAATTTTTGTTATTGTTGTTATTGTTTTATATTATTACTGTTTTTATTGTTGTTAGCCACCCAGAGGCACTGGTTTGAGATGGGTGGCAATACAAATAGATAAATAAATAAAGTCTACTATGTTACAAAATCAGTGATCTTGGGTTTTAAGAAAAATACATTTCTTCTGAACTTAAAATGTTAATTCATCAAATAATTAAGGATAATTATGCCAGTCTATTGGACTCTTCAATGAATATTTAAAAAGAAAAGGTGTTATCAACCTTCTTATGTTGGAGATGTAGTAAATTTGAAGGTACATTAGCAGACATACTATGGTTGTGCTCCTTGGTAGATTCTTATTGGTTGAATATTCTTACTATGGTAAACCAGGTTCTTGGAAAGAAGTTAAGACTGAAATATGTCAGTGTGTTGCTAAATTATATTCCAACCATATAGAATGTGTCTATTTGTGAAGAATTTTGAATATGTGCTTGTATTATTGCTCCAAAGGATAACTCTCCCTGAATAGACACTTGTGTACCAAACACCAATGGTTGGCTTGAGGAAATGTGTGTCAACTCTTAGACTTTGAATTGGTTGTTTAGTGGCATTAAGAAAAGATATGTTTAAGATTTAATGTGTGATTAACATCTGTATTGTAGCAATTCTTTAGAAGTAAATATTGTTGTATCTGTAGTGTTGCATTTGTTCTGGAGTATGTTTCACTGTTCCTTATGTTATGTTTTATTTGCATGCATTGTTTCATTTTTCTTTTCATAGTTACAATCACTCTTTATTTTTAAACAACAGTTCGATCATATTGGGTGCATGAAATGGGAAAGGGGCATCACTTTCGTCTTTGTTCCCATATGCCAAAATACCCTGGATGATCAAATCTTTTGTGTACAAGTAGGGATGACAGAACTTGGGACCCAGAATTCCTTCTCTTCTCTACTTGGTGCAGGATCAGAGGAACCGGATTTTCTTTCATGGCCCTAATACCCAACTTCATCTGTCCATCTGTATGTGCAGAAGTTCTTACTGTGAATATATTGTCTCTTTACAGAAATATTGTTCATTACCTTTTATCTTCCACCACTACTAAACTTACTGTTTTATTCAGCAAGTAAGCAAGATTATTATTTTCTTCAGGGAAGAGGACATAGGAGGATAGGAATAAGCTATAGTTGCATAGTGACTGCAGTCTGAATTTCTCTCTGAAGTGCCATAGAAACCCAAGTCTAGGTCTCTTCTGAACAAATCTACTGTATAACAGAAACAAATCATTTTTAAATAGCTGTAAAACAAAGTTTTCCCTTATTGTCCACCAACCAGGGGAGCAGCTAGCTAAGCTGCAAAATTTTGTTTGCAAGCAAGTTGTTGGTTTCTGTTCTGCCTTCCCAGTGAAAATGGTGCTGACAGCCATTATTGATACCAACAATAAAGATTTAAAAAGAGCATGATAATTAAAGCTATTAATTAAAATCCCAAATTAAATATAAATACACACACACACACACACACACACTGTACATATAGTATATAGATATATAGCTAAGAATACAAATAAAGCAGAAGGAAGGAAGGAAGGAAGGAAGGAAGGAAGGAAGGAAGGAAGGAAGGAAGGAAGGAAGGAAGGAAGGAAGGAAGTCAAAACTGTGAGACCAACCACAGGAGGACTGCATTTTATTTTATTTTATTTTATTAAATCTATGAGACACCACAGTAGTTATAGGTTTCCAAAGATTCATTACTATTCTGTAGGTGCATGGGAAACACTCTAGCATAGTATTTATCATGTTAAAAGCAAAGCACCTGATCACTGATGGGTATTATTATTATTCCACAGTAATCTGTATTACAGTTACTATAATAATGTGTTTTATGTAATTTTGTTGCATTCTATGTTTTTTTAAAAAAGTTTTATTAATAATAATTACAGGTTTATGTATTCTATTGTTGTGCTCTCTGGCCTAAAGACCATCATAAAGGTTTGATTTGATATTGCTGCTGTTGTTGTTGTTATTATTATGGTTATGTATTTCTGATGACTAACAACCTTGCAGTTGCAAGTTCCTTTTTTCTGCCATCTTCTAAAAAATTATTTTGTCCTGTCTGCAGATTGAACCTTCAGTTGTGAATCCCTGTCCATTTAAAGAAATGTGTTCTTTTAAGGGACAGCCTTTGCCCATTCTCAAGTCAATTTCATAATGTGAAAAAAAAAAATCTATTCAGTTTCATAACCTTTAAGTCATTTTAAGGAAGCTGATAGAAAACATTCCTATCTGATGTCTCTAGTGTGGTGCACAATTACAACAGACTCTGGTGGCATCTGTTGCTTTGATCACCAACACGTTATGCTTTGGCTGAGCCAAGAAGTAGCAGCTAGCCAGCTACATCTAGGAAGTCTCAGGGATAGAGTAAAAAGTAGAAGAAAGAATTCTATCTGAAGGTAATGGCAAATCACTTCCATGTCATTGCCAGGAAGACACCAAGAATCAGGTTCAGCTTTAGTTTTGTTTTGTCTTGTTTTTGATCCCTTAATGCTTAGAGCTCATATGGAGGGGTTCCAGAAGTGTAGAACCCAGGGTCAGTTTGCCAATGAAGCCCTGTTCTTTTGTTATTCCATGCCTGAAGTCTATGTGCAGAGCTGCTCTGCCTGTATGAGTGTAAAACTTCCCTGTATATATTGCTATTCCATTAATACACCTTTCTCATTTTGTTTTTGCCTCTCAGCTCTTCTGAGATACATATCTTCTCTGTTCAAACCTGGGACTACCATCCCACTGCAGATCTCTGTTTCTGCCGGTGTATATGTCTTTTTTTTTTTAATGCTTTGGAAATCTTCAAAAAAGAATGGCCTGTTTTCATCTGGAGGTATAAAGGTGCCATCTAGTGGAACCATAAAACATAACAACAAAGGCCCTGCATTCCTATTAAAAACCTAAATGAAGTGGAGGCCATTTACATCTCCAGGAATTTATATTTTTATATTGACTCTGTTTTTATGATATTTTAATCTTTTATTATCTTAATTTGATTGCAAACTGCCCAGAGTTGCCTGCCGAGATGGGCAGTGAAGAAATGTGATAAATAAATAAGTAAATAAATAAAATATTTAAATACTTGTATGAGTGTATATATTATACTGAACAACAGAGGGCTTCAAAAAACATTCAAGAAGCTTTACTTGAATTGTCCCAGGTATTTTTTTTTAAAATGTATAACCATGAAACTACTCCTCTTGTAGAACTATTCCCCATATTTGATTTTATTGTTTTTTGGAGCTAGGGTTATCAGTCAATGCTCAAGAATGTTGATCACTTCCCTGCATTAGATGGCAAAGAACAGTATCTCAGGGAAGAAAAGGAGATCTACATCTCCAGGAATGCGAAGAGCATAACATCTCTTTTTGACTGGTATCACAGCATTCCTATATTAAAAAGACACTGAAACACTCCTTCCACACAATTCCTTCCATTAAAATTAACAATTATCTTTAAGATCAACAACCATCTTGACAAATATAGTGTTAGCTAATTTCTGAGAGTCCTCCTTAATTCCCTCCCTATTATAAGACGAAGTACCACACTGCAAAAGTCCTTGCATCTTTCACCTTGGGTACGTTCCCTGAAATTTACTTTCACTTAGTAGCTCTCCAAACCAGTGCAACTCTTCATTCCAAAGAGAAAAAGAAACCCAAGAATTTGAAAGGCAAATTAGCAGCAACACAATTTCTATGTGTATATGCATGCATGTGCAACAGTATTTCAGAATTCCAAGACAGCTTTCCAGTTGATACTTACAAGTCTTTTATAAATGTTAAAATATAAGTATGACCGCTGCAAACGGAGCAAAACAACATCTGGAGGAGTGGAATTTGAACTGGAGATATTAAAGAGGGAAGCCTGACTCCTTGTTCATCTAGTATTTTCAGCAGCAATCTAACGTATCTGTTTTACCTGGGAATTGTTAGATGGTGGGTGCTAGATGGCATTTTCAGGAGCCTCTGTAATAATCACAGTAAAGGTACACCTGCTCAACTGTCTCTATCTCTCCAGAGTCACATAGGCATACACATTCAGGGACAGGGATTTTATTATATTCCCCATTTAGGATGGGAGGAGGTAAGACATTACACCTTGAAATTATTGCCTTGGACTGGAGAGGTTAGAGAGCTCAGATAATTTGCAAGTTTACAGATATTTCCAGAAATGATCATTCTAGAGCTGCATGTTAGGGGGCTAATTTCAGTTTGTGTATCTACATCCTCTAGCCTTTGGTATAAGAACATTTTAGCCTGGTCATAGCCAGCAGTAATAAATTGTTCCTTGGATAAGCCAATAGTATTTAATTTATTCCCTATTGCTACAGCCCATAATGAAGCATAGTCATCTGCTAGAACAATTGATGCTAGGTCTAAGGGAAAGAACAGAAGTTTCAACCAGTATGTCAATACTGCCCTCCTGGCCCTATATTCAGTTCTAGGCATCCATACTGTGAGTTTGAGGGCTACATTAGAGATGCTTCTTGGCGCAGCAAGTATTGTTCAACATTTAATTTACATGACCTCTCTAGAGTTGTTCTTGAACAACAGATCAATCTGTATTGCATATAGAATATGGACCTCGAAATATTTAAGGTCCATGGGAATGGACTCTCCTTCTTTAGCAAAAAAGAATATTCTAATGGCCATGGAGGATCTAGACACTGTTTCATTTAATATACTCCTGATGGGATTTCCACTGTGAGATCTGAAATGCTGTCCTGAGGTATTTAAAGAGGGATATTTTTTCTATGCTTACCATTGATCTATATTATTTTGCTTTGCTGCCAAGTACTATTATTTTAGACTTCTTCTTTATAGTCAACTTATGAAGATCACAATTACAACATTCTAAAGCCAATTTGAGTATATGGGATGACTGCAGCATCATCAGCATATAGGAGTGATTTGGGAGCTTGTACATCTGAGGAATCTAAGTCTTTCACCATATCATTGATATAGAAGTTAAATAAGGCTGGTGCCAAAATACAACCCTGTCTGACTCCTTTTGAGGTGTATTTGCCCTTTTGTAAGCACTCCTTGTGGGCTGCATCTCATTGGAGTGATATATCTGTAGGTAGCTTCTGAATTAAAATTAATAAATGCCTGTTGACCTTAGTATTTCAGAACTTTTCCCATAATAAGAGTTCAGGATATGAAACTGAATGCTGATTTGAAATAATAATAATAAAAAAAACCTGAATACTGATTTGAAATAAAGAAAAAAAAAACATATAAGGGGAATTTGAATTTGTGCATGCATGTGCATGCGTCTGTGTGTTTATTTGCTTATTTATTTATTTATTTGGTGGGGCAATACCAAGATGTGTTCTACAGTCAAGCAGCCTGTTTGAAATTCAGTCTGTTCCAGTCTAATGATTCCTTTACAGTCCAGCCATATCTGAAATTACTAGTTCAAGTGTCTAGCATAGAGTGTACCTATGACACTCAAAAAGCTAATAGGCCTGCAATTGTTCAGGTATCCTTTCACATCTTTCTTGTAAATGGGGACCACTATTGCCTTCCTTCAATCCTCTGGAATATTGCCTGTTTGGTCAATATAAGTGAACAGGAAGGTAAGAAGTGAAGAGAGGTAGTTGGAGCCAGGTAGTAACTAGGCTGATTTAGCAAAGACTTCTACCACATTCTTCTAAACCAGAATTTCACTCTCATCTCTTGTCCATCGCCCTGTTCCCATTCTTCTCTGTGCTGATGATGTGGCTATTCTTTCCATAAACCTAGTGGACCTGTGTAGATAACTTGAAGCATTATCTTTCTATTGCCATAGTGAACACCTTAAGATCAATTACTCTAAAACAAAAGTCTTAATATTCTCCAAAAAGCATCTCAAGTCTCCAATTACCTGGAAGATTGACCCTACACCTAGAGAGCAAATTACAGCCTCTCAGTAGCTAGGCATCCACTTTTAAATATCTACTTACCAGATCAATCCAGCAAAGGACTTGCTTGTAAAAGTCCCAAAACCATCCTTTGTAATTATTAAATATGCATGTCAGCATGGTAACAACTGTGTACCAACAGCCATCAAATTAATCAAAGTAATGAGCTCAATACTATATGGTGCCGAATAATGTATCTTGAAGGATGCTTCTAGGTTGGAAGCTATCCAATCCAAATTTTTAAAGGCTATAACCCAGGTGCCTTATTCCACCCTTATTTTCTTATCCAGTTGGAATTAGGCTGCATCTCCTTAGAGGCCCATTTGAGTCTCTGTTGGCTCAGGTATTGGTTGAAGCAAATTATTTAGGGAACATCTTTTGTCCATCTTGCTTTACTACTTAGGTTCCACTTTAATCACAAACATGATTAAAGTTGTCTCTGCATTGTGACCAGGCTTGTAACCTGACCAGGAGGGATCCAGATAATCTGTTTCCTCCAGAACCATCTAAAGCTGCAGCTGAACCAAACCTTCCCCAGAAAAATGGTAATAGCCATTCCCCTTCCCCTGCCCTGGAATCATGGCTGAGGCCACACTTGAAACCCAATTGGGCATATCTCCAAGAGGAGAAGTCTCTTTCTTCCTTTTCCCCATGTCTATTGATAATATATCCTAAAGCATGTTACCATGAGCAAAGCATCTCTCCACTTCACTTTACTGAAAAGAGGAAAGAGGATTGGGCAAATAAAAGCAGCATAATTTGGAAAGCTGGTACAGGAGAAGGTGATAATTCAGATATCACAGTGTCAGCCTTACCAAATAGACCAGACAGGAAACGCAACTAGATCAGCTAATTCTACTGTACTGCAAGATTACATTAACAGGATCTTGCAAGTTTGAAAGTACAATTCTCCTCTTATCTCCTTTACCTCCAAGAAATTAGGGAGGGTCTCTTCAGAGCCTCTTGCCCTGCCCACTATCCAGCCGCAGACCATGGTGTCTCTTATCTGACTGTTCCCTAGGCAGCATCTCTGGACTCAGTCTCCCGAGTTCATTCCTACATACCATTACACACAACTTTAAAAGCTCATATTTGAATTATGCAAAGAAGGAGCAAGAGAGGCAGTCCATTCAAATAATATAATGGGTAGTTATATGTTATTTATATGCCACTGTTGTTAGCAACCAGGCCACTACAGTTTGGGTCAATTATGTATTCTGGATCATCTTTTTGAGTAAGATACAAATGGCTGTTGTCCATTCAACATTCAGTCCTGAACATTCAACATTCAATCCTTTACTCATCATACTGCTAGGCTTCATACACTATCCTAAGCCCAAACCAAAAAATCAGTATCTTACTCTGTAATGTGATATGTAAACCCAGACACACTTATACGTGGGTCTTAAAAAGTATTACAAGTTAAGGCAGCTAGAGATGGGCCGCAAAAACCCAGTGACCTCCAGATGCTAGCAAAGAATTGGAATTTTCTGCTTGCCACTATCTAATGCAACCAAAATCTGATAGCCTGGGACACAACTTTGTTCTACCTTGATTGGAATTTGTAACAGGGATGTCCCTTGTTGGGGATCCACTGCACATTTTGCTGACAGTTGAATTGTTGCAGCTCACACTTGTAAAATCTTCTTCCCTTCCTCTCCAGTAATTGACGCTGCCTCTGCTTTTTTCCTACTACTTCCATCATTTACTTTTTTAAGGAGATTTTTTTTCTTGATGGCTATGTAAGAAATCAATCATTGGACATGATGGGCCATTTGATTGTTGCCCAGGGAATACTGCATGCTTGGATGGTCATCGACCCACCTGTTAAATCAGCTAAGACAGAGCCAGCCTACTTCAGGAAATAGTGAATAAACAGTGTGCAGATTTTGCAGCTGTTTAGCCTAAAGGCTGCTTCACTTACAGATATGCAAGGAAAGAATCATTTAAGAATAGCCAGACATTTGTAAAATTGACATTTGTAAAATTATTCCTTGGAAAATAAAATACTTTACCTGACATCTAATTAGCAGTGTAAAAAAAATAAAAAAGAAAGACCTTGAATCCGAAGATAAACTATAAGCATATGACACATCATTTAAATAATGAGACACTCTGTTATTGATTCTTATTATACTACTGATATTTGTTTTTCAAGATTTAAAACCATGTCTAGTTTTAATCAGTGGCTTTTAAAGTTTCTCTTTTTTTCTCATCCTAATTCCATGCCAGGAAAAGCTTTTTTTCCATTAAAACTATGAAGGCTGAGAAAGAAGATTGTAACTTTCTTCAGTTCAAATGTACAAGTCTGAAACCTTATATACTCTAGTCCTGAAATCTTTAGATCAAATTCTACTTTGTCCAAATGCTCTTTAATTGGTTGTTGACAAAGACAGTGCCCTTTATCCACAATATGTGAATAATCATACTTCTGTGATAAGAGAGGATCTTTTTCTGAGGGAACATTTTTAGTTCAGCACAGAATTGCATATTTAAAGAAATTAAAGAGTGAGTAATTGGAACACTGCAAAGGGTCATAAGAAACCCAAGCTTTATAATTACAAATGCACAGGACACCTGTTTCTTGCAAGGGAAGGGGTAAATCTTAAAATATGGTGGAGAAGACAGTAAGAAAAAACTTACCTGATCTACTGAGTGAGTCATACATTTGCTTTCAAATAATCTCTGATTAAACCACATAGCCCTTGCTTTGGAACTAAACTCTTACCAAAACAAGGTTCTCAGTACACTGTGCCATTCTAAACCACTTGTTTCTTCTGATTTTGCTGGCTAGTTTTGTGCAGAAATGTCAATTCTTATAGCAAAACTAGGCTGAGGGGGGAGGGGGGAACTTTTCATTATCTGTGTACATGAAGTTAGCTGGTTTTGTGGTCATGTGTGCACAATTGACTTGGCTGTTTTTGAAGGGGCTCTTTAAGGAAGAAAGGTCACACTCACAGGGATTGTCTGTTTGGACTTACCAGAGATAGAACTAGTCAAAGAGCATTCACACTGTACATTTCCAGAATAAAGGGTACTAGGAAATACTCAGCCTGCCATGGAATTTACCCCCTGCTATTTAGCATGAACCTATGCATTTTTATTCAGAAGTACAGTAAGTTCCATTTCAACTGGACTGACTTTGAGAAAGAGCAATATAGGCTTAATCACGTGTAGATTAAAAAACAAACAGATTTGTCCCCAAACTCCAGTTGACACATTGTGAGCTACTGTATTTCTGATTTGTTCCATCATCTTTCAGATTTCATTCCTTTTGGATCATAAAAGGTGTGATTAAATATTAAAAGAACTGACAAAGGTACATAGCTGGCATGTCTAAGTTTGAGATAATATAACAATTAGAGATGTGCATGTTTCAGAATATTCAGAATAAGTGGTTCAGAGTTCTCATGAGCACAGCCTGATGCCACTGTTTGGTCCCACTGATTTTAATGAGTGGATTCCTTAGTGACTTACAGCTTCCAGATAAGCTACTTTAATGAACAGCAGAATAGTGCTATTCTCATGTCCAAAGCCTTTTTCTAAATGTGTTCAAAGTGTTCAAAGCTGTAGTTTTTAAATACAATGTTTAATGAGTATCCTTAGTCGTTCCTGTTGAGGATACCTTGCAAAATATTCTAATCAGGCGAGGATAATATCTACAGGATTAACAGAAAGAAACTCAGTGTCTCACATAGACACGAAGTTCTTCAAATCAATCAATCAGTAAGAACACTGAAAAGATTTGACTAACATTTCAAACTGAAAGAATCACTTATCAAAACACACAAAACTTCTTCTGTGATATTTTGTCTCCTGGGGAAATAAGCAATGTGTTGGACAATAGGTTATGAGTTCATTTTGTGGGAGATTTTTCCTCCTGGGAGAATTGAAAAATTGGTCCAAAACATAGTCACAGTTCTTTCAGATGTCAAATTAGAAATAGGGTTCTTTAAAGGGTCAGCAGCTGCATTCTTTGGCGAGCAACTCATTTTGCTGTGACCCTTTGTTTGTCCCTTGGAAATGTTTAAATAATTAAGTGTGCAAGACCTGCTATGAAAAATGGTTCGGTATAACCAACGATGGAGGTTAATATGCACAGCAGGCCATCCAGCTGCAACAAAAGACAAGTAAAGCAGAACATGCAATTTAGATCAGCTCTTTTCTTCCATGAAGACCAATACCCTGAACTCCTAGCATTTGGCAGTGAGAGGATTTACTTAGCAGTGGGCTGCACAGGTTTAACATAAGTCCAGTAGAGTCAGAATTCAGTTTATTTTGCTGTAGACCAAAGGTCAGGGTTAATAATAATCTTTAAGGTCAGTGCTCATTATGACTGACAAATAATGTTTCATATAAGCATCATTATATTAAAATACAAAAGCTGTATATATGTACTGGTTGCCCTCCTAAAAAATGAACAAGTGATTGAATTTATATAGGAAAAAAGCCTCCTCCACCCCAAGTAAAAATGAATTATCTTGTCCTGATTTGAATGGGTCCCAGTTCAATCATCTGGGTGCTCCTGTGTGAAGGTATCAAGGAAAATGTTGGAATGCCAGAACTGAATGATGTGGGTGATGCAATGAAGACAGAAGGGAAAGAATACTTTAATTTATACAGTATGAATGGGGCAGATTAGCAAATATGCAGTGTCCTTTTTGTGTGACCCAAGATGCTGATATCAAGGTCTTTATGCTGAACTGTATGAACAGAATTTCTGCAGAGGGCTTAACATTATATCATTTGTCTTCAGAGAAGTGATATCTGTAGCAGCATGGCTATGCCTATCTCCCTTACAAAAATAATTAACAAGTCTAACATAAACATGGATTTGCAACTCTCCCCTTTTGTGGTGCTGTGAATAATGATTGTACAAAACCAAGACAATTTGAGACTTTCCTTGGAAATTTACTTAAAATGCATTTTAAGACACCAGCAATGCTCTATATAACTAAGATTGCTTACCTAATCTGCCTCTTCTCTGTCTTCCTAAGCTTCTTATGTGAAAGCTTGAAATGCCTAAATGTATGTGGGCAGCAAAGGTCAATATATATATATACTTATCAGGTGTCAACCACAGCATATAAAAGACCGTGATTTATAATGTAGGAGGAGTAAATGAGGCTGCCATGTAGCCTACCACACTATACAACAGCCATTTTGGCCAGTGTATTCATTTAACTCAATGGCTATAAGACTTGGAGGGATTGGATTTTGCCTTATTTTTGTTACAGCTGGTAGTATCTACAAGGATTTCACATCAGTAGATAATCTGCTTCCTCTAGGGAGTTGTGGAGATATCAGCACCCATATTAGCTTTATATTTGTTTTAATGAATTGGTATAATTTTGCATTACTTTTATAAATACCTGTAATCAACCTACAATCTGAATTGATGCAGTGGATAAATAAAAATGCATGCCTAAATAAATGAATAAATAAGAATGATTTTTAAAACTGCTTGAAATAGAATAGAAAAAAAAATGTTGTGAGGTCTCACAGATGTGTATGCAGTTAATCTACGATAAGTAGGAAAAACGATACTTAGTAGAATGAAAGAAGATATGAACAAGAAAATAAATGCAGATAAGAGAATGACTGCTGGTGTAAAAAAAAGGGGGGAGGGAGGGAGGGGGGGAGGGAAATATACAGTAATTGGAAAACATACAGAAAAAAAGACCATAGCATGGATACAGTTAAGAGAGAGAGAGAGAGAGAGAAAATGAAATTTGGAGGGAAAAGGTGAGGGAGGGGAGAAACTGGGTGAAAAGACCTAAACAGGCCTCTAGAAAGCAGTGAAGACAAAATTGTTCCAGATAGCCTTTGATGGTTGATGGTCATCTTAGAGCTATTATATGATTTTTGTGGGAATTTTAGTTATGGTTAATATTAGGGATTATAATAATATTATAAATAATATAATTTAATATTATAATATTAGGAACTGTAGGAATTTAGTTATGGCTAATTTGAATTATTATGAATGTGCTCTGTCCTTTGGTTTAACATCTACATGAACTGGGTGACATGAACCACTGGCTCAGGGTTAGGTATCATCAGTGTTTACATTATAAAAGTTTGCATCTAAGAAACAAAATTGAAGAAAAGGAAAATGTAAATACTGTGAGACTGTTGAAAAGTGGCTGCAGGGATGAAGAGTGTAACTGGAGAAATATTAAATTGCCTGTGAAATGGAATTGAAATACTGTAGTTTATTTATGAAAGGGGTGTGAAGCTTGTTCAATATGTATGTGAAAACAGAATCTGTGTCTGACAGTTGTGGGGAAAAAATGACATTATTGTTCCCTTATAGAAAGTCAAAGATAACAAGACTGAATGTAGACACATCTGGGCCATTAGTTCGTTCATGGGCAGAAAGCATTTGGCAAAATTCTGTTGGAAAGTGTGTAAAAGGTGACACGGAGCAACATTTAGGAGGTATATTGCAGCTTTATGCACTTAGGTATTGAGAAATGCATCAAGGTTAAAAAGAATGTTATTGTGCTTGTTGATTTAGAGAAAGTACATGGTAAATCAAAGAGACTTGAATTTTGGAACACTTTGCACGGAACTTGAAGGTTTGTTACTGAATGTGGTAAGAGCACTATATGGTGGGAGTAAAATGTATGTGAGAATACAGGTCACTTAACAGCCACAATAGGGACTGGAAAATTGGTTGTTAAGCAGTGCAGTCATTCAGTTAGTCACCACGTGACTGGACCTGATTTTACAACCATTTTTATGATGGACATTAATCAAATCACAGATCGTTAAGTGAGTCCAGCTTCCCCAATGGACGTGTTTTTTCCAGAAACCAGCAAAAATGGTTGCAATAAATAAATCGCAATCACATGACTGCAGGATGCTGCAACTGGTCATAAATGCAAGCTGGCTGCCAAGTGCCTAAATTGTGATCACGTGACCACAGGGGTGGTACAATGGTTTGCAATGGTTGTAAGTGCAAGTACAGGCCATAAAGCACTTTTCCTGAGGCCATCATAACTTTGGACTGTGGTTAAACAAACAGTTGTTAAGGGAGGACTACCTGTAAATGAAATGCTAGCAAATGGCTCAGCATTGAGCAGTGAATATGTATATGTATTTCTGTCCACAGACAATGTTGGCTGAGAACCTGAATGAGTTGCAGTGAATGATAGGTGGATTGTAAGCTGCAATCTGAAAAGTAATGTATCAAAGACCAAGGTAGTTGTGTTTTACAGGGAAAATGGAGTGCATCATTACCAGTTATACATACATGGCAAAAAAACTAGAGCAAGAAGATAAATCTTGTGTGCGTTGGAAGGCAATCCTTTGTGCCTTGGAAGGTTTACTACAGACATGATAATGGATGGAGAATTTTGAGGAATGTATGTCTGTTGTGAGGAATGAATAATCTCCCTCCCTCCCTCCCATCTATCTCTGCCTCTGTGTGTGTATAGGTGCTTGCCTCTGTTCATTTTGTTTTATGAAAGTGAGACTTTGCAGCTAACTTTATGAACAGTGATTTGAACCACTGTGATGTAGTGGTTAAGGTAGGTTCCAATCTATTGTCAGCCATGAAAGCTTATTAGATTATTTTGAGCCAGTCATTCTCTCTCTCAACCCAACATACCCCACAGGATATTTGTTGTTGGATAGATTAGAATGGAGAGTGCTTTATGCTTTCAGAGGAAAGGTGAGGTATAGATCTAATAAATAGAATAAATAATAAAAGGGACAGTCCTTTCTTCTAGGTCTTTGCACTTGTATTCATCAGTATTTTAACCTACAAAAGAAATTGAAGGATGCTCCAGTTTAATAAACAATATCTCAGATTTAATTCTACATATTTGATATATGTACCATATACTATTGTTTAGGTTTTGTGCCACCACCAACAATGTAAGATAGTCTGCTGCAAATTCGGAGAAGCAATTAAAAGAACATCTGTAATCCTTAGAGAATGCATACTGGTCTAAACTGGATATTTCTGGTTCGTAACCTCATTCTGAATCCTGGAGAGAGAATGGTGTGGGACTAAGCATTTTATTGTATTCTTGGACATAGGTTGACAGAGGACTGCCAAGATTCTATTGGCTTTTCCGCAGTTGAGTTCTTGTGAGAGAAATAAAGGAAGAGAGCTGGAGAAGATGCATTTGGAAAGGATATCCAAGGAAATTAGGAGCCAAATAAAACCACAGCTTTTGGAGAGCCAGTACTTCAGCTAAACAGACTTCAAGAATGAAGAACTATTTTTTAAAAAAATACATGCATGACAATAACTATCAGATTTCTGCTTCTTTTTCTTTCTTTCTTTCTTTCTTTCTTTCTTTCTTTCTTTCTTTTTTCTTTCTTTCTTTCTTTCTTTCACCTTAGGCTTCAACAGAAAAGCACATTAAGTGCTGTCATAAAGCCCCAAAGTGAAATTTGATCTGAAAAACAGAGTTCTAGTTCAGGTGAAACGTATGACTAACTTACAAGAAAAATAAAAGGAAAAAAATCAATAAAGCTCCTAATCTTTTGAGACTTGAATTCTACACATTGCCACCTATAACACAGAGCTAATATATAATCTAAAGTTTAAAAACAGACTTGCCCTCAAGCCAAGACACATTAAAAGTATACAGAATTAATTCCAGTAAATGCTCCTTTCTCCTCTCTCTCTCTCTCTCTTGTTTGGGAAACTCTTATGCAGAATGCAGTGTGAATTAATTAAACTGGCCACTAGAGGATCCCCTTTTCTTCCAAATATAAGGGCATCCTGAGTAGTTTTCACATATTTAAGCAGCTTGTGGGGAGGAGAATTATCTTTGCACACGTACTGTCTTTCCAGATCTGCAAATATATTTAGCACAGACAGTGCTAAAGTGCTTCAAGATGCTTCAGAATAGAAAAATATTAAGTGTATAAATGAATTGCAGCAAGCATTGAAATATACACTCTCTCTCTTTCTATCTGTCTCTCATATTCTTTCACTTTTCTGTCCTGATAAGGGCTCATATAAATTTCATTTTTTAAAAAAAGTAACTGAACTAAAACGTAATGAAATAAAAATAAGTTAAAATCAAAATGGAGCAGAGTACTATATTATAATTGACACAGAATATTTTTACTGTCCACATATACTGTGCGTTAGCAGATATGAGATTAGTCTCATTGCCTTTGGCAAAGAAATATGAAATTTGTAACTGGAATGCTAACATTAAACATTCTCATCTTTTTTTATGAGATGTCAACATTCATGATAGTTTTGGGGAAGGAAGATGATGTCAGTCTGCAGCAGCCTTCCTTGCCCTGGCTGCCCCCCATATCTAAAGATTCTAATTTCCAGAATTCTCAATAATGGCCAGACAGGATGGGAATTCTGCAAGTTGATGTCAACACATCTGGAATTCCAGGAATTCCAGGTCAGGAAAGATGAATATAGGCAGCTGTATATAGAAGGAAAGGGGCCTTCAGATATTTTGAACTTAAAATGGTCCATCACAGTTTAAGTTGGACTCTAAAACAAAGCCCAAATTAGGACAATTGATGTAAATTTATGTGCAACTGCAAAAAAATGTGCATACCATCACACAGTTTGACTTCTGCATTTTGAATCAGGGGAGAAAAAGAATAATCTACTGACTAATCTACAGCTTAATGTTAAAGTATCAGCTTGAAGATAATACCAATCATAATCATAATACTTATTACAAGAGGAGTTTATTTAATAAAAACATTTCTATCCTATTTTTAGATTTCCAGACATGTCTTATAACCACAAATTACACTTACAGCATTATGTAGATCACTGAAACCAGAGAGTTGAAACAAATGCAAGATACTTAGCATTTTAGATGTAATAAATACCAGATCATTCAGGCAACAATGGTGCTGGGGGGAAAAAACACTTTAGTCAGGATTTAACTAATAGTGCATGAAAGAGTAAATAAAAGTCCTCTGTGGGGGATGGATGGATGGATGGATGGATGGATATAGACAGATGATAGATGATGGATGATAGATGATGGATGATGGATGATGGATGGAGAGAAAGAGAGAGAGAGAAAGAGATTTCAACTACAAATCTGGGGTTCTCCCTCCTCTCATTAAAATGCATATGCTCCTTTACTTTCCTTGGCTCTCAGTGGCTTGATAAAATGTGAAATAAATAAATAAATAAACAAACAAACAAATAAACACATACATACATACACATGTGCGCACACACACACACACACACACACACAAATGAGTGAGCCTGTGGACATGAAAAAAAATTGTCTGCTTCTAATTTATTTTCAGAAATAAAGTTCGATGGCATGGGTGTCTTTAGGCTCCTGCTGCTTTTGCCAAAATAACAAAAATTCCAGAGTGCCACAATCTTTGCACCTTTTGTACCTGTATGCAATATGCTGAAACACTATAAAAGGGGTAGGTGTGCTGCCTTTGTCAAACTAACCCATTTACTAGCCTGGTTGGTACAGATTTAGTACTTGGTACTAGATTAACAGACTTGCAAATGAAAAAGAAGAGCTCAGTCCTGAGAGTGTGGCAAATGGCAAATGACTTCCACATTATTCCTGAGAAAACTGCATGGTTGTGTCAAAGTACTAACCAGGATCTCGATTTCCTTAAGCTTTTCAAAACCAGCCAAGGTTGTATATGTGTTGCGACTTGTTATATTAACTCATAATTACTCTTAGGCAGATGTATCATATGAATATAATGTACCTTCATAAGCATATGGAATACAGAAGAAAATCACTTGCTCCGAATATAATATCCACATATTATAATTTTTGGCACCAAAATTAGGCCACCCATACAATTATCGTCACGTTTTTTTTTTTAATAACAGTGTAACATAAATCAGATTGTTTGCTTAATTGGTTTCTGTTCATTTAATTTGAAGTCATTTTTCCAAAAATATTGACTCTTCGCTTTTACAATTCACTAGCAAGACCTATAGTTATAACAACATATGGAACCTTGGCCTCTTTACTGCAAATTAAATAAACACAAGATCACTTATATCTAAATACTAGTGTTTATTTGAAGTGAAGGAAATAGCATCAAACTAAGTTAATTCACCCAAGAAGTTTAAAACTAAATAATTTAGACCATTTCAAACTTCCTACATATGTTACAGCAAGAGTTGTGGTGCTGTGCAATTTTACCTGTTTCTCCCATTGTACTTGGGCAATGCCTTAAAATTATAGAATATTTTCCAAAAAGCATAATGGTTGGACCCTCAGTTAAACAAAGAAAAGGCAAAATACTGCAATACTGAGGAAGCAAAATATATTCTGTCTGAAGAATTAAAAAATCGACTTAACTTTAAGAACAATACTCCTATAATCATCTGCTACTGATTTTCTAGAGCAAGATGCACCACCAAAATTTTGTGAGGGTCTCGGGGGGTTACAAAATGGAAGGGGTCATGTAACCTGACAAACTGCAGACTGCCCATCAATGCTTGGAATTAGCTATGAGGATCCCAAAATATGAAACTCAGTAGCATTTTACCTACACCGTGTTTAGGTAAACCTCTAAAAGCATGAACGATTAAAAGCAAACTCCTGAAAGATTAAAGACTCCTTATCTTAACTTCTGAGCAAACATAAAGGATCTGTTGGATTATCAATGATGGGCAGATTACAGAACAAATCTCTAGTGCTTCTTACAGTATTTGTTGCCACCTACTATAAGCAATAACCTTACATAAGGTTGTCCCAGATTTCTGCTGATCTATTTGTCAGCTGGTTCACTGGTGCAAATAAATGAGATACTAGTTGGGAAAGAAATAAAATACTATGTTGGGTACACCTGCATTTTTAAAAGTCTGAATGAGAGCCCTCCAAACATCTGTGTTCCTAAGTACCACACTCACTACTGCTTTCCTTTGCTTTCAGGGGCAGAAATGTCTTTATGATACTTCAACAGGCAGTTTATCTACAGGCAATGGAATATAGCATTATCAAATACTATAAAGCATTTTTATAGCAATGAAATAGCATTATTTCAACATAGTATTACTGAATGCTGTATAGCATTATTTACAGGCAATGGAATAGCATTTTTTCAGCTCTACGTGTATCCATTTCAACCAATATTTTTCACACTAAAGGAACAGGAAAAGCTCACCAGACTTAGCCATTTTGGAAAGCAAAGGGTGAAGAATTAATATGGGGTTTTCTCGGAAATCAACCAGCATTGTTACATTGCACATGTGATTGAATGAGCCTGTATAATGTGGAGAAGCACTGACATCTTATTCATTGTTTTGGCCAAACATAAAAAAAAAATTAAGAAAGACCTTTGCCTCTCAGGACAATGATGTCCCTTCATCTAGTTACATCCCCATAAAGAATGAATGAATCAATAATATTAATTAATGAATTAATATTTTATTTGTTTGTTTGTTTGTTTACCAAATTAAATGTTTATCACAATGACTCTGGGTGGCTTACATACAATATCCTATCATTTATTCCTACAAATAAGGTCATTTCACCCAGATTCCATATTTATTGGTCATTAAAGAAAAATCCTGTCTGTTATTTTGAGTATGCATTCTTAAAATACTTTGTTGAGAGTTTTTAAAATAAGAGTTTCTGCATCAGAACTATTGGGGAAGTGTGGGAGCCACTGGATGTCTTGCAGAACAATCTTATAAATGTTTACTCAGCAACCAGACTAATGGAGTTTGATAGATATGGGAACTGTTCATAGATTACAGTAACAGGTAGAGGAATGCAGTCTGTTAAGTCCAGTCTCCATATTTCTCCAGAAAGTGCTAATCAAATTAGTTTTTTACATTTTTAGAATGTGAGCTGCAGCTTATATTAACACACCACTCGGCTACAGAACATATTTCCTTTGGCAGCTGATGGGCCTTTCTAATCACGGAAGCAAAGATCATGGCATAATCTCTACATTCTGTATACATTTGAGCCACAGTCAGTTCCAGTCCTTTGACAGGTATATGCAGAGTGGAATGAAGATATGTAGTCATTCTGATGATACATGTGATGTATATATCCATAATCTTCCATGGACATGTTCACAATGAAAAATACACACATGTGTATTTTCAAGTCTGATTGAAATATAGCAGTTAACATGCTGGACTAGAAACAGGGAGATCCAGGTTCTAGTCATCCCTTAGGTACAGAAGCCAACTTGGTGACTTTGGGCCAGCTGTCTCTCAGTCCTCCACTGGGAAATTGAAAAATATCTATCTATCAAACCCACACTGGACCAGTATGGTAGATTACAGTCCATAAACTGCAGTGAAGTGGGAATTAATAAAGACCAAATGAATAGGACATTTCACAGACAGACAGACAAATACATGCAGGTAGTCCTCACTTAACAGCTGCTCATTTACTGTAGTGATGGTTTGGGCTTACAATGGTGTTGGAAAAAATGACTTATGACCAGTTCTCACACTTATGACCTTGCAGCATCCCCACAGTCACATGATCACAATTTGGGCACTTGGCAACTGGTTCTCATTTGTGACCGTTGCAGCATCATATGGTCACTTGATCACCACTTTAAACCTTTCCAACCAGCTTCTGGTGAGTAAAATCAATGGGGAACCATGTGATTCACTTAATGACCACATGGTTCGCTTAACACCCATGGTGATTCACTTAATGAGCACTTTACTTAGCAACCAAAATTCCAGTCCCAATTGTGGTGGTGAAGTGAGGACTACCTGTAGTCAGAAATATAAATGAAATGGCCTATTGGTTTTGCTGTTTATGAAATAATATTGTCTCTTGAAAAGGCAGCCATTTCTACTGTATATTAGTGATAGGATTTGGATCTGATTGTTCTTGCTTATCACAAGTATGTTTCACTTCAGAAGCTGGGAGGACTGGTTTGGGAGCTTGGGCAGAGTTTAATATGGGTTGAACCTGCTCTGGATCCCTTCCATAAAACAATGGCATCTTGTTGGATGCAGCAGTCATGCCTACTCTGTTGCAGCATCCCTCTTAGCCAACCAACCCTGTTAGCCTTTTGCAACGCATGAAAAACCTGGCTGTCCCTCAAGGTATTTGGGCCAGGAAATTAAGCCAGCTCTGTCAGCTGATGTTTTGCTGTAAGTGGGAATTGCTCAGACATTTATTATTTGTTTTAATTTTGTATGCCACCTAGAGTCACTGCCATGAGATGGGCAACCATGTAAATCATATATAGTAAATAAACAAACTTTAGAGTGGTTTTGATACCTTTTCTTGTGCTGTAACAGTTGGAAAATAATTCTGCCTTGGGAATAAGCAGTCAAAGCTAAGAACACTTGTGTGTCAGGAAGAAGGCCATTTCAACCTAAAACATTCCTAAGCATTAAAATTTAAAATGCCATCTCAAGTAATTGTAAGCAAATAAAATTACTTGTTAGTAACAGTCAAACTGGTGCAATCTTGAAGTCAGGCAAGAAATGTGACATTTCAGTACAAATATAATATCACAAGGATGTAGACATATATCTGACTAAGCACTTCTACAAAATCCACAGACAATGGCAGGTCATCCGCATGTGCACATTTTCTCCCCTCAGATGAACATAGTGAGACAGTTTATCAGAACTGGCAACTGAAAGAACATTTACTTATTTGTGGGTAATTTGGAAAATCAGGGCAACTAGTTATACATATGCACACACACGCACACACATGCACACATACTGTTGTAGTAGCATTCCATCAATTCTGTATACTAAGAGTCGTATGCTATTCCATCAAGCTGTATGCTATGAGTGAATGAGACATCGACTCACTGATCCACCTGACACGTATCTACAGTGAGGACATTGGGATGTCATTCGGACTAGAGAAATGTGGCTGGATGGTAGTAAAGAGAGGGAAGGTTGTCAAGAGTGGTGGGGTGGAACTACCAGCAGGCCACATAGCAGACATACAGACCAGCTACAAGTACCTTGGTATCCCACAGACACATGGAAACCACGATGACGAGGCAAGGAAGACAGCAACATCCAAGCACCACCAAAGGATAAGACCACCTGAAGAGCCAGCTCAATGGGAAGAACAAGATCCACACCATCAACATGTATGCCCTGCCAGTCATCAGATACCCTGCCTGTATAGACAGCTGGCCAAAGGAGGCCATGGAGGCTGCTGATGTGAAAACCCAGAACCCACAATGTATGGAGGCTTTCACTCCAAGTTCAACACCCAGAGACTATACACCAGCCAGAAAGAGGGCAGGCAGGGTCTGGCGAGCATCAAAGCCACTGTCCTGGATGAGATGCAGGGGCATCCAGGAGTACATCAGTAAGATGGCATTTAAAGATAAACTGCTGAAAGAAAGCCTGAAGCAGCAGCAGACATGGAAGAAAGATCAAGCAGAGGAAGTGCCTATGGTACATCCCATGCAGGGTCTTGCATGGGATGTACCATCAACAAATAGCTGAGGTGGCTGACATTGGGAAATCCTACCAGTGGCTGGAAAGGGCTGGACAAAGACAGCACTGAGGCACTGATCATAGCAGCACAAGAACAGGCACTAAGCACCAGATCCATAGAAGCAGGGATCTACCACACTAGGCAGGACCCAAGGTGCAGACTGTGCAGAGAGGCCTCAGAGACAGTCCAACTCATAGTGGCAGGGTGTAAGAGGCAGGCAGGAACAGCATTCACTGAACGGCACAACCAAGTAACTGACATTGTGTACAGGAACATCCGCACAGTATATAGGCTAGACTCACCAAAGTCCAGATGGGAGATTCCACAGAAGATTGTAGAGATAATGACAGGGCTAAGATCCTGTGGGACTTCCAGATCCAGACAGACAGGCAGGTACTGGCCAATCAACTGGACATTGTGGTAGTAGACAAGGATGAGAAGACGGTGGTGGTGATAGATGTAGTGGTGCCAAGTGACAGCAACATCAGGAAGGAGTATGAAAAGCTGAAGAAGTACCAGGACCTGAAGGAGGAACTAGAGCAGATGTAGAAAGTGAAGGCCAAAGTGGTCTCAGTGGTGGTAGGGGAACTCGGGGCTGTGACTCCCAAGCTGGGAGATTGGATCCAACAGATGCCAGGAACAACATCAGAGCTCTCTGTCCAGGAACAGAGGAACAGCTTAGATACTGCACAGGACCCTCAAATTTCCAGGCCTCTGGTAGAGGACCCAAGATTGAGAAAGACACATAAAACCCATAGGGGTCAGAAGGAAATTTTACACACACACATACATACACAAACATATACATACATACATATACATACACACAGATACAATATATATACAGTATGTGTTAATATGTTTTCTACTACAGATTAATGTTACTATGGTAACTAATCATTTTGTCTGGGTAAAGAGGTTGAATTTAATTGTCCTCTTTTCATGTGTTAATGGTTGCATTGCCTAAGGGGAAGAACTTGCCTGGACTTGTTTTAGTTTCAGTTTCCCTTCTGTGTAGGCTTGTAGAGAGTATGCAGCTGAGAGAAATCTCTCCTCTCAGCAAACAGCCTTTAAATATGTTTGTTTTCTGTAAATAAAATTATTTTTATAGAAATGCTTGGTGTGTGACTTTTCTGATCTCTCCTGGGCCAAAGGCTTTCCTAGCAATCTGCTAACAGGTTATGGGCCCAGTAAGCAGCCCAGTAAACCCAGTAAGAAGCCCAGTAAAACCCCAGAGAGAATAGAGAGATCAGCTCCACACCTCATGCACAAGTTAAAGGCAGGTAGCAAAGACCTGTGAAGATTTTCTTTGGAGCCACCTGGAGATTTTCCAGCAACTGCTGGTCTACAGGACAAAGAAGCCAGCTGAGGTGACTTGCAAAAGAAGGAAGAAGCCATGGCTACCTCCCAGCCCTCAGCGATGCCTCTGGAGTGCCTATCAGAGACCAACTATTTGAATTGGGCCCTGAAGATGGAGATGTATCTTGGCAGAGAGAATCTTTGGCTGCCAATTGGTGAGCAAACCCCCCAAAATCCCAGTGCTGAATGTCTGAGACAGGATGAGTGGGCTAGAGCCACTATTATCCTGGGAGTTGAAGACAATCAGCTAGTCCACGTGTGAGGTATGCAGTCTGCAAGCAACTTTGGGATGGTTTAAGAGACTTGTATGTAAAGGGAACAGCAGGGAGTAAAGTTACCCTGACAAAAAAGCTGTACAAAGCCTACCTTGCAGAAGGAGATAGCCTTCCTGAGCACCTGCATTATATTCAGCAGCTGTTTGTTGAGTTGCAGGAGAAAGGAATGGAATTTACACCTCTCACAAAATCATATATCCTCCTGTACTCACTGAATGAAACGTGGGACACACTGATTTGTACCCTGGAGGCTATGACTGAAGCAGACCTCACCCCATCGTATGTTACACAGCGCTTACTCGCTGAATGGGAGAAGAGAGAGGAAAGATCCCCCCCCCCATCTCTTCTGGAAAGCTGCAGTACCAGAAAACAAGGGAAAGAAGGGAAAGGAAGCCCAGGCCACAGCACTAACCAGCCAGTGATGCTTCACTTCTGGTTCAGCTGGACATTTGCAGAAAGACTGTGCCTTGAGACCCAAGAGTAGAAAGACAGAGAAGAAGAACACAAGGGCAACACAGAAGGAGGCTCTTCAGACAACCCGAATTGCACAGGTTGCTGAGAAGGGTAATTCTGATGTATGGGTGTTAGATTCTGGGGCCAATTGTCATTTATGTAATTGTAAAAGCTCTTTTGTGTCACTGTCTAAAACTGAAAGACAAAGTATATCTTTGGCTGATGGGTCTGTGACCAAAATTATGGGACAAGGTGACTTGTATTTATCCTGCTTGGGAAAAACTATAAAAGGTGTGTTGTATGTGCCAAATTTACAATCAAACCTTTTATCTGTGGCACAATTGGCTGCAACAGGGTATGTCATAACATTTAAGAAAAATGGTTGTGAGATATGTAAAAATGGAAAATTGTGTGCTACTGGTATGTTAAAAGACTCCTTGTATGTTGTGCAAAATTCAAGGAAGCCAAGCTGCAAGCCTGCAGTTGGCAACACGCCATATCATGACCAATGTGTACACCTGATGCACAGGAGATTTGGTCATGCTAATTTCAAGTATATAGCACAAATGCCACAGCTGTGTGCTGACCTAAAGATAAAACACTGTGACAAATACTTAGATTGTGTAGTTTGCAAAGAATGCAAAACACTAAAAGCTCCTGTGAGTAACCACAGTGACAGAGTTACAACTAGACCTTTAGAAATTGTACTCTCTGACATTATTGGTCCTTTTGCTCCAAGTCTTGGACAAGCAAGGTATGCAATGACCATCATTGATGATTTCTCAAGATACACATTTATCTACATCTTAAAACATAAAGATGAGGCATTTGAGAAATTTAAAAGTTTTGTGACATGGGCAAATGGAAAATTCCCTAGGCCTGTATCTGCACTCCAATGTGATAGGGGAAGAGAGTACCTTTCTCACAAATTCAAAAGGTTCCTAGTGGAAAAGGGGATAGAACAAATTATTTCTAACCCTTACACCCCTCAGCAAAATGGTGTTGCTGAAAGAAAGGGCAGAACCTTGCAAAATGCAATGGAATGCATGCTTAAAGATTCACATTTATTGTTTAAGTATTGGGGAGAGGCCATATCTACTGCCTCTTGTGTACAAAACAGATTGTATAACTCTGTGATTCAGGACACTCCATTCCATTTGTTTTATGGTGTGAAACCAAAGGTAAACCATCTTAGAGTGTTTGGTAGCATTGCATGGGTTCACATTCCAAAACAGCAGAGAAGGAAAGGAGGCCCCACAACAAAGAAAGCCATCTTTGTTGGCTATGAACAAAGCCAGAGGAGCTACAAGTTCATAATGGGAGAGAAATTGATAATTAGCCAAAGCGCTTTTTTTGCTGAACAAAACTGGGAGAGATTAAATTCTAGCTCTCCAGTTGATCTGACTACCACAAGAGAACAGCAAGGACTTGCTGATAGTGATCTTTTGCCTTATGAGGACATTAAACCAGAAAAGCAAACTGAAGATCTGTCTGATGAGACAGATGCTTCTCAGGACAGTGATAGGAGTCAAAATTTAAGCCCTGTATTACCTCGCAGATCTCAGAGGAATAATAAAGGCGTTCCTCCATCACATTTTCAGGCTGAAACAGTAAAGGCTTTTCACATATTCACAGAACCTGAGTCTTTAGAACAAGTGAATGCTTTACCACCTGAGATTGCACAAAATTGGCATTCTGCCATGAAACAGGAGTTAGCATCCTTGAAAGAAAATAAAACATGGAAACTGGTAAATCTACCTCCCAGTGAACACTGTTTAGGTTGTAGGTGGGTTTTCAAACTGAAAAGGGATGCTGATGGCAAAATCCAAAAATATAAAGCAAGGTTAGTTGCAAAAGGGTTCACTCAAAGGAAAGATTTAGACTTTGACAAGACTTTTGCACCAGTTACTAAAGGTGAATCGATTAGATTACTGTTAAAAATTGCTGCACTCAAAGAAATGTCAGTTCACCACTATGACATTCAAACTGCATTTCTCTATGGTGATTTAGACCACAAATTATATATGCAGCAACCCCCTGGCTATGAAAAAGGGGAGAATCTAGTCTGTAAACTGCAGAAGTCGCTCTATGGGTTAAAACAAGCTGCTAGATTCTGGAACCAAAAATTAGATGAAAAACTGCAGAATTTTGGTTTTGAAGAAGGAAAAGCAGATCCATGTGTATATATGAAGAAAGACAAACAAGGTTGTATGTATCTGTGCATTTATGTTGATGATTTGCTGCTGTTCACACCAACAGAAAAACAAAGGCTTGATTTTGAAGCCTGCATGAAAAGCCATTTCACATTAAAAAGCCTTGGAACTGTAACAAATTACCTAGGTTTGGAAATACACGGAGAAGGATGGTAGCTTTCTGTTAAACCAATGTAATAAAATTCAAACGCTCCTAGAGGATTTTAATATGCAAGACTGTAAACCAGTCACTACTCCCATGATAACAGATTTTCAGAAAGATATAGGAGAAACTCAATTAACTGAGGCGGAGAAATATAGATCTGCAATTGGAAGTTTACTGTACATTGCAAATCACTCTCGCCCACATATCTCAAATTCTGTATGTGGCCATTTTAAGTAGACAGGTAGAGAAGCCTACATCTACTAGAAAAGCAGCATTGAAGAGGTTAATGAGGTATTTGCAAGGGACAAAGAATTATTGCCTGAAGCTAAATGCCTCTGGAACTGAGAAATTACAGGCTTTTGCCAATTCTGACTGGGGAGCAGATGTCAGTGACAGGAAATCCACTTCTGCATTTTTAATTCAATTTGCTGGGTCTAGCTTAGGCTGGCATTCTAGAAAGCAAACACTTGTTGCTCTCTCTACTGCAGAAGCAGAGTTTTATTATCTAGCACAAACCTGTAATGAGGTTATATGGTTTAAACGTTTGTTAAAAGACGTAGGCATGGAAGTGAACCAGCCTATAACTGTTTATGAGGATAATCAAGCTTGCATTGCTATGGCAAAATCTGAAGCCTGCAAAAATAGGACAAAACATATCGATATTAGATATCAATATATCAAAGATATGATAAGCAAAGGAGAAATAATGTTGAAATATTGTGAATCAAAAGACATGACTGCTGATATTTTAACCAAACCTCTTGCTGTACCAAGACACAAAGAGTTAACAAAGCAAATTGATTTGCATCTTATTCTGTAGTATAAAAAGGGGAGTGTTAATATGCTTTCTACTACAGATTAAGGTTACTATGGTAACTAATCATTTTGGCCGGGTGAAGAGGTTGAATTTAATCGTCCTCTTTTTGGATGTTAATTTTGCACCTGGGGGGAAGAACTTGCCTGGACTTGTTTTAGTTTGTTTCCCTTCTGTGTAGCCATGTAGAGAGTTAAGCAGCTCTTACTGAGAGCCTGTAATTATGTTTGCTTTCTGTAAATAAAATTATTTTTATAGAAATGCTTGGTGTGTGACTTTTCTGATCTCTCCTGGGCCAAAGGCTTTCCTAGCAATCTGCTAACAGTATGCATATACATACACACACACACACAGACAGATACAACCACACTAAACTTGCTATTTGCCAACTAGCCAGTAATCAGCTGGCTATGAGGGTCCAAGTTTTTTTTTTTTTTTCCAGATTCTCTACAATCCTCAGAACTAGGAAAACTTTTCAGACAAATAGCTCAACACCTGAAATATGATAAATTGTCTATAGATAATCCTCATACTTTCTTCATAGTTCTCAATATATCAAAACCCCCAAGGCAACATTTTCTCCTAGCCCCAACTCTTCCATGGTTAATTAGACTTTTTCCAGGTGTATTATGTCAAAAATGATAAAAAAAACATTATGACTTTTTAAAAACAAAGATATTTATTATGGCATAAAGTTCAACCATGGCTCATTTCTGATGAAGGATACTGTATTACGCAAAGCCTTTATGCCATAATACATATGCTAAGTTTTAAGATTGGTGCAAAGCTCTTTATTGTTAATATGACCTTATTCACCTAACCATCCCCTTTATTTTTTGTGATTTTGTCATTTATTTGAACAACTGGATATTTTTAAACATCCAAAGCAACAAATCAAACAGTGATATACTAGTGGCACAAAATCATTTTTTAAAAAATAATTCATGGAATGGTTTGCTTCATTCCCTCTTTTCTACTTGCACTACATCTGAGTATCTCCATCTCTTAACTACAGATCAGGGTCACTCAAGTTAAAGTTAAATGAGAGTTGGTGGGGCAGCAGTGAAAAAGAGAAAAAATAGGCCTAAATGTTAAAAGATATAATTTGTGGGGAGGTCTTTTTCCTCTATAATTAATTCTATTTGTTATGGGACTGGGAACTTTTCTGTGAAACCTGGCAAAGTGGGTTGGCCTTTGTGTTTGCCCATAAGAGGGTTGGAGTGAGTAAAGATGATGGGGTTGAACCACTAAGACTCAAGTGGACTGTGAAAGGGGCTTTGGATTTTCCCAGGCACAGCTGAATCTATTATTTTCCTCTGCGGTGTGACGTTTTCCCATCTCCATGAGTTAACTTCTCAAGGGAAATTCTATCACATGGTCAACCATTTCTATGTTTCAAATGGTACCCATTTGATTTTGACCAATTCTGTCAGATATATACCCTGGGATATTCAACAGGGTATAACACACAGGAAGAGAGTATTATAGTTGGTAAGGAGCAGATACAGTTCAGGGATTTTCTAAAACTTGCTATCAGGTTGCATGACACTCCAATGCAGCCAGTGTGACAACTTAAAAAAAATAAAATAAACTTGTCTAATTATTTTTTAGAAATCTTGCCACTACATACTGACTTTTCCTCTGACCCCCTGTCCATTATATTTGGAAACATTTCAATATTATCTAAATTACATTTCAATATTATATACAAAGACAATTTTTTTAGCTAAAACTTCTATTGTTAATTGTTATTGCATTTACTGCTATCATCGTCTTTTTCATTCAAATGTACCTCTCCCACCAGTTTCTGGATACTATTCCCATCAGTATCACTACCATCGAATTTCCCTTGGAATGTTGCATCATCATGTAGCATCATCCCAAGGTTATATTAGAAATAAAATGACAGCTGTCTCCTCAGGGCTGTCCTTCTACATGTAGATAATATCAGCTACTTCTATCAGCAACTACACCTGTCAGCCCAACTAGGTAGACCAGATCAGATAATCAACTCCACAGTAAAGTTAAAATTATTTTTATTGAGATTGGCTATAAAAACCAAATCTTGCAATTTTGATTGTGCTGTACCTCCTCCTCCTTCTTATGATCCAGTGAATTAGGGAGGTGTCTGCCTGACCCACTTCCAAATAATCTCTTCCTGTTCTGGACTTTAAAATGTTTTAGCCCCTTTTGACTAGCTAATGGTTCTTCCATATTTCTGTCAGGTCATCTTGCTTACCCTCTACAAACCTGGACTATTCTTTCAGCAATTTAACCAATAGCCAAGATAGTTGGACATTGACCAATTAGACTGCAGTTCAAATCCCAGATTGACCAAGGAGACTCGAGTTCAAACCCTAGTCCTTGTTTTAGTTTAACCCATCTTGCAGGGTCATTATGAGGATAAAAATAGGTGAGCCACCTTACATAAAATATAATGGATAATTAAAAATGGCAGAGAATAAGCTTATTGGCAAAACATAGTATCTGATAAAGAATGCTAAACAATTGGAAAACTACATTCCTGGAAACATCTGTTTCTTTGAATAATCTGTAATAAAAATTATATATATACATAACTATATGTTCCCTTGTCAAAATTCAGCTATAGAATTTTATTTATTTATTTATTTATTGAAAGATTGCCTTAAACACATTAATGAATGTGGAGTGCAAACAGAGTCCCCTTCACACAAGGGGGCTCTCCTACCTCTTCCTTCCTCTGTATTCCTGGAAGAGAAATGGAGGAACCTTGTGCAACAGCATGAACTGAAATACTGGGAACTGGATGGTGGGAAAAAACTATGTTGTTAGATGAATGTTAGACCATCTTGAATCAATAGAAATCTACTCACATTTCTTCAGATCCAAAGCACTGACTGAGTAGAACTTGATACATGATTCAGGCAATGGTATGAATTGCATGCTCTCTCCAATCTTCTTCTATGACATCAACAAGATTTGGTGTTCAACTAGATGTAGCAAATGGGGTGTGTTAAGAAATTGAAGATTGCCTTTTTTTTTTCCTTTAAAAGGCAGCTATGATCATTCTGAACCAAAATAAAGCTGCTGAGTAGTGAGTGGAGAGGGGGGTTAATGGTTTCTTCATCCACAATTTTACTTTTGAAGCATGTACTCTCTCTCTCTCATGCATACACACACACCTCACAAATCTCATTTCTTCTACTTGCCTTAGTGTTGGAAAAAGTAGCATGACAACACAGGTGCTGATAAATTTTCCAAAGGGGCAAAAAGCTGTTTAAATATGTTGATTTTTAGCAGGAATTCTACAGAAAATTGGTGAGGATAAACCCCATTATTCCATAATATGGACTTGATCCCACTGAACAGTCCAGTAGATATTTTTGTTGTGTTTTCTTATTATGCTCTGGGATGTTTTTGTAAAACATAGGAAGTTGCAAATTTGAATCACAAAATATTCACAACACATTCGGTTTTATTCCAAAAAGTATTCACCAAGATGGATTATGCTTGGATATTGTTTTTATACCATGACATTGTAAATACCATTTTTTCTAAACATCAATGCAACTTATCAATGAGAAGGGGAAGAGAAAGAGAAAAAAGGAGAAGGAGAAGGGAAGGGGGAAGGAGAAGGGGAGGAAGAGGAGGAGGAGGAATATTTTTAAACAGGTGTATTCTGTCCTAAAGTTAGATCTTTGACTGATCTCAGAAAGGTGAGCAAGATAAGAACAACAAGGCTAGCAGGTAGACTGGGAGTCAAACATTTCAGCAGAATGCAGTAGCAATTCCACATGATTGCCAAGGAGTCGAGCTTAACTCAACAACTGCAACCCATATATTGCTTTATTGATAGGTGCTTTCATCCTAATGTCAGACTCTTGTTTGCTACCTTGGAGTCATTCATCTTTCATTCAGATGTCCAAGTCTTATATGAAGACATTAATTAGTCTATATTCTCTTTCAAAACAAGCAGTGCAGTTTTAAGTGCTCATGCATCACTAAATCTACTACCTTCAGAAATCCATTAGCAAAAGTGTATCTGGGATCTAATACAAAAGAGTGTGTATATGGGTGTGTGTATGCATAAACCTAAATACACAATCACAAATACTCAAACTAAATTTCATGGAGAGGTCAACGTTATTTTATTTGCAATATAAACTTTATTTGTTGTTTGTCCAGGAAAATACCTGGCATGCTGAGTGTTGATGTAGCAGTTTTTTTGTTGTTTTGTTTTGTTTTAAATGAGCAATATATGATGCAGCTGGAATAATGCTTTGATTTGGGGGGGGGGGTTGCAAAAGACTGGATATCAATAAATAATAATAAGGTGCTAATTATTAAGCAGAAACTTATAGAGCCACCAATGGGACAGTGATGGAAGAAAAAAAAACCAGAAGGATTGCAGAAGGATTCAATAGCTGAGTGGACTTTGCAGAGCGTGTGAAAAAGACATATGCTAAAAGTGGATGGAGCCAGACCTAGGGATCAGATACCATTCTGTGGGTTTGAATAATAAAATGGATGTCTTCATTCCTTAGGACTCAACAAACTCTTTAAAAAGAAAAGCAAATGTAAAAAAAAAGTGTAAATTGGAAGGACCATTATTTGAGGGAGTCCATAGTCTGTGGTTTTTGCACACCTGGTTTAAATCTAGGCCAAATGTAAGTCACACTTATAAAATATAGTAACTGTTTCCTGTCCCAGGCAGCCATGTAAATTAGAGAACTGAGATGAGGTCAGCATGCTTACATGAAAGCTCTCAAAGGTAACAGGGCTGTATCACAGTGGATCACTCTGCATACATCTCAGTCTAATTCTTGTCATCTTTAATGGAAAGATGCTCCAATGCTTTTTTTTTTTTTACAAGACTCTGATTTACACTGTAGTGAGTGCCTGCCAGTCAAGGCAGACAAAACTTATTTTAATTGTCTGAGTATTTATTCACCATGGACACTTCCACACGAGTCTTTGCATCACCCCAGAATCAGATCCGCACCTGAATAATCTTTGTTCAATAGCAGAGCTGCTGTTAATTTTCCTGGCTGTGCTGTTGTATATTCATAACTGAAATAAACCAATTATCCCCTGGCCTCATTACTTGCTATTAAAAAAAGAAAAGGGGGGGGAAGCCCAGGAGCAGGGCAGAGATGCAATGGTCTTTTCCTTTAGTTCCATCCTTGCAGGCTGCAACCAACAGGTCTTTAGAAGCTTGCCAGCAGCATCCAAGAAGGAAAAAGGTAATCCTTACAAAATACAGTACTTCTGTTTAATCCAATCAAATTAATATATACTGTATCCTGTAATAATACTGCAAGAGCTTTTCCTTTTCCCCATTTTTTTTAACTATCCCATGCCCAACCTCTCAAATGGCTGTTGATGGACTGCTTTTTTTCTCTTTTAGTTATGCTCCAGCTTGAAACAGCCACATGGAACACTGTTCTAACAGGGTGCCCCTTCCAAACTAGATGTAGTGCACCTGGATGGACAATGCCCTTATTGGGAGTGAAAGTGTACAGGAAGACTCTTTGTCTTCTGCTGCTTCTGTCTTGGGTGTTTTGGTAATGCCTCCAAGAGTGATAAAGTTTAAACAGAAGCTGCAGGTTCAAAGAAAGAGATAGAAAGAAGACAACGTGGAAGTGAACCATCTTATGACCCATTCTTCTTGTTTAGATGGGAATATTTGCTTCATCTATCTGAAATGTGGCAAGTCAGCCTTTTAGCATATCATTCTTAGTCCCCTTTGGGGGCTTTGAAGTTCTGTCCCAAAGGCTAGAACTTCTTTCAGATTCACTTGTATTCTGGACCGCTATCTGGGACTTTGATCTGGATCTTCTCCAGTGTTAACTTTGTTATCCAGGTCTAGCAGAAGCTTATTCTGCCCCATGTTTTGCTACTGAGTTATGACCTATGTTTACTATTTGTCCATTATAATTAAGAGTATTCCAACTATCATAAATCACTGTCAAGGCTATACAAAAAGGTAAGGGTTTTTTTAAATTATATTTTGAGCGGATCCCTCACAATGCACACACTGTGTTTACTACAGTTAGTAGTATTAGTAATAAAAACACCACTACCTTTTTGTGATCAGGTTAGTCATACTGACCTCATATCCACATTTTTCTTTTTTCTTTTTTCCTAGAATGCCACATGGCATAAAAAGAGAGTCTGGGAGAAATGGTAGCTCCTATATTATTCTGATAAGGGTTGTGGGGCTAGACGGAAAGAATTGCCAGTAATACCATTGTACAAACCTTTTCAGATCATTTTCACCCTCCTAAAATAAGAAAAGTACACTCCACCCATTCATCCTTAGCAAATGGCAGTCAGAACTGGAGTGGAGGGATCTGATTTCTATTCTCCCTTACTTTCTCTTCTTAAACATTCTGCATTTTCTTTTCTCTTCAGCCAGAAGTCCAGTCTATTGTTTCTTTGGTTCTGGTTCCTGTTTTAGTTATTATGTAAAGTGACCCTGGAACCTGCAGACTTCTGAAGACTGCTTTATAAATGGCTTTAAAAATATGGTCATCTCCCATTATACTTCACATTGAAAAGCCAACAACAATACCTTGCAGCCAGAACTAGCATATTGTACATACAAAGGCACACCACCTGAAAATCACCAAAAAGGAGGGTATGGTAGGAATCTACCCAGATGAATTATTCTCAGTGGACCAAGGTCTTTTGGAGAGCTCCAAATTAGACTCCCCCTCCCTATTGCCACTGTTCCTTACAGAATCCACATATTTCTTTCCATATGATGTGCTGACTGTGCAACCAGAGAAAAAGTGTTCCTGCAGGTGAGGTGCCTTGGGGAGTAATGCTAACATGACTTACTTGAAAGTGCACAGCTTTCCTTTCTCAGAAAATGACCCCCCCCCCAAGAAAGTTCTCTGTGGCTTCCCCTCAATTTACTGAACAGTTCAGAGTCTGAATTATAAGACTTAACTCCTGCATTTCTGAACCAAAGGCGATTTCAATCTGATTAGCTTGACTTTCTTCCAAATCTCTTTGTTCTTCTTCAACTTTCATTGAAACAGCAAAGAAAGGAACACAAGAGGGTGGAGAGGAAGGCATGGAGAAAAAAACCTGCCAGCCATGAATGGGTAATCTGTTGCTTCAAAACTGTCCATTTTCTCAAGTACTTAACCCATGAAGTGACACAGAATAAGATAGAAAAGGAAAGACTTTCTTTTTTTTCTTTTTTTCCCCTTTTTTTTCCAGGAGGAGAAACTACAATGTGGTTAATGAAGACCAGAGGTTGAACCAAGCTTGCTGGTGGTCCTTTAGTTATGAATGATAGAAAAGTGGGCTAAATGCTTAGGTTAAGTCTACAAAAGAGTTGTGTGTTTATTTTTCAAAGACATGTTATGTACAAGGGGCTGCAAACTGAAAGAATGCCAGGGGAGGGCCAGGGGAGGGCCAGGGCAGTCCCTTTAATGCAGAACTCCTTTGCCCATTCTGAAAGGCTGGGAAAAAGTTAATCACTGATATATTTTCCCAGCTTTTCCCATTCTATCTTTGTGGTCAGTTTTGGATTACACATGGAAGCAGGACAGGGATGCATCATCCAAATTAAAAAAAAAAAGGAGTGTGTGTGAGTGTCTGTGTCTATCTATCTATCACTGACTTTGGTTTGACTCCTTGTGACTACATGGACAAATGCTGGCTATCTCAATCCTTTGTCCTCCAGGAAAAACCTATAGCTCTTTCAGTGACATTCTAGTAATCTTTTTGAATATCTATCCAACTTGGCTGTTGCCTTTCTCTGTTTTTTACTTCTCTGTAGCAAAGAAAGAGCATAGTCATCTTTTCTAGTCCATCATTTGCTCACATAACATCATTGTATCAAGAGAGCTATCGGCTTTTATTTGGTCCAGGACTGATTGGTTATTCTTTTACTCCATAGTCCTCTCAGTAACACTCTACAAATCCATAATTTGGATGCATCTAGCTTCTTTCTCAGGGTCTAGTTTTCACAGGCATGCACTGTTTCCATAAAAACCATTCTTATAACTTCTTTGAATGTTTGCTGTCATTGAAATGTGGGAATGGTGGGGCTGGGATGACTAATGAGAAACATACTTCTATAAACCTACATATGTTATTGAGAAAGGTCCTTAGATTCCCCCCCCCCTTTTTAATAACACTAAATTAGATTCAGGATCACCTGCTGCAATGGTTTGGTAGTTGGGACCAAATTCATTGACCTCACAAAGGGAAATTAAAGAATTCTATTTCTATTTATTAACATTTGTTTCCTCATCTCTGTAAATTGTCATTAAATTTTGAAAAAGTACAGTTTAATTTAGAGGTTCTGAATGTGTTTAGTATCTATAGGAATCCTTAAGGAAGAAATGAGAAGGGAAAAGGCCAGGGCAAAAAGGCTAACAATCTGGAATATCCCAAGCTTTCTGAATTTTCATCTACTCTATAAGCCCACCTTTGGGCAAAATTTAAGCCAACTCTGAGAAGGAGGAAAAATTAAGGGCTATAGACTTTAGAAAATATGGAGAGGGACAGATATATATCACATTATATACTGTATATCTGTATAATCATACTGTATTATATACAGTATGATTATACAGATATATATGGGGCCAGGCTACCTGAGGGACTGTCTCATCCCTATAACATCAACCCATCCCACCCGATCATGTAGAGAAGGCATGTTGCGGACCCCATCTGTAAGAGAATTTCATCTGGTGGGGTCCAGGAGGCGGGCCTTCTCTGCAGTGGCACCCGCCATGTGGAACATTCTACCCCCCGAGGTGAGGCAGGCCCCTTTGCTCCCGACCTTCCGGAGGGGCTTGAAGACCTGGTTTTGCCACCTCTCCTGGGATGGGAAGGGCAATAGCTCTTCCTGGGGGTGGCTGGTGCGGTAGAGTTCTCCTGATGGAATGGAAAACTCCCACTTGGATTTTATATTTATATTTTTATTATTTTAATATTGGTGATTTTATGTTGTCAGGTTTTAAGGTGAATGTTATTGTAAACCGCCCAGAGTCCCCCTTTTAGGCGGAGATGGGCCATGATAGAAATGTGAATAATCAATAATATATATATATATACACACACACACAGACACACACACAGAGAGTATATACATATACATATACATACATATAATGATTACATAGATTATGAGAGCCAGTTTGGTGTAGTGGTTAAGGCATCAGGCTAGAAACCAGGAGACTGTGAGTTCTAGTCCCACCTTAGGCACAAAGCCAGCTGGTCACTCTCTCTCAGCCCTAACAAGAAGGCAATGGCAAACCACTTCTGAAATCTTGACAAGAAAACTGCAGGGACTTGTCCAGGCATTCTCCAAGAATCGGACATGATCAAATGGACTAAAAAAACAAAACAAAAAACAGATTACATATGAGATTGGATGTGAAGCACTTCAAATTTTCCTGAGGATTACTCTGATGATGGAAGTTCCCAAGATAGAACATTCAGTATTTTATGGTTATGACAAATATTATCTAATTTTTATATTTATTTTGAAAATAGCACCTCTGACATGACCAAATGTACACCTCACTGAAGAGCTGGCTTGTTCAAATTGTTCTTCAGGGACCATTAATTCCGTTTAGCTGCAGCTGTTTTTCAGCACCATTTCAGCACCATCTCCTTATTTGTCCTCACAATCCAAAGCATAATTTGTGTACCAAGTGATCTAATCCTATTGGTTTTGATGCCTCAGGTGTAGGTATGTCTGTAAAATCACTGTGTAACATGACATCATCCAATTCATATGAGTTGCAAGAGCCAAGAGTCTTAAGCAGAAGGCTGGGCAAACAAAAGCAAATCTGGGAAAACAAACAAGGAGAAGGGAGATTGTGTCAGGAAAGAGCAATATTGAAACAATGTGAAGAGTCAGTGCTGATAATCCCTAATAAGGTCAGATGCTTGTTGGCAGGTGTGAAAACAAAATGAAGCAAATAACTGAAATTAAGTCATACACAGGAAAGCCATATCCATTTACAGCCAAATTATTTTCAGTACCTGCTAATGAATCAGTCAAGGAATTTAGGAATTACTGTGAAAAAATAATCCTGTAAAAACATTTTTTCAAATCTTGGTTTTCCATTGAGCTGTCACATATACCTGAGGAGATAACAGGTATGATTACATACCTCTTATTACTTGCCTCTTTAGCCAGGATTTTGGATGCTCCTTTGCTTTCAGTGGTCCACATTTCTGCCTCTCTGCAACTCATACACATCACACACAAATCACCTGCAAATTCTGCTATGGAGCATTTGCAACAATACTGTACTTTTAGGCCCACAGAGCTCTTGCTTTCAAACATCTTCACTCAGGGTACCTGAATTGCACTGCAAAAATCCAGGCAAATATTTCTAACTGGGAAATTCTGGGAGTTGAAGTTCATGTGTTTGCAGGCTACCCAGGTTGAGGTAGGCCAACTTCAATTGTACCCACGTCAATAATTACGTTTTTCTGATGAAACTCACCAATTGTCATGTGGTGAAACTGTCAAAACAGGAGAGCCATGTGGTTAAATGTGCAGCCCACCGAATCACAGTATATTCATGCAACCTATAATCCTACAGGACCACCAGAAACAATTACATGACTTGAATCCTAAGAAACCTTCACCTGATATGCATGTTGACTTAGAACTAAATCCAGTTGTCTTTAGCAAATTAATCTCCCTGTAAATATATACATGACTGTAGTTTTCAGTGAAATCACAGAAGCTTTCTTTGTTTTTATTCTGTGGAATCACTGTGCAAGTTGGAGGTTTGGTGACTTAAATAATGTGTGGTGGGAATTTAAAAGAATTTGGGATGGTACCTCCCTAACTTAGCGACACTTCTTACCCTTGATACTGCACAGAAAGGTCTCATAACTCTATTGCGAAGCCAATTTTTTGTTATTCATTAACTTTTTTGAGTTTATTGATCTTCAATCCAAGCCACTGCATACAGTATGTATAAAAAGAAAAATTAGCCCCCAAACCATTTCTGTGATTTTGATATTTCTCTAATTGTTATTTCCTGTGTCTTGACTTTTGCTCATCAAGGCCAAAGTAACAGGGGGAGAAAGACTGTGTGTTTTCAAAAACCTGTAGATTTTTTAACAATTGTATAAAAAGAAGCCTGGAACAAGACACACCACATCACTGCTGTACAAACATCTTCTGTACATGTTGGATGAATGGGTTATTGTGCTGTGCTCTAATCTAAAATCTGTTTTAGAACTCAAGATGAATTATTTCTGTTCAATGTCACCTTCTAAAAATATTACTTTAATTAGTCCTAATTAGAGATAATTACTTTATTAAATGGAAATCATACAGAATTTTACTTGAATTTTGTAAATTAATATATCATTGGTATATAATGTGTTGTTTTGTTATCCTTTTTAATGTCTAATATATATTAACATAACATAACATAACATAACGATTTTATTACTATCCTTGGAACAAAATCTAAGGTTCTGCCACCTCTGGGACATTTTAATGTGACATAGTCTGGTATCAAATGGTTGATCTATTTAAAATGAACATTGAGTAACTCCTTCATTAAGTAACCTGTATATATTTGCTTGCATATATACTGTTGCATTTGTTAAAACATTCTATGGGACAGATGGTTCCTATAAGCAACTGCATAATGGAAAATACTCTGCAGTTCTGATGAGGTCTAAGAGGTCTAATACCTATTATGTAAGCAAATTATCTATGAAGTACCTTTGCATGATTAGCAACAAATTAGATTATGGAGACTGACCGTGGTTCTTAAGTGAAACACTCAAGGCAAATGGGATCAGACAACTTAATCTGTATTGATCTTGTTGTAAAGTCCCTTTCCTGTACTTCTCTCTTAACCACCTTTCAAAAGCCAGTGATTTGAGATTAGCTTAGAAAATAATTCAAAGGTCAGATGCTGTATGGTATTTTTAAATATATTTCTGCCCTTATAGGAACAAAGGTAAGTATATTGTAATATTTCAGAGTTCACAAGGCTTTTTAAATTTAAAGTACAGTATGTCTGTACCAGAGGTGGCTGAGTAGCAGGTGTCTTGATTGAAAAAAGAATGAAACTTCATCAACATGCTTCCTTGTGTATTGCAAACCTTGAGGTTGATATTCAATCTGTTGCTGTATAAATTATCCCTGGCTAAGGCAGCTCCTCTCCTCCCAGCTAACCAGCTGAAACAGATAATGGCCAAAGAGAAGGGGAAAATTTAGCTGTGTTATATTGTAAGTGATCTTAGCAAGTGAATATGGAAAATATTCCAATAGAATGGTTGTTAAATGTTAATCACAGAGAAATGAGGTAAGAAGGATATACAGTATCTGGTTCCAAAATATGCCATTAATGTTTGTAAATTTGACAGCGATGTAGTCAAACACTGAAATGTGTTGGCAAGGCATTTGGAAGACAAAGTCTACCTAATTACTTGGCCATCTCTATTGTGGAAGACATCCAGAATACTTTTCCACCCAGCTTTGCTGATAGCTTTCCATTAGCAGAACCTGAGTCTATGGATGATGTGCTTGATCACATTTAGCCCAACAATGCTTGGTCCTTATTCTTTAATGCTTTTAAAACCTCATATGAAGGAGACTGACTCCAGTATACCCAAATGCTTTATTGAACAAGAGAGCAATTGAGAAGATAAGGCATAATGTCAATGCTGCTATGAAATCTTCATCTACTTCTTATGGGCCACGCTACAACCCTAACATACACTTTCTAAATAAATTGATCAGTCAGTTGGCTGAAACATCTATTTCTGTCATGTTCCAGGCCTGATTTTGTATGGACAACCATCTATTTAATTGTACTGTGCAATGATCTTTACTGAAATATAATATTTATTGTTACCTTTGGACTTCTCAATGGTTTTATTTATGGGGTTTAGTTGTGAAGTTAGAGCATCATTTTTCATTAATGTTCTAATAGATTTCTTTGTATATAGGGGATAATTGTCTTGCCTTTGGGATGATTCACACTTCAGCTAAAAGACAAATGGTCTGATTGTCCTTTATATAACTCTTAGAAAACCCAATACACAATTGACAGTTGGCAGGAGGCTCTTGTTGTGGAATGTCATGCTTGGTTTCTGTAAGTCATAATGTCACCCATGTTGCTCAAAACTTAGATAGTTTAACTCTTCTATCTATAGAACATTCTGCCTGAAGGCTGGAGGGTCATCCAGAGAGGAGCATCGATGTTCTTCTTAATGGACAATGTCTCCTACCTTGCTACTTTCCACCTAATCCCATTTTTACCTGATGGTGGAGTTTGAACACTGATTTCTGCAAGGTGAAAGATTCTTGTAGATCCCTGAATTTATTTATTACTGGGAGGTAGTGATATCCTGGATATTTTTATACTGTGCTCTTGGAATAATTCTGATAGGACAGCTAGTCTTAGGGAAGATTCGCTGGTGTCCAAAATCTTCTCCATTACAAGACTACATTTCTGACTGTGGGTCAGTAGACCTCCAGAACTTTTTCTTAGCAGGTAGGGATCAATGAAGTTTTAGATAAATTTCTTTTTGGGTCATGCTTGATGTCCTTGTTGCCTACAGGACCATCCTCTCCAAACAGGATTTGTCTTGTCTGTGCAATCAACCTGGCAAGTAATGTTTTGGATGCCCCTACTCTACAAGCTCCCCCGCTACAGTTCAGGAATGCCTCGAAGTCATTGTTATTTTATCATCCTAACCTTATGGGGCCTTAGGTTCCTGTCTTTCCTGGGCTGCTTTAATATAACTGTTGTGTCAGTTATTTGCAAGTATAATATTTTCATTGGGACTGCCTGGTGGTTATATAAAATAAATAAATGCATGACATCCCACTGGAATCTGTATGGTGACAACTTCACTATGATGAAGGGAGACAAAGTCTGAGAGATTTATAAAGGTCAAAGCTGGCCAAAATCATCCCTGATTGTTTAATGAAGTACTCACACAATTGGTCCTAGTTATCCTTTTAATTGAATTAACTGAACTAGAAGGTAATTACTTTTCAGACTGGCTCAAATTGGATTATCTTGGTTACAAAATAAATGGAACAATTCCAAAGATCTAGTGTTATTTGTTCACTCAAACTCCCTTTCTATATCAGTAGGAATCACAGGAAGCTATGATAATAGTGGCAAAGGTTCTGAAGTCCAAAAGGCAGCATTTTTTTTTCCACAGAATGGTATACCTACTGCTTTGTGGTTTGTTTAAAAATATCAGAACTATAAGCTGTTGCTGAAATCATTCAGCGTCCTTAGGCCATGATAATAAATACTCCAGAACAAGTTTCATCATAAAATATGATATATATATTTTTTAAGTTTCCCCCGCTTCCATCCCTTTCAAAGTATTTTGAAAGGGCTAATTCGAGAACAGGAAAGGTTTCATTTTGGTCCCAAATGAATCCCTTTTGGCATCTGAATCCAGCAGCTCAAACACTTCCTCTAATTAAGACTCTAAAAATACTTATTTGAGGCTTAAATAAATCCCTTTAGAGTTGTCACTGAATGCTAAGTTCTTTGGACACGGGAAAATAATTGGGGGGGGGGGGTGTCACAATTTCCTTTAAATGCCTCATTATTCATTAGCCTACAAAGTAGATTTATTTTGAAAACTTGTAATGTGATATTGGGTAGATGCATTGGAAGAAGGTTCCTCAGAATCCAGCAAGAATTTGTCTAGTATAATTCAGTGTAAAATCCAGTAAAAAAATAAATAAATCCAACTTTTGAAACTACACAATAAGGAAACTCAAATGGAGCCATGTTCTGGCAGGTGGAGGCTGCTGGTGATAATTGATTTGAAGAGCACTACTTCATAACCCCACTCCTGAAATCCTGTTGCTGGCCCTAAAGTATCTTAATTACCAGCTGAAAAGTCTATTCATCAGCCAGGTGTTACATGGAACCAATTTCTTTCTTAAAAAAAAAAAAGCCAATGGATTTTGCTCTCTGGAGCAAATACCTATCCAAGTTCAGGGGAATTCTATTCAACATTGCATGTATCTGACCTTTTTCTTTAGTAATGTCATAGCTGATCATCTGTTCCTATGTCTGTTATCTCATACTGCTTGTATGCAAACTTCATTGAGCCACCTTTCTAATGTTACTTTTCAGTAGAAGGGCAATGCCAGCTTATGTGAACAGTCTTCTTTTCAGTATCCAAACCCCTTTAATTAAAGAAGGAGAAGGCAACTTCTTGTAGATCCCTCTGTTTTTAAATTAGAGGAGTTTCAGCAAAGGAAGTAGAAATTGAATAATTTGTTCAATTCCTACTGAAAATCAGTGGATTTTTAAAAAATTAATGCAGCACTTCATCACACTATTCCAGTAGCCACAATTAGGGGAGGATTCTGTATGCATGTAGGCCACAGGTTGCCCATTTCTGATGTAAAATAGTAGTTAGTAAATCCAGAAAAAAAGATTAAAAATTTATTTCTCCACCCAGGTGTTTTCCAGATATTGCCTCCTACTTTCAAACTCCATACTGGCTGGGGGAAACATTAGAATTTAAAACTGTCACCCCTGGTATCAGATGTTGTGTATAAAACCAAGAAAATCTGGAATTGTATTCTGGTCCCTGGGTAGCAAGCTATCAAGAACTACAAAGCAGATTATTTCTTTCCTTCATTTATCAAATGCTCTCAGGCTTCAAAAAACTCTGTTATTGAGGAGAACATTTGTTTCCTTTATCTGGTATATCCTAAATAACCTAAAGCATAAATAAACTATAATAGCTACCACTACCAATAGGTCACTTATGAGAACAATAACATTAAATCCTTTTATAAAAGATTCTCACTAGAATTTGCTGATAAGCTATGGAAACTGGGGGTAGAGACTCTGACAATGACTTCTAGTATATCTAGGAACAAGCCTCATGTTATATTTAAAAGTCCAGTCTGCACAATATGCTAATCTGGATCACAGGTTAGGGAGGGTTAAAATATGATATGGTCAGGAAAATCTGGTTAAATGACCTCAGCAATTAACCTGGATGAATGAAATTTAACCCAAAGTGATCTAATTTTGTTTGAAGCTAAACAAAAGCTGAGGTCAACCAGCTTCTCCTGTGTCATGTGAAAGACCTACATGAGGGTAAACTATCCCTTCTGACAAGTGTGACTGAGACAACCATAGCTTCTCTAGCCATTACATCTTTCAGTTCCCTCCTGTGGCCACATGGAGTGGTACAAAAGGGGGCAAAATTAGGTGTCAATGAGTACCCCCTAAACATATCCACACTGACACTAGCTCTAATTAGGCTACTACAAAGAGGGGAAAAGTAAAAAGATAGAAACTGGACAGAAAAGTGCTGTCCACTGTTGTAGCAGGGAAGACTAGAAGCTTGGCTGCTGATCAATTAAGCCAATCCTTGAGATTTCTGGTGGGGGCATGCTGGACTGAACAGCTGTGCCTGCGGGCTTAGTGGGCAGAACTGACAATGCAACACTTTTTACACGCTCAGTCGGGTTTTTCCTGAAGCCCAGGAGCATTTTTCCAGAGAAAGGAAAACACTCGGAATCACCCCATCTGCCCTCTGGACAGCAGCTTGCAGCCAGAAGATTGCAAACGGAGTTCATGCTTGACTAGTAAGAATAGTGTGGAGGCTGGGAGTCACCATTTTCCAAGCCACGCTTTAGCCTTAAAGGGACATTAAGACTGGCCATTGCATTTCTAAATCACCCAATTTATATTTCTTTTAAGTACACAAGAGAGGCTTTCTACAGCAGGGACAAGCTGGTTCTCTTTGTGCTCATTGTCATTTTTTTAAAAAAAATATTTTTAAGTTTCGGTTTGTTTTCCATCCAAACATTAAGAAGGATTCAGAGTAAATAATTGTCTCCCTGTTATTATTTTTGTACTAAGTTTGAAGATATTAGCATTTTCCTACAGGTTGAATCTGCTGTTTTGAACTTTCAAAGTTTCCTGCTTCTACTTTCCCTGGGGAATTGTCTGCTTATCACTTTTACTTGTGTAAACATATTCTGTAACTCTTTCATATCCTCGACTTTCACTGGTTAAGCTCCTAGGGGGCACCATAACCTACTGCTGGAGGCATGGAGGATATTAAAGAAACTTTCTCTGACTTCCATCAAGATTTCAAACAGATTCTTTCTGATTCTTACCAAGTTTTTATGCAAGGCATTCAGGTCATTGTGGAAAATATGAGCTTTAAAATGTGTCACTCGGATGAGGATGTTGTGGATGAAACTGAGGAATTTAACAGTGACAGAAATGTCTCTTCGGCTTCTGTTGAAATGCTGGATGAAGATTGGATAGTTGAGCTGAAGAAATTATGGGGAGTGATCGAGTTGTAAGCTATCAGTGAAATTGATCCTCTGATGGAATTCCATGGAAAAGAAGGGGCTATTATGTATGAGAGGTTCCTTGAAGAGAAGTCAGAGTGTTTGAGAGGGGCAGTTGGGCTGTTTGATTTCTGTAAGAAAAATGCTTTGTGCATATTGTGGGGATGTGTAAATGATTTGGTCTATTTTGAAGTGGGATAAGGGTTTAAAAATATTTATCTGGATTGCTTTTAGGTTTTGGCTGATTTCATTTATCTTTAATGATTTGGATTAAGATTACCAAGGTGTGTGTGTGTGTGTATGTATGTATGTATATAAAATTTAATTTTGGTTTTAACATTGCTAAGTTTATTAAAATTGTTGTATTGTCAAGTATAATGGTAGACAATTTATATACTTTCTAGTTTGATCTTTTCTATAGTAGACAGAAATGTATAGAAAAGTAGTAGGAAGGAAACAATTAAATAAATATTATCTTGAGGGGGTAGTTGGTTAGGAGATATATACAGTGTGTGTGTGTGTGTATACAATGTGTATGTGTGTGTGTGTATTTCTTCTCTCTCTTTTAATATAAGGGGATGTAGCAACTGCATTTAATGATTTTTATAATGTGCCAATGGAATGATTTATAGAAATAATGTGATTTTGGTTTAATATAGAATAAGGGATTGATTATGGAAAATTGTTGTATATCCTTGCTGTTAAAAAGTTGGAAGTCACCTCTTTTTATATCTTTATTTTTTTTCCTCTTGTGTTTCTACACTTTTTTCAGTTTTTCCTTTTTCCTTTTCTTTGATTTTTTTTTGTTTTTCTGTAGTTTTTATCTTTGTCTGAAACTTAATAAAATTCTTATAAAAAAAAAATCAAGTTATATGCTTGTCATATGCTGAGGGGAATGAAGTTACTGGGAAAGGAAAATACTTAATGGGCTGTACAGTATTGTGCAGATAGACCTACAGAGGAAAGAAAATAAGGCTCTCAGAGTTGCATAAGCAGTAGAAAGATGGTATGTGTTTCTACATGTACATGTACATCTCTCTATCTTTTTATCTCTATCTCTATCACTATACACACAGAGAGACACACGTAATGCCATCATCACAAAATACAAGGCATTTTAAAAAGTAAAACAATATATATGTCATACAATATGAACTTTTCAATGTTATAATGATCTTTGTGCTTTGTACAATATGACATAACCTGCCTTTCCTCTAAAGTAAGGCTAAAGATAGCAATAAGGTTCTCGTCTACTGATTTCTTTGTATTTCTTTGTATACTTTTATTGGTTTTATACTTCTGATATGGTTAAATGAATAAATTAATAAAGATTCTACTCTACTCTACTCTACTCTACTCTACTCTACCCTACCCTACCCTACCCTACCCTACCCTATTCAATAAGGTTCTTGTCTAAATAGAAAATTATGCAATAATTATTTGGCCATTTACCTTAGATGGATGCTAATTAAAGGAAAATATCCTTTTATGATTTCCTGAACACCAAGATTTTTTTTTTAATCGGCTCAGCTGGAGTTGAGGGTTTCACCTACCCCTGAGTGTCGATAGGTCAGGGACAGCCATCCAATCAGGCAGGGTAAAGCAATTCCTTTAGACAACAGATGTTGGAGCAGCAGTGGCAGCTTCCAACCATTCCCCTGGGCTCTGATAATTTCCTTTCTTAAAGGACAGAGCTGTACACACCAGTCAGTCTATCCTGCATTACTTAAGCTGGACAATGTCTTCAGGGATTGTTTAAATTTAGAACCTGAACATCTGCAACAAATTCAGTCTTCCTTCCTCACTTGCTAGACCATTCCTTTAAACAAAGGAAATAGCCAGACCTGCCAAATTAAAATCTATCTGAATCCATGCCTTGTACTAACTATTGGCATGCCAGATATGCATTGCAAAAATCCAAAGGACCATTAGACAGGAAAGAGCTAGGGTTTTCTATATATCTCTGCTGCCATGTAAGCAATTCTCTGGATTTCTGCAGCCCAGTTATGGTGTGCCTACTAAATAAACACTATAGATATTACTTGGAAGATAACTGATTGGTCTGTTTGATTCTCCGTCTTTGAAACCTATTCACATAAAGTCCATGTACAGTGAAGCTGCTTGGTCTTCCATCTGCTGGTAGAGAGTAAAGGCCAGTCCCTGCTGTAGAGATCAGGAAACAACCTGTTAATATATCAGAGTTTGTCAAATATCTGCTATGTTGTAGTGCTTAAGGTGCTGGAGTAAACTGATGGAACACAAGTTCAGATCCACTTTCAGCCAAAAACCTTTCTGAGTTTGGGTCAGTCACAAGCTAAGCTGCTTACATCAGTACCCTTTGCCCCAGCTTTCCAAAAGATGGTTTGGACTTGCTCTCTTCATTGACAGTTGCACTGTAACTGCTGGCCCATTGCTAACTGCCATGGATAGTTTATTGCCGTTTCCTCAGTGCAGTGCTTAAACACTCTTTTCCCATTGAAACCTATCCCCAGTTATTCCTATTTTACCCCTCATTGCCATTTCCCATTGACTGTTATTTCTCCAACTGAGTGATTGATACATGCTGTTCATGTCTTCATTGTGACTGTATTCCCTCAAAACTCTTTATGGTTTCAAAGTTTGTTTGTATTTATCTATCACATTTATACAGCCTCCCATCTCACGAGATGTGACTCTGGGCAGCATAGAAACAAACCATATATAAAAATTTTCCCAGTGGCTACTATTTTTTTCCTACAATCCCATTTCCCATTGATGTGCTTTCATTGCATGGTTTCTCAATAAAATCCAATCCCTTTCTTTGAAGCATATGTTTGCCACTTTTAAAGTTGATATGCAGGATGTATAATTTTATGTCCAGTGCCTTATATGTAGTTCCTGGGTAACAAAAAGGAAGGAAGGAAGGAAGGAAGGAAGGAAGGAAGGAAGGAAGGAAGGAAGGAAGGAAGGAAGGAAGGAAGGAAGGAAGGGGTTCTAAGTCAGGGGCATCCAAGTAGGAAGTAAAAAAAGTCAAGATGGTGGCCACAATTGTGCAATTAAAGCCCCACCGCTTTTTTATCTGTGCCATGACATACGTAAAAAAGGTTGGGCTTCAATCGTGCAGTCAGACACCATCTTGACTTTTTTGACCCTCACTGCAGATGTGTCTGCTAAATCTGCTAAGTTTTAGTTATCCATTCTTTCTGTCATGAGTAAGGATGGCGAGCAGGGGGCTCCCATCCAGACTGTCAAGCGCATGCGTAGCACTGAGGAATTGGTCAGCCATTCAAAGAGACACAGATCAGGACCGCCTTAACCTTTGGGGTTTATATGTCTGGGTTTTCCCATGCTTCTTCAGTTTGTTAGGATTCCTGTTAAGTACTAGCAATAAATATTAGAGACCAGTTCCTTGTCTCAGCGTGTTTCCTGGCTGTTAGGACACTTTCCTTTCTTTTCCTTTTCTTTTCAGTTTTACATGACATTTCACCATTTCTGACTCCTCTCTGCTGGAATTCTTTAACCAATGCACTGAAATGAGAATTAGAGTTGATTTACTGTTTTTAATTTCATTACACTTCATTAAATATTTCAGTGTCAAGGCCATCTGACTCCACAGGAACTCTGACCTAGGAAGCAGACTTCCTCATGCTCTACACTGTAGATCTTCACATTCCTGGTTCTTAAAGAGAGAAAAGGAAAGTTCTTGAAAGGGAATCTGCCATCTCGAGGTGAAACTCTTTGGCCTGGATTCAGGCTGAGGTTTAATAAGTCTTTTAAACTGCATGACTAGTGACAGTGTATTTACCTCAGAAATATCTAATAAGGGGTTCTGGCAGCCTGCCTTACCTTGCAGGCTTGGAGAAACAGGCACCCCGCCCCCTCCTGCTTCTCCCATTTCATATTCATCTTACCCAAAAGAAGACAAAGTTTGTCGATATACTAAATTCTAGCTCGTATGTATTTATTGCTCCTCTCTGCTTCCAGTTACTTTGCTGATAATATTCTTTTGCTTTTCTTTGTTTTTTTGCTAGCATTCCCAGGCCCCCACTTCCTGTGTGTAGAGCAAAGCTTCCAAATCCATTATCTCTCAGTCTCCCTTGATAATAGCAAATCACTTTTGCAGTTCCTGGGGAAAGCTGCTGACAAGATATGCTATTATCTCTTTTGTTCTTCTCTCCTCCTCCATCCTCCCTCAGGGAGGAAAACATCTGTGCATCCATCATCAAATGAATGAGTAGTTCTGTTTCACTGGCCTTTCAGACCTTGGCTTCCGGCTTGACCATCCCAGTCGGAAAAATCAGATTCCCAGAACAGATGCATAATAGTGACTGACTGGTTTGCACTACAACGCTGATTGCAAAAAGTCAAGTTTATTTACCAGATCTCTCTTCCCATAATCTATTCAAATCCTTAGCCTGTCTATCTCAAGTAGTATCAGTTAAATAAAATACTAACTCCCCAAAGTTAGGATACAATTAATTTCACAGATTACAGATTCTGCCATAAGGTCCCCCCCACCAATCCCCACATGCTTTAGTTAAACTTTCAGTGAGCAAATCAATTGTCCTCCTCCCTTCTCCACGTTCTACATCTGGGAAACAGTTTGACTGAAATTTTAATAAGAATTTGTCTGAGGTTTTACATTTAGCGACACAATGTATATTGAAAAGTGCATATAACTGTTCAAATTGGGCTTTTATTCTTGCTAATCTTCAAATTAGATTTCTTATGTACATTCATGAAATTAATTAATTAGTAATTAGTGCAACTTCTTATTAGTTCAATGTTAATTTTTAGTTAATGCAATTAATTTACAGGTGCAGTACTAGTATTGTTCTGCAGTTTGCATAAAACTCCTTACCCTAAATGGGATTAGTATAATGGGTATATTTTAATGTAATATTACCAATCTTCTACTTTGAATCAATACTTAACTGAGCTTGGCAAACCCAGCATTAAACTGGATTGACAGAGGATTGTGATGAGCACAAATTAAGGGCATGCTTATGAACTTCAGTTGAATGAGGGCAGAAAGAGTTCAGAAGTAGGGGCAAAGTTTAGAGTAATATTCTTTGATTAAGCATTAAATAAATGTTAAGACAAATGTTATTATATGGTAATGTTGTAGCTGAGTGAACAGTAAGGGAACACGATCTTCAAACATTTATTGAAGTTCACTGAAGGTCACTTTTATTTTCAAGGGACAGGATTTGTACCTTAGACATGCATAATTAGTACATAAACCTACTTAATGGTTTGTAACAGAAAATTCAGTAGGCAGAAGATTTTCAAAAGGACAACTTGAACCCCTGAAAACTTCCAAAGTTATTGCCAACTATATATATTCCCCAAAATCAGAGGCTTTGTTTCTAATTATCCTGAGATAGGAAACACCCCTAATTGGAGTGTATGCCCTAAAATAAGCTTAATATTGTTTGGGAAAGAAAAGAAAAAAGTTCAGAGCCACCTTCACTAAAACCTAGGAAGATCTTCGTCTTACACACTTGTTTGACATGGCCCCATCTACTCTGAACTGTTGCCTCCTCCCCTGTGGCCTTGCCTGCCCAACAATTGCCAAAACATTGCCCATTCCTAATAGAAACACTCATGTGGAATCCTTAACTGCTGTATGTTCCGAGCAGAGGTAGGACTGGTGGCAGTCTTTCTAAAAAGGGAGACTTTTTGATATTTGATGATCTTGCAGGGTAATCAGAATGCTGATCTCTTCTTGGGCTGCACCCATGTTGCAATGGGTTATGTCCTAATGTTTCAGCAAGAGCTGTTTTTACAAAAATGCATACAACTTTTCATGCAAGCTTTATTTTTTGGTTCCAAAATGGGTTGGAACAAACCATACATAAAGGAAGAAGAACTAAAAACCAAAGTTGACAGATTTGTCTGTCCCTACTTGATAGTTGAATGTTAAATTATCATTTCACAAGACAGCTGCTTTTAGGATGTGATTCACAAAACATGTATCCAAAAAAACACACCATTAGTTCTGCATGCCCATGGGGTTTAGGAGTTATGCTTCTCCAACATCGCAAAACACTTTTGAAACACAAACAGGGAGAGAGAGCGAGAGAGCAGGAGAGCATCTGCTGCCCCTAAATCCCACTGCTGAAAAACTTGGAAACATCTAAAGTAGTTCTTTGGCTTTTAGCTGCAGCAGAATATGATTTTTTTTAAAAAAAGACAGTAAATATGAAATTCATGTGTTCTTATAAGTGGAAATCCCACATATATATGAGACAGTGTGCTTATGGCCTAATATAAATTAATGATAACATTATTTTGCAATCAGTTGTAAAAGCAGATCCAGTTCCTGCAGTCTTTATATTTTTGCTTTACAGTATGTCTTCTATTTAGAGGACTTTAAAAGAGAGAGAGAGAGGGGGGGGGGGAGAGGAAGTCTGCTGAACTGTTAAATATATTGGCAGTCCTAGAGAAAATAATTTGATTGGCATTATTCTCCTTTCTACGGCTGCTAAGTACCATTTGTTCTGGAAAGTGTTTACACATGTTAGAAATGATAGTCATATGTTACTTAGATTACAATGGGAGGGACCTTATCTGTTAGCCCCCTCAGTATTTATGAATATTTAGTTTCTATGAATGTAAATTAATTTGTTTATGAAATCTGGGCATCTGTTGCCAAAAGATGGAAATTTGTAATCGATATCTGATGTTCTACACATGGTATCCAATTGTGTAAATGCAGGAATTAAACCTTGTCCAGGTATGTTATAGGGAATTTACAGCAGTTACCCTCTCCTCTTCTACTTTAGCTAGAGTAGTCTTGTCATTTCCCACATTTCTTTTCAAGGGAATTGGCTCACCCTTTCTTCTACTGTTCATCAAATTACACTCTCTTTGTACTGGTCTAAGACTGCAATAAATTATGATTGATTGATTGATTGTTCATCAAATTTACATTAGTCAATAGAAAACAGATATGTGTGAAAAGGTTTATGTTGACACAGACCCTGAATGTTTTTTTTTTGTTTTTTTTTTAATAAAACTGAATGGGGTGCAGTGAAACTGTAAGATGGCATACAAGCTGGCAGGTAAATTTTGTTTCCTGTGTTCTGTCTATGGTGCCTTATTCAAATACTAAAGCTGGTATACTCTGAAGTACAGTTTAAGACACTTCCAGACTACAGTGGTATTATTTTCCAGTTCTTCATAGAGCAGTATGAAACCAACTTGTAACCAACTTCTCTTTGGTCAAAATACTGAGAATGTGCCTAAGAAAACCATCTCTGTCCAGATTACTAACAGAAAGTGCAAAGAGTAGTGTTCCATCAGTGTCCTACCACCTTAGCCTCTGTGAGTTCCAAAGTAATCAAAACCCCCTCACATCTATTCCATGCAAAAATAAGACAAATAGCATTTCCTCCCATGATCAGAAGCTATTGCCAAAAAAAAAAAAAAAAAAAGGAGAGGTGGGGGTTCTCACCAATGGGAAATGGACTGTCCAGCAATTTAGTACAGTGAAGTGCTGGAAGAAAACTTAACCTTTGCTCCATTTTCAAAAAAACTGCAAGAAAGCTGTAGGGTAGAGATGACAGGAAAAAAAGCTCTCAAAATCAGCAAAATTACAATTGTCCAGAACCAGAATTAGTCAGACTTAGTTTCAATTTGGCCCAAAACCCTCACACAGAGATGCTGTTAATTATAAAGCTAGACATTCTCAAGCCTTGGAACTGACAACAAGGTAACTAAGGATAGGAGATATGGGTAAAAATATCTATCAACATGAAAGAAAAGAGATAAGAGAGTCAAATCTTTATTAGGACTAAGTTTCTGAGCTCCACTGAGAGACTCCTCCATATCTAGAACTAATAAACAGATGGATGGAACCTACAAATAAGAATCATTTTCATGGGTCATGCAGAAGACAGCTGTGTTTGGATCCTCACTGGTCTTCAGGAAAATGTTTTTCAGAGAAAAGGATGTCTATTGCCCTGCAAAGGTGAACTGCCCTACAAGCAAGAAAGGAGACTCGAAATTTATCCCAGGCATTGATATTATGAACTGCTTTATTACTAGATAATACTAACAACATAAAAATGCATGCCACCAGTAAGTACTGTGGGATCCTGCTGATTACTGACCACCTGCTACTGGGCAAGATCCTTTCCTGAGATCTGGGAGCAGGAAGGCTAGTGGTAGAATATCTTCATCTTTTGGTATTGAGGGACTTCAACCTGCCTGCCCTGGGGGCTGACTCTGGTAAAGCTCTGGGGTTCATGGCCTCTATGGCTTATCTCAAGTAATCTCAGGCCTGACACATGTAGGCAGTCACACTTTAGATCTTACATTTGAGAAGATGTCACCTGATCTGCAGATGGAAGGGATTTCTGTCACCCCATTGCCATGGTCAGTTCATGCCCTGATCCACTTACAATTGGCAGGCACCCATGATCTCTATGGGACAAAACAATCTATTTATATGGTCTCCGCTAGGTACTTAATTAATCCATTTGGTTTTTAGAGGGCGTTTGGGGAATTCATATCTCTCTGGAAGGCAATTTTCTTCAGTACTTGGTGAGCAAGTGGCAACAGGAACTGTACCTGGCTCAAGACACTGTCACTCCCAAGTGTTTTTTTTAGTGGGCACCGGTCTGGGTCATTGCCTCGGTTTATTGAGACCTTCAGGGAAACGAAGCACCAGAAACAATGCCTAGAGCATTGGTGTCATGAGTACCTATGGTGAGCAGGAGGGGGCCCCTATCCAGGGGGGAAAATGCATTTGTAGTACTGAGGAGTTAAGCAGCCATTCAAAGAGACACAGATCAGACCCGCCTTAACTTTTGGGGTTTATCTGTCTGGGTTTTTCCCACGCTTCTTCAGTTTGTTAGGATTTTCTGTCTCATGTAGCAGTAATAAAACACTAGAGACCTATTCCTTGTCTCAGCATGGTTCCTGACTGTTAGGACATCAATCCTAACAAACTCTACTACTCCCATTGAAAGAGGGAGGAACAAAAAAAAGAAGAAGAGACATTTGGAGAAATGTCTTCGGAAAACCAGGAAATTCATCAAGCCATCCAACAACTGGCAGCAGCATTGCAAAAACAACAAGTAGATCTCCAGATCAACAAATTACAAGCAGCCATGCTACAGCAGTTACAACAACCAGCTCCGATTAACCCACAACTGGTGCCAGCAGCAGCAGCAGCAGCTCCGCCAGTAGTCTTGAGATCCGAGGGCAGTCAACCAGAGAAGTTTGGAGGAGAAGCAGGACAGTTGAGAACCTTTCTCACACAGTGCACAATGTTTTTCAACAGCAGACCAGCAGAGTTTCCCACAGACAGAACCAGAGTCACCTTCATTTTAAGTCTGCTAAAGGGCTCAGCAGCCAAATGGGCTATTCCCATGCTGGAGAACGACCCAATTCTCAACAACTACCAGAATTTTCTGGCAGGGTTCCAAGCACACTTTGACGACCTGGTCAGAGAGGTCACTGCCAGCCGGGAAATTCAGAAGCTCAAGCAAGGCAACAAGAGGGTGGGAATTTACATTGCTGATTTCAAGCTGTTAGCAGGAGATCTGGACTGGAATGAGAGTGCCTTGAAAGACCAATTCAAACAGGAGCTGGATGAAGAAATTAAAAATGAATTAGTGCGCCAGGGAACACCAGCTACCCTAGAAGGTTTGTATCAACTGTCTGTGGTCGTAGATGCCAGGCTAAAAGAGCTCAGACAGATGCAGCCAGGGAGAAACAGGGGCCTCAGAGAGCTTCCAGGATTTCCAGCTCTCTCCGCAGCATCTCTTTACTCAGGACCAAAGGAGCCGATGCAGATCAGGGTGAGCAGGAGGCTTATTTCTGAGGCTGAGAGACAAAGAAGGAGAGAGAGAGCCCTCAGTTTCTACTGTGGAGTCCAGGGGCACATGGTGAGAGCTTGCCCAGCAAGAAGCCAAGGAAATTCTGTAAGAGCCCCAGGGCAAGCAGCAGAACCAAGAGCCACCTCCACCTCGACTTCCAACCAGGGAAACTCTGTCGGTCTCCCTCCATAGAGCTCAGCAGGGAGACCATCAATCAATTAAGAAGGACTCATTCCGAGGATTCCAGGCAATCCTTTTACTACTTACCAGTTATAATGCATGTAAACCCAGAGCACCAGGTCAAGCTAGAGGCCCTCGTGGATTCCAGAGCTTCCACCAATTTTATTGATGTACAGACTGTACAAGACCTCAACATCCTGACCATAGAATTGCCATGTCCCATAGAAGTTGAGACCATTGACAGCCAGCTCCTCAAGGCAGGGCCGATTAGAAGTTTCACAGAACCTTTGCAACTAACAACAGGAGACCACACTGAGTGGATCCAACTTTATGTTACTGCATCATTTAATGTGCCTATAGTCCTGGGCACACCTTGGCTGAAGATCCACAACCCATTGTTGAACCGGACTATGGGAGCAGTCTCCTTCCCAGCTAAGGAATGCCAGCACCACAAGATTCAAGCCGCTCTTCTCTCTCCAGCAACCAACGCAGTCACAGAAGCAGGGGGGGTCCAGTTGCCAGCCAAGTATGCAGATTTCGCAGACGTTTTCAGCAAACAAGAGGCCACAGCACTACCCCCCATAGGGACTGTGATTGCACCATTGAGTTGATACCAGGAGCCAAGATTCCAGCAAGGAAACAATATTCCATGTCCCCCAAGGAACTAGCCACCTTAAAGGATTACTTGGATTCTAATCTCAAAAGGGTTTCATCTGACCATCTACTTCCCCAGTATCTGCTCCTACCTTCTTCGTACCAAAGAAGCCTGACCCATTGGCACCGGCAAACCAGGAGGCACCCATGAGAGTGGTGCATGATTTCAGTTCCCTCAATAAAGTCACAGTCAAGGAAAATTACCCACTGCCCCTAATATCTGATCTGCTGGATCGCTTACAGAAAGCATGCATTTTTACTAGGTTGGACCTCAGGAATGCATACAATCTGATCTGGATGAAAGAGGGGCAAGAATATCTGACTGCCTTCAATACCAGGTTTGGTAAATTTGAGTACCTTGTTATGCCCTTTGGCTTGTCTAATGCAGGAGCCATATTTTCCTGATTTATGAATCAAATTTTCTCTGATTTACTAGATAAGTATCTGGTCATTTATCTAGATGACATATTAATATTCTTTGAGGATGCTACAACTCATGTAACCCATGTACGTAATGTCTTACAATGACTTAGAGAGAACAAGCTGTTCGCCAAGCTAGAGAAGTGTGCCTTCAACTGAACTGAATTACATTTCCTGGGCTATAAAGTATCAACAGAAGGCATATCCATGGATCCTTCTAAGGTCCAGGCAATTCTCTCTTGGCAACCCTCCCGAAATGTGAAAGAGGTACAAACATTTCTAGGATTCTGCAATTTTTACAGGAGATTCATAAATAAATTTAGTGACAGGGCTAAACTTCTCACACAGCTTTTGAAGAAAGGATCAAAAATCATTTGGGGGGAGAGGGAGCAAGCAGCCTTCCAAGAATTTAAGCAGCTCTTTGCATCCCAGCCACTTTTGAAGCATCCTGATCCCACAAAGCAATTAATAATGCATTCAGATGCTTCAGATTTTGCTATCACTGCTGTTTTATTGCAATATACCAAAAAAACAGAGAATACATTGCTACCTTGTGCATTTTTCTCCCGCATGCTCTCACCAGCAGAGAGAAACTATGAAGTTTTTAACAAGGAGTTGCTAGCAATTGAAGCAGCATTTCAAGAGTGGAGGCACTGACTAGAAGGTGCAACTTTTCCTGTGAAAGTTTGCACTGATCACAAGAATTTACAGCTTCTATAAAACACCAGATCCCTCACCCCACGCCAAATCAGATGGAGCCAGTTTTTCTCCCATTTCAATTTTGTTATTTCTTATGTGCCCAGGGCACAAAACTGCTTGGCAGACGCCCTGTCTCGATCCTTTCAGGCAAACCCTGTCACTCACCAGGAGGTACAGGCTACTATATTACAACCTCACAACGTTCAGCAGTCTATGAGGGGGAACCAGACAGAGATTTTAGCAGCAGGCAGACAAGCAGAGGACCTATTTACAAGAATCAGAGCTCAGCAGCAACAGGACCCATATGCCAGGGCCAGGATGGATGACCTCCAGAGGGGCTAGCAAGACACTGCCTCCCCATTTAATGTGGAGGCAGGAATCCTCTGGCATAGTGGGTGATTATACATTCCCCCCTCATTGAGGGAAGAAGTACTAAGACTTTGCCATGACCATCAAACGGAAGGCCACGGAGTTGTTTCCATAGAGCTCTGAGAGACTACTGGTGGCCTAAGATGACTGCAGACATAAAGGGTTATGTTGCTTCTTGTCATATATGTAGATGAGCCAAGCCTCTCCCAGGGAAGCCCACAGGACTCTTGCAACCCCTACCCAACCCTAGTAGGCCTTGGGATACAATTTCCATGGATTTCATCACTGATTTACCCCCGGTCCAGGGGCTGACTTCCATACTAGTGGTGGTGGACCTTTTCACTAAAATGGTGCATTTTATTCCTTGCAAGGGCCTCCCATCTGCGCAAGCCACAGTGCAGTTGTTTATGGACCATGTTTTTAGGTATAGAGGCATGATAAATCACTTGGTGAGTGACAGAGGCCCTCAGTTCACTTCCAGGTTCTGGAGGGCCCTTTTCCAGTCATTAGGGGTCCAGATCCACCTATCATCATCTCATCATCTGGCTAGTAATGGGCAAGCTGAGAAAATTAACCAATGGTTACAGCAGTATCTCAGGTGTTAGACCACTTATCAGCAAGACAATTGGCCAGCGTTGCTCCCCATGGCAGAATTTACTTATAACAACTCTGTGCAATCCTCTACCAAGATGTCTCATTTCCAAGCACTCTATGGGGTTAACCCTTGGGTGTTGCCCACCTCCTCCCAGCAGGGAGCTGTTCCAGCCGTGGCTGATTTTCTTAAAGAGCAACAAGCTTCATAGGAGTTGTTAAAGGAGCAGCTGAACAGGGCAAAGAGTGCTTACAAGAGAGCTGCAGATGCTCACAGACAAGAGGGGCCAGCGATTGCAGTGGGAGACAAAGTGTGGCTCTCTACCAGGTTTTTGACTTCTACCAGACCCTCCAAGAAGTTGGACTCTAAGTTTATGGGCACTTTCACTGTGGTACAGCAGATAAATCCAGTGGCTTATCGCTTAAAGCTGCCAGCATCCATGAAATCCATCCAGTCTTTCACAGAGCCTTGCTAGCCAAAGACCCTCCCCCAAGTACCTTACGATCACAAATGCCCCCCCCCACCTCCAGTAATTGTGGAGGGGGAGAAGGAATATGAAGTCGAGGAAATTCTGAACTCTAGGAGGAGGGGAAGGGGCATCCAATATTTAATACACTGGTACCCTGAGGAAGAGTGCACATGGGAAAATGCCAGAGATGTGCATGCACCAATGCTGGTTCAATGATTCCATCAGCTTTTCCCTCACAAACCCAAGCCTCGTACTCTACCAGAGATTCTTCACTTGACTGAGCAAGCAGAGGAATCCCAAGCAGAGGAGTTTGTAAGTTGGCAACCTCCACCCCCCCCCCCAGAGGCTCTGAGGCCAGAGAGAGAGGAGGAGGGGGAGCTGCAGCCCTCCACCTCTGGCTTGCATTTCCCAAGGGGGAGAGGGGGAAGAATCTTCTAATTATCTTGCTATTTTCCAGCAGCAGCCACCTGGGCCAGAAGCGTTATCAGACCTGGAGAGCAGCACTGATTCGTCCTTAGAGGAGTTTTCCTTTGAAGAATTTCCATCATTGCCCAGTTCCCATGGGAGCTTGGAGGGGGAGATGGACTCTCATGAGACTTTGGAGGGAGGGAGGAACTCTAGAGAGGAGTGGGCTGAAATAGAATGTGAATCTGGAGGGGAGGGTGATGTCATGAGTACTGATGGTGAGCAGGAGGGGGCCCCCATCCAAGGGGGAAAATGCATGCGTAGTACTGAGGAGTTAAGCAGCCATTCAAAGAGACACAGGTCAGACCCGCCTTGACTTTTGGGGTTTATCTGTCTGGGTTTTTCCCACGCTTCTTCAGTTTGTTAGGATTTTCTGTCTCATGTAGCAGTAATAAAACACTAGAGACCTATTCTTTGTCTCAGCGTGGTTCCTGGCTGTTAGGACAATTGGTGGAGGAAGAACTCTTGTTAAGAACTTAACAAGAACGTCACTTGTTAAGATGGACGGCTATAGAAATCAAATGAATAAATAGAGAAGTGAATCTGACCAAGTACACTATATGTAACTGTGAAGTATAACAACTTCTCCTTTATTGTGCCAGTGGGCTGTCATCCAGTTGTCACCTTTAGGGTTACCAATTCTCCTGGGGAGGAGACAGGTTTAAGATCTCTTACCTGGCTTCTCAGATAATTTTGCTCATCATTTTGCCAAAAAAGTTGCTCAGATTCTCCCTAGTCTTGACTCCACATGGTCAAGGTGCTTGGTGGTTACCAGGGCACTGTCTTACTATATTATCTGGGACTCCTTTTGGCCTGTGACCTCCAAGAAAGTGAATAGGATTCTGTCTCAGAATCCTCTGTTTCTTGTTCTTTGGAATCCTGCCCATCCTAGCTGCCACAAGGAGTGTGCAAGGTGGTGTCCACTTAGATGCAGGAGACTGTAATGTCTTTTTTGCAGGAGAGCAAGCTACCAGGAGCCTTAAAGGTGGCTGTGGTGTGCCTCCAACTTAAGAGGCCTTCCTTGGATCCAGTGGTCCTTGACTACTATCACCTGTCACCAATCTCCCCTTCTTGGGGAAGGTTGTAGTGGACTAGCTTCACAGAAGAAGTGGATTATTTGATCTCTTTTCAATGCAGGTTGAAGCTGGGGTATGGGACAGAGAGGACCTTGTGTCACGTCCTGGATGGGAGGAGCGTACCCTTCCTGGCCTAATGGACCTCTCAGTGATCTTTCACACCATTGACTATGGTATCTTGTTGGAGCACCTATAGGGATTGGAAATCAGAGGCATTGATTTGCAATGGTTCCATTCCTTTCTCAGTGACTGGATTTGATCTTTGATAGTGAGTAAGGTGATAGTGGCCTGGTGGCCCCTGATATGTGGGGTACCTCATGGGTTGGTCCTTCCTCCTCTGCTCTTTGACATCTACAATGAGCTGCTAGGTGAAGTCATCTGGCAGTTCTGGTTGTGGTATCCTGATAATGCCCAATTGTTCATTGGTACCCCATGCTACAAGGAAGATGCTGTTGATGTTTTTTCCTCATACTTGCTTGAACAGCAAGTGGAAGCTGTGGCTACTGGAAGCTGGGCAGTAGTGCATAGCTACAGTAACTCATGCCATCATCATTACTGCTTGGACTACTGCCATGTGCTTTACATGGGGCTGCCTTTATAGACCACTCAGAAACTTCAACTGGTCTACAGCCCTATGTGATCACTGGCTTTCATTATTGGGACATATGACTCCAATTCTGAGAGCCCTGCACTAGTTATCACTTAATTTCTGGGCACAATATAAGTGCTGGGGTTGACCTACAAGCTTTTTATGGCTCAGTACCAGGATACCTACAGGATATCTTTTCTAACCAGTGTCATCCCAATCTATTACAAAATCTAGGGACAAATTACTTATAGTCCCATATTTCTACTGACAACAAAGGTCCGCATAGTTAAAGCAATGCTGTTCCCCGTAGTAACACATGGCTGCGAGAGCTGGACCATAAGGAAGGCTGAGCGAAGGAGGATCAATGCTTTTGAACTGTGGTGTTGGAGGAAAATTCTGAGAGTGCCTTGGACTGCAAGAAGATCAAACCAGTCCATCCTCCCGGAAATAAAGCCAGACTGCTCACTTGAGGGAATGATATTAAAGGCAAAACTGAAATCCTTTGGCCACATAATGAAAAGACAGGACACCCTTGAGAAGATGCTGATGCTAGGGAGAGTGGAAGGCAAAAGGAAGAGGGGCCGACCAAGGGCAAGATGGATGGATGATATTCTAGAGGTGACAGACTCGTCCCTGGGGGAGCTGGGGGTGTTGACGACCGACAGGAAGCTCTGGCGTGGGCTGGTCCATGAAGTCACGAAGAGTCGGAAGCGACTAAATGAATAAACAACAACAAACCCATATTTCTGACAGGATTCTGGGGGCTGAAGCTAGAAGGCACTCTTTTTCTGTGGCAGTGCTAGTTCTTTGGAACAGCCACCCAATGGAGTTCATGCTGGTTCCTCTTACCTTTATAATTATCTTATATTTATTTGTTTTTGTTGGTTTTGATCTGGGTTTTTTATGCTGTTATTGTTATTTGTTGTGGTTGTGGTTGTTCTGACTATGGATGCTTTAATTTTTGTTCTTTATATACTATGGAAGTCACTAAGAGTGGTTTGATTGTGGTGCAATAGAAGCTTTAAATAAATAAATAAATAAATAAGCTTCTCGCATTTTTTACATTTCACTTCTTAAGACTGTGGCAGTTTCGAAACAATTTGGCTAAAAGTATTCTTCCTGAGACCATTAAAATTTGACTCACTGCAGACAGATGCCCAATGGGACTTTATGAATCTACCTCAGTAATTTCTGCAGGAATAATTCTCCAGCACTAGCTAAAGTACATTCCTGTATATTTCCATTTAAACCATCTGCCAATCTTAATACCTATTCCTGAGGGAGGAAACTTTCCAGAGCTGTTCTTCATTTAATTTACAAGGACATCCTGTTTAGGTACTTATCAAAAGAACAGAAGAAATTATGCCAAATACCACAGCCTCAGAAAACTTAATGGGTTAGGCTGAAGTCGTAACGTACATTTCAAATGAGTTGCAACATCTAAGCTTTCTTGTTTATTAAATTCCAAGCACTTTCCTTTCCTTTCCTTTCTGTCCTCTCGTCTCCTCTCCTTTCCTCTTTCAATTTTACTAAGATGACAGTATTGCAAATGTGTTTGTTTTTGTTCCAACAAACACCAGCACTAACCATTGCCAAGCATGTACTTGCCTGTTCATTAAACACTCTTGGCAGCTAAATGTAAACTATATTGATCAGGGATAAAACACAGATCTTCAGTTCCTTAAGCTAAGCATTGAATTGAAGCCAACTCATTAGATAGCTTTGAACAACCCTCAGCTTAGCCTCTCTTACTGGGTTACTCTGGGTTACTCTGGGGAGCATTCCACTGTCTTTACCTGGTGAGAGAGAGAGAGAGAGAGATTAGTCATAAAGACATATGTTCCCTGGCTCTGTATGTCTATGGTAGCATAATCAACTTCAGGAGCAGGACTCAGGATCATCGTGGTTCCAAAACTGGCTTGAGAACCACCTGGAAATGATGATTGTTCAGTGGACGTCTAAGACTGGGCTCCAGTGGTACTTTCTTCTTGACATTGTGCTACAGGCAACAGCATGCACTGTTTGAAGCATGCACTGTTTTTTAGAGGGATCCACAAACACCTTTGGGCAGTCTCCTGATCTCATCACTCTGTTGTAACCACTGACTTCCTCTGGGTGCATCCTTCTCATTATTTTCAAAAGATGGGCTTCTTAACTCTGAAAAAAGAACAGAATTGTTCCACCCATTTCTATTTGAAAGAGCATTGATCTTCCACCAAGCACTGTTCCAGGAGCAAACAATCTGGTACTTTCAGATCCCTTGGAATACAACTTCCATCACTCCTACTTGCCAGAGCAATAGTAAGTGGTTGTGGGAATACTTGTAGAAAACATGGGGGAGGCTGCCAGGTAGCCTGCCTCTACCTATTCCAATGGTCATGGGTCTCCCTCTAGGTTGGGAAACCTGTAACAAGTCATTACCAACATTTTGCAATATGTAGGAAAATGAAGCAATGAGTTCTGCTGATCTGGGTATCTTAGTCTACTTTGCTCCCCCTCTATACTTTCCCCTCTCTACTTTTTTTCTGTTAGAACTATTAAACCACTAAAAATGATAATGTAATTGTGGATGCATTCTGAAGCATTCTGAAGCTTGTGCCTGTCAATTGGGTCTCTATGCTGCTCAGGAGGAGCCAGATGTTTGCCATGGATGGCAGCTGTTGTGCAATGTCCAGCTCACAGCTGATAGACTGGCAGTGTGACATTGAGGCAGAGGGGGAAGGGAGCACAAGCCAGAGCCTGGGAAATGTTCTGTGGCTGAATGCTTTAGATTCTGACTGGTAATTAATTGGCTGCATGGAAGGTTATGAGAAAGACCAGGCTGGAGATAGGACAACTGAAACCGCTTTTCAGAAGTCATCAGAAATTAGAAGTGGGGTGTGTTGTTTTTTTTCCTCTCCACAGACAGAGAACTGCACATTTCATGAATGGTCTTTCTTTCTTGGATTGAGCGTGGGGAGACCTATGCCAAGAGTACCCAGTTCCTGAAAATGTCATAACTAACAACCCTATTACACTCTTTCATTTATGGAAGTATGTGAGTATGTTATGAAGTACTTCCATTATATATTCTTCCATATGGAAAAATCTTCAGTCAGAGCCAAATCAAAAGTGTGTTCTCTTTTGGCAAGAAAGTAAATTACAAGCTACAACTAAACAAGTGTTACATAAATGCATTTCATCCATTTCTACCTTCCCATTTCCTCTAAATGTTTCTCTTTTCTAGAAAAGCAGTCCACATAGGCTGACTTAGTGTTTCAGATAAGTGAAAACACTTCTCAACCATTTGTTTTCAAAATAAATATGAATCTACTAACAGATTATTCAGTTCCTTTACTAGTAATTAAAAAAAAAAGTTTGGTTTAATCAATATTCCATATTGGAATTGTAAATATCACCATTTAATTTCCTGAAAGTTAAAGGGGAAGAACTATGCAGTGGAAGGAAGGAAGGAAGGAAGGAAGGAGGGAGGGAGGGAGGGAGGGAGGGAGGGACAGACATAGTAGGAAAAGTTAATACTGAAATTTGATGTCAGGGAAAATATTTGATTGCTGTCAAAACTTTAAACTTCTGGATTACTCCCTATATAAGCCCTTATTCAGTTTTCCCCAAATGTATGGAACGGGGCAATGTAACACCTGTGATCACACGTTTATTTCCTAATTCATATGGCAAAAAGAAGTCTCTCCAGTTTGAAGAGCCATCTGGCTTTGCCATAAAGGATCTAAACCTTTAAAAACTTTTTTAAAGCTCTTGGTTTCACAGAATTTGGAACATGAGCATGAACTCCCTACTCAATCTCAGTGCATAATTTTTCCAGAGAAAGACAAGTGCTTGCCGAATTTCATTTTTGATACTGTTTACCTTGCCATGGAGCCAATGGAGTAAAATCCTCATATTTATTTCCAGCAGGATTTGTGGTGGAATTCTCTTTAATCATTACATCCCAGTATGTATTAGGGCTGGGCAAATCATTCAGAGAAGTGCTTGGCTCAATAAAAGGCTCCTTCTGAACCTCTTCAAAGCTGCAAACCATTCACAGTTGCTCAAAGTCTTAGCCTGGATGCCACAAGTGCTTCCAAGATATTCTGCACAGAAGGCATTACACTGGGAAATACTTCAGGATGGGCTTGAAGCAACTGCAGGAGCCTTCAAGTGGATCCAGACTGGATCCAGAGCTTTGCTTGTTCTTCTTAGCAAAGTATTTGCACATACATTTCTCACAATTTCAGTGACAGTTAATAAAAATGAATAGGGTCAAGCAAACATTACTTTACCCTAAAATATTCTTAGGCATTTATTACATCCATAGTATTGCAGGGACCCCTTTGGGGCAACAGCCATGTGCTTGCTAAGACATATAGTTCTGATCTATATTTGCAATGCTTTGTTATTGAAAGCAAGCATATTTATTATCTCTCAAAACATTCTGGTTTATAATTGATCTTAAAAAATATTGCACATATAAACTGTATGCACTGGGATATGTTTTTACCTTCCTGACTTTTCCCCTATATTTTTTGTGTCCTTATGTCAAATGTAATTAAGACTTTATTTTACATTCTGTGAAGCTGTAGGAAAAATCAGCCAAACTATAACACTGACCTCTCCACAGGAAAGTGGACCAGATGTTTACCAATGCACACACTTCTAACTGATGCATCCATTTTTATTAATATTATTTTAGCTCAATGTGTGTGCAGGGAGTGCTTATTTCCGGTAATGATTAACAAATCATTAGAGCCAGTATGGTCTAGTGGTTATTTATTTATTTATTTGTTTATTTTCTATTCAGCCTTTATTATTTTTACAAATTACTCAAGGCAGAAAACACAGCTAATACTCCTTCCTCCTCCTATTTTCCCCACAACAACAACCCTGTGAGGTGAGTTGGGCTGAGAGAGACTGGCCCAAGGTAACCCGGCCAGCTTTCATGCCTAAGGTGGGACTAGAACTCACAGACTCTGGTTGGGTGACTTTGGGCCAGTCACTCTCTCTCAGCCCAACTCACCTCACAGGGTTGTTGTTGTGGAGAAAATAGAAGGAAGACAGAGTATTAGGTATGCTCTCCACCTTGAGTTATTTATAAAAAATAATAAAGATGGGATAAAAATGCCTAAAAATATAAGCAAATATTCAATATCAATATCAAAATATTAAGTCACTAGCAAAGACTCTGATTTAATACTAGCCAATTCTGCAATTGTAACTGCAATCTCCCAATCATAGGGGCTTCCTATCACCTACTGGTATATCCTACAACTTCCATGCCAGTGGTAAGATGAGCTTCCATGAGCTTCCATGCCAGTGATGGGATGCCAAACAACTTGAATGCCAGCCTTGTTTATATTATCAAGAAATTTCTAATTTCCTAATCCCAAACCCATTATTAATACGAAGTTAAAGAGTACACACACATTATACATAGACATGCAATTATTTTAAAATGTGGCTTGAGTTAACTACATAATGGTCCCAAACACTCTAGGTTATTTTTCTTTTAAAAGCTCTATTTGTAGGAAAGGCATTTTTTCCCAATAATCTCACATATCCATTTTAAATGTTTGCAGATTTCCTGTTTCCATTAATTCTTCCCAGAGGAAGAAAAAGGAGAAAAAATCTAGATAATAAATCCAGTCCAAGCATTTGGAAAGAATTCCTCATATTTTGCGTGCAAGCACACATTCAGGTTATCTTGACCCTTCAATCAATACAATGTGACCTGATGCTGATAAATGCAACAGAAATAATTTATCTTGATCAACTGAGAACTTGGCTATAGTTAACAAAAAAAAAAAAAAAAGACAATGAAACCGAATAATGTTGGATGAAGTATTATGTATAAAGTAAGAATTAAAAAACTCGACCAAGCTGGAATATATTAAAGCTCCCCTTCCTTCCTCCCTCCCTCCCTTCCTCCCTTTATTGTTCACATCTTAAAAGTTACAAAAGGTAGACCATATCCAAGTGGTAAGAGTGTGTGCATTCCGCATCTTGCTTTTTGATGTTGTTTATTCACTCAGTCGCTTCCGACTCTTCATGACTTCATCGATCAGCTCACACCAGAGCTTCCTGTCCGTTGTTGCCACCCCCAGCTTCCCCAAGGTCAAATCCGTCACCTCTAGAATATCATCCATCCATCTTGCCCTTGGTCGGCCCCTCTTCCTTTTGCCCTCCACTCTCCCTAGCATCAGCATCTTCTCCAAGGTGTCCTATCTTCTCATTATGTGGCCAAAGTATTTCAGTTTTGCCTTTAATATCGTTCCCTCAAGTGAGCAGTCTGGCTTTATTTCCTGGAGTGTGGACTGGTCTGATCTTCTTGCAGTCCAAGGCACTCTCAGAATTTTCCTCCAACACCACACTTCAAAAGCATCTATCTTCCTTCTCTCAGCCTTCCTTATGGTCCAGCTCTTGCAGCCATATGTTACTAAGGGGAACACCATTGCTTTAACTATGCGGACCTTTGTTGTCAGTGTGATGTCTCTGCTCTTAACTATTTTACCGAGATTTGTCATTGCTCTCCTCTCAAGAATTAAACGTCTTCTGATTTTCTGACTGCAGTCAGCATCTGCAGTAATTTTTGCACATAGAAATACAAAGTCTTTAACTGCCTCTATGTTTCTCCCTCTGTTTGCCAGTTATCAATCAAGCTGGTTGCCATAATCTTGGTTTTTTTCAGGTTTAGCTGCAGGCCAGCTTTTGCACTTTCTTCTTTCACCTTCATCATGAGGCTCCTCAGTTCCTCTTTGCTTTCAGCCATCGAAGTTGTGTTATCTGCATATCTGCGATTGTTAATGATTCTTCCAGCCTTGGATCAATAAATGGATCAGTACAACCAGAGATATGTCAGTATACCATCGGAAGATGAGACTCCCACATCTTGCTACCAAAATGGAATCTTTCATTTGACACAGAGAGAAAATTGTCAGTACATTGAGATTCACTACATTGAGATTCATCATATCATAGGCATTTTAATTCAGTTTAAATAATTTTAAATCAATTGTTTCTGTCCTCACCTAGTATATTTTTAAGAACATAGTGTACAGTATACCATTCAAAAACCAGGTGTAATTATTTGTTAGCAAAAAGCTGTATTTCCCTAGCATATATGAATAAAATAATAAAATAAAATAAAATAAAATAAAATAAAATAAAATAAAATAAAATAAAATAAAATAAAATAAAATAAAATAAAATAAAATAAAATAAAATAATGCAAAGGTATCAGTATGCCAGGGCATCAATGCTGAATACAGAAACATCATAATCTGAGCATTACACAAGAATAAATAACATGTTTTGGAATATAATGAGCCAGAGATTGCAGTTGTCTTATACTTTCAGTCTTGAGTTTCTTTCTGAGAAAAATTCCCTTCTAAAGATTATTTTACAAAACTAAGTTTCAAAAGATTATCCACCCCAGTATGACATAATTGATATGCATAAAGATTTATGGGAAAGGAAAAGGAAAATGGGAATTTTCCTAATATAACAATTCAGTTTAATATGTTAAATATTTAAAATAAAATTAAAAGTGATAAAAGTGTGAATATTTTATAGACTTCATTCTAGAAAGTCATATAACATGACACCTACAGTACTTGGGTTTTAAGATCATGCATATGACTGTTCCATAATGGAGACACAATATATGATATTGTTCTGGAATGCCAACTTTAAAAGAAATCACCTAGCTATTATTTACAGTAAATTCCATGCAAAGCCATTACACAAGATTTAAATTGATTTTAAATAGTTAATAGAAAATGCACAGACTTTTTCTACAAGCCATCAACTTCACACAGCTGTCCCAAACCGTTTAGAGACTTTCTAGTATTAGATATCCAGGTGTTGTAAAGTTAGCCACAAATTGGAAAAATAATGTTAGATTTGTTTTTTCAAGGTTGATGATTTATCTCCAACTTGGTGGAGAAAATTTAAAATTTAAATAATCCCATAGTGCTAGAGGCATCCTTCCAGACCTAATAAGTTGTTAGTCGTACCAATTTTTATTGCTGACTCTCTCATTCTTGACCTCTGATCATTTCCACACTAGCAGTGTCTTCTAGAGACATCCAACCATCATTATGCCAAAATAACAATTAGGACAGGCTTTATATTACTTCAGTGATGACTGGGTGATACAATGAAGAAGCTGTAAATCACTAAATTACCTCTCCTTCTATCCTGTTATGTTATTCCTCCAGCTTCCCTGGAAGCTAATTTGGTCAATGGTACAATGCAAATGTGTGGAATATGATATGATATGATACAAGTTAAGACAGGATAGATAGGATACATATATAATATGATACATAGAAGGTCAGTATGGATTGTATAGAATACATGTCAAACATTTCAGCATAAATCTAAGAACAAATGCTTCATTTATTTATAAAATTTATTACAAACTGTTCATTACAATTGAAATTCCCTATTCCAGATTTTTTTCCCCTTGCCAGCATTTTGGTGGTACTTGGGCAGAGTTCAGATATTCCTAAGATGACTGCATTAAGTTCTTGAATATATTTTGTTTTACAGAATACATTTAACAATATTATTGGGGCCTTCTGAGCTATTGTTCCACTCTCGGGTTTTTTTATTGTATCTCAAATACCTGAGGTCACCTGCCACAAAGGAAGGTCAAATGGACTATAGCTTCCCAGTAAGCAAATAATAAATAGCATTACCAGGAACCCCTTTGGGTCTCACCCAGCATATTTCTTCAACTTATCCTTTAAGGTTTGATTGATGTGCTTGGTCATGCCATCAGCTTGGGAAAATATGAGCTTTAACCTCAAGATCAGCATACCTCTACCTTAGTGAAGACTTTTATCAATTCTTCAGCAATTTTCTTTGCCAATGAAAACAACTTGGGGTGGGGGGAATTGGCTCAATAACATATTTCCAATATATATTGATCTCCTTGCTGGTTTTAGAAAGCAGATCTAAAATATCTAATAAAATTGTTTGGTGCAGACTTGATACAGAACTTGATTTCTCTATAATGACTGGCTAGTAGGCTCTCATGAACCAGTGGAGCATTGGCTCCCTATTCTTCTGAAGAACAACTAGTTGTTCCAGGTGTTTCCCAGTCAATGGATAAGTTTTTATCCTACATAAGAATTTATTTTCACTATAAATCAGGCTCAGTTTCTCAGTAGGACTTTGATTTGGGGAACTCTTAGGGCTCCCTATTAAATCTAGAAGGGTGAGAAGAATGCTTCAATATTGTTCCTTCTACTTTAGAGTTTTTAACTTGAGATTCATGGTAAGTCCGACCACTTCTGGGACCTTCTTTGATTACCTTCTGGTAGAAATAAAAATCAGATCCTATCAGAGCATCCTTTGACACTTTCCCTTCTAGGATGTTCCCTATGTTCTCTTGTATGCAGATGTAAGTCTTTGTAAGGCTTTTTTCCCCTCCCTCTTTAAGAACACAAATGTAACATCAACATCCATCCTGTATCAACTAAGCCAGCCACCCATTTCCTGTTGCCTTTTGCTGAACCTCTAATCTCCTTTCTTAAGGGTATTTTGAGGTCTGCTGTACTTGGGCCTTTCGGGAGGTTGTTTTTATAATATCGGGATACATTATGTAGTTTTCCATATTTTGTGTCTCCAGAGATTTCTCTGTCCCCTCAAAAATGTGGAAGGCTTTCTTTTTTACTTGTTTGGTGATTCTTGGCAAATCCTATTTTCCTTGAGTCCTTGCCTATTTACCTCCTTTCCTGATAGTCTTCAGCTAAAGACATTATTTTTTATCCCTAGATCTGGGTGATGCTCCTAGACCCAGAAGCATATGGAGGGTGGTTCTATTTATAGGAATCGTTCTAACATAGCCTTGTCTATTATTTCCTCTTTGCTATGCTATACAGGTTTTAACCATTTCCTTCCTAGATCTGCTAGTTGACTCCATAATTCTCTAAGTCCTTCTTGAGGATTTTATGGATATTCTCTAAACCACTGATGACATCCACTTTAATTATCTTATACCTACATAATGTTGCCTCTTGTATCCAATTTAATCCCCTTAACAGGGAACTAGCCTGGCCACCACTCTTCTTTTAGCCACAGGGTACCCACTCAAATATCACAAAAGGGATTCTTTATCTTCCCCTTCTATAGGTTCAGATATTCTAAGATCTTGGGGTCCCACTTTTCCATTCCCAGATGAAAGAGTTGATGGAAGGATAGTTGGAGTGAATTGGTTTACCTTTAAGAGGACCACCAACCCCTTAAATTCTTCCTTTCTAGCATCCTGATATGGCCATTCTTTTTATGGTGAGCACTTCTTTTGGATTCCCACCACAGCCTATTGTCTTCATCCCTTTTCATTAATTAGGCCCTTTCTTCTTCTATCTACTCCTTCTTTCTTCTTTCTGTTGCCTTAACATCTCTTGCAGTATTTCTATCTAGGCATAATGAGGGTTCAGCTTACCTTTGACATTCTTGGTGGTCTACCTCTACTCCTATCAATCCCTCCTTTTCATCCATTTCTAACTTTCTTACAGAAGCTCTGGTTCATGGCTATGTGTTAGCCATGTGTGGAGACATTTCTTGTAGAGTTCTTGCTGTCTGGGGTCTAAATTCCATTGTTATGGCTGGCTCTGGAATTGATTGTTCCCTGGCCCACATCATCATCATCTCCTCCTCCTCCTCCTCCTCCTCCTCCTCCTCCTCCTCCCCTCCTCCTCCTCCTCCTCCTCCCAACACTCCCATTCCATGCTGTCCTGGAACAGTTTTTATGTGTCTGGGGAAGAGATGAAGCCCTTAGTCTTTGTCTAGACTGAAGATCTGCAAATGAAAAGCGGAAGGGAACTTCCATAGTCTGCTTGAGTCATCCTTAGGATAGACCCACTGAAAGTAATGAAACTTCAAATAGTCATGATTATGCCTGGATCTAATCTAATCTAAAAAATGTATACACATATATCTTCTCTACAATACTTATAGATGTTTTTTTTTAAAAAGAACCATCATATTCTGTCAGCTGAAACCACATTGGCTTCATGCGATGAAAGAGTTACATTTATGCTGACTCTGTTTTCCATTGCAATGGACAAGGCAAAAGTCCAAATATTTTAGCCTCCTGGTTTTTATTGTACATCTGCTGCAGTATTATTCTTAACACATTAAGAATTCATTGAACAGAGGATAAGTTAACATATTGGTTTCCCTGTAAGACATCAGCTGTAGCAGGTATTTCAAAAATAAAATAATCTGCTATTTTGCAGTCCCCTAGCCCTGGGAGCCATCAAATGCAGAGGCTAGATACTATATAGCTATACAATTGTTTTTATTTGTTTATTTATTAGAACAAGATATGGTACCAAACCAGTAAAAGGGTTTTACTATTATGATATATTTGCAAGTATTTTCAAAACACTAGCCACCCAGATGGGCAGTGTATAAATGTAATAATAATTAAATAAAATGATAAGAGACACAGGATACAAGTTCAGTTTAAAGCGTACAGGACAAATTCAATCAAAATAAAATCTTCTAAGACTTTTGATATTAGAGTGTTAAGCATGTGGTCAACTGTGTTAAGTTATAGTAGAGTATCTCAGATCATTTCCACACCACATTTCCACTTCCCAATCCCAGACAAACACTTTTGTACCATCTCAAATGAAGAGAGTGCCATTATCCAAAGAATGTTCCTTCCAGCTTCCAGTCAGAGGGTATAAAGAACATCAACCAATTAGTCTCCTTTGCCAAGCCACAGCCACTACTGGAATAACTGAGTAGTCCCTACCCCAGAGGAAATAAAATAAATTGCTCCTCCCTGCCATAAATACATTTCAGTACACATTGTGTGCATTTCTCTGGTTGTTTGCAAAATAATCCAAGTGATTACTATGAAGGGATGCTTCTTAGATGCACAGCCACTACTTTGCCTCTATTAAAAAATTCATTGTGAGCTGTGATGATGAAATAATAGCTGAACAGATATAAAGCAGTTGAACTATCTTTCTAATTATGTTAGCAAGCAGCCAAGTAGAGCAGCAGAACACTGATTGAATGCAGAATGGAAGTAACACACTATGCAAGCACAAAGCTCCTTAGCTCCACTCAGTTGCTAAGCAATGTTACAATAAAGCTCCTATTTAGGCCAGTTTTCTAGAGGATCCCTGACAATATATTAATAAGACTGTATGGATAAATTTTCCCTAACTTTGCTTCTTGTTGTGATTTCCTTACTATCATCATTCCAATAGTCAAATAATTAGTAACTTACTTACAGGGGATTCCATGTATATATGTATAGGGCTGGGTTGGATTGACAGTTAAGGGAAACTAATGCAATCTAATTAACTGAATTAAAATATTTCCAGAATCCCCAGAATAGCCGCCATGTTCCACTATGCAATTGTTTGGAAATCATTCAAAATACTTCAGGAGTGCCAAAACATGATCCAAAATCACTAAGACAATTACAACTGGCATTAAAATTCCTTTTCTTTTTACTCTGGCATCTCTATTGTTTTGCTTCAGAAACTAAGCAAATGAAGTTTGTTAAGGTCCACTACGAATCATTATTAAAAAAACAACAACAGACATTTGGGATAATGTAAGTATTAAGAGGAGAAAAATCATGTCAGCCTGTATGTTTAGAAAACTTACAGTTGACAGCAAAAAAAAGTGAAGGTAGTAGTTTTGTTTTCTTGGACTCAGGAGTACAATAGCTGAAGATGGATAGTATGCTGAAGAAGTAAAATGATTAAGCCTAGGGAGAAAGAAAATTACAAACTTAGACAAGTTTATAAAGGGAAGGATATTTCTATGTCATTACTGTAAAGGCCAGAAGAGTTAAAACAGTGTTTTTCCCAATGGCTGAAACAGCTGGATATTGAAAAAGAGTAAGAGAAAAAGTGTTGATGCCCTTGAATTATGGATTTGGAGATAGATGCTAACAGTAGCATAGACTGTAATAAGAGTCAACCAATCAAGGACCAAGATTCACTGCTCCCTTGAAGTGATGATCAGCAAGCAAAAACACTTATATTTGGGGAACGTCATATGGTTAGAGCAGGGGGAAAAAACTACTATACCTGTCATAAGTATATTAATAATTAATAATTTATTAATAAGTATATTAAGGGATGGGAAAACTGCAAGGAAGGCAATATGTAAGGTAAATGGATGGATTCAAAGTGATTATTGGACTGTCTTTGGAAAAGCCATGAGTTATTATTAAAGACAGGTCAAGATGGCAAGCTTGTATTGTACACACCAGAACTTAAAAATGATTGAATGGCACTTAAATAAGAATCTTTCTAATCATTGCCTGAGAAGTCATGTCACTTAGATAAGAAATAATCATTCTAGACACAAGATTTTTAAGAAATGAAATATGAAATTCTTGCTCCATAACAGACTTCTACTGGTGAACTAAAAAGCTGATCCCATCAGTGAATATATATAGAAGGTCAAAAGAAAAATTTCAGATCCCAGTTTTCTCCTCAATTTCTCATGCTATATCTTGAGGAAATTAGTCATTTATACATTGGTAAGGTAATCTGTGTAACCACTTGTTTTGTTGTTGTTTATTCGTTTAGTCGCTTCCGACTCTTCGTGACTTCATGGACCAGCCCACGCCAGAGCTTCCTGTCGGTCATCAACACCCCCAGCTCCCCCAGGGGCAAATCCATCACTTCTAGAATATCATCCATCCATCTTGCCCTTGGTCGGCCCCTCTTCCTTTTGCCTTCCACTCTCCCCAGCACCAACATCTTCTCCTGTCTTCTCATTATGTGGCCAAAGTATTTCAGTTTTGCCTTTAATATCATTCCCTCAAATGACCAGTCTGGCTTTATTTCCTGGAGTATGGACTGGTTTGATCTTCTTGCAGTCCAAGGCACTCTCAGAATTTTCCTCCAACACCACAGATCAAAAGCATTGATCGTCCTTCTCTCAGCCTTCCTTATGGTCCAGCTCTCTCAGCCATATGTTACTAAGGGGAACACCATTGCTTTAACTATGCAGACCTTTGTTGTCAGTGTGATGTCTCTGCTCTTAACTATTTTATCGAGATTTGTCATTGCTCTTCTCCCAAGAATTAAGTGTCTTCTGATTTCCTGACTGCAGTCAGCATCCGCAGTAATCTTCGCACCTAGAAATACAAAGTCTTTCACTGCTTCTACATTTTCTCCCTCTATTTCCCAGTTATCAATCCAGCTGGTTGCCATAATCTTGGTTTTTTTGAGGTTCAGCTGCAAGCCAGCTTTTGCACTTTCTTCTTTCACCTTCATCATAAGGCTCCTCAGTTCCTCTTCACTTTCAGCCATCAAAGTGGTATCATCTGCATATCTGAGATTGTTAATGTTTCTTCCAGAGATTTTAACTCCAGTCTTGGATTCCTCAAGCCCAGCTTGTTGCATGATGTGTTCTGCATACAAGTTGAATAGGTAGGGTGAGAGTATACAGCCCTGCCGTACTCCTTTCCCAATCTTAAACCAGTCCGTTGTTCTGTGGTCTGTTCTTACTGTTGCTACTTGGACGTTATACAGATTCTTCAGGAGGCAGACAAGATGACTTGGTATCCCCATACTGCTAAGAACTTGCCACAATTTGTTCTGGTCCACACAGTCAAAGGCTTTAGAAGAGTCAATGAAACAAAAATAGATGTTTTTTTCTGAAACTCCCTGGCTTTTTCCATTATCCAGCGGATATTGGCAATTTGGTCCCTAGTTCCTCTGCCTTTTCTAAACCCAGCTTGTAAATCTGGCAATTCTCGCTCCATGAACTGCTGAAGTCTACCTTGCAGGATCTTGAGCATTACCTTACTGGCATGTGAAATGAGTGCCACTGTTCGATAGTTTGAACATTCTTTAGTGTTTCCCTTTTTTGGTATAGGATATAAGTTGATTTTTTTTCCAATCTGATGGCCATTCTTGTGTTTTCCAAATTTGCTGGCATATAGCATCATCTCGCAAGATTTTGAACAGTTCAGCTAGGATGCCATCGTCTCCTGCTGCCTTGTTATTAGCAATGCTTCTTAAGGCCCACTCAACCTCACTCTTCAGGATGTCTGGCTCTAGCTCACTGACCACACCATCAAAGCTATCCCCAATATTGTTATCCTTCCTATACAGGTCTTCCGTATATTCTTGCCACCTTTTCTTGATCTCTTCTTCTTCTGTTAGGTCCTTGCCATCTTTATTTTTGATCATACCCATTTTTGCCTGGAATTTACCTCCGAAGTTTCTAATTTTCTAGAAGAGATCTCTTGTCCTTCCTATTCTATTGTCTTCTTCCACTTCCGCGCCTTGCTTGTTTAAAAATAATTCCTTAATTATTTTTACCTTGTTTTACCTTGGATAAATATGGAAAGGCTCAAAGTCTGTTGTTGGATATTTTATTTCATTTCATTTTATTTTGAAGGATTGGAGAGTTTCTTTTCCTGTAGCTTTCTTCTCTGAGCTGAGTTCAAAGAGCATCTCCAGAGGCAGAGAAACCCAGTCAAATGAGAATTGTAAATACTGTCTTCTACTCAAATGATCCTGTTATCTTTCTTTGTTTGCATTCAACTCACCATAAAACCAATGTTCAACATTCCCCTACCTACTCACTCACACACATATATGCTGGACAAATATCTTAACCAACCCATGTTGAGAGTGTTTAAATAAGAATATAAACTGCATAGAAATCAGCAAGTGGTAACCTAACAATGAAAGGACCTCTGTGTAATAAAGAATCTGCACTGTCACGTTTTTGAATTGGTCTGAGTAGCTATGGGAGGGAAAAAAAAAGAATGTTACAAGGGCATGTTGAAAGCTAAGAGTCAGAAAGCTTTGTTTTCTTGGCCAAAGCACAAGGTATTTTCTTTGTTTATAGATCATTCTTCATAGCCTAAACTCCAGTAAATTGCTGACGTGTTGATAACTCTTTTTGACATACACACAGATATACAGTTTTGATTAGAGTATTTGTAAACACAATGTTTAACACAATGATATTAAAGGCAAAACTGAAATACTTTGGCCACATAATGAGAAGACAGGACACCCTGGAAAAGATGCTGATGCTAGGGAGAGTGGAAGGCAAAAGGAAGAGGGGCCGGCCAAGGGCAAGATGGATAGATGATATTCTAGAGGTGATGGATTCGTCCCTGGGGGAGCTGGGGGTGTTGACGACTGACAGGAAGCTCTGGAGTGGGCTGGTCCATGAAGTCATGAAGAGTCGGAAGCGACTAAACGAATAAACAACAACAAACACAATGTGAGAGGTAAAGTAAGGTAAACTTAAAATTATATAAGAGTGAAACTGATTCCCAGGTGTTTAAAGGTTTGATAAGCTAAAGCCAAGTTTAAAAGCATTAATGAATCACTTTTTAAACTAGAAAATTTCACTTCACTCCAGTGGATCTGAAAACCTACAAGGATTTCATTTTCACCCAGATACAGAAGCTCATTTAGGAATCTATCTCAGTGAAAAACATTCTGTGTTTGCATGTGTAATTGATAAGTACCCATTCAGTACGAAGCAGAGATGTTTGGGCTGTAGCTACATTTTCAATGTTTACAGGGCTTTAACAGCATTTTCCCTGAACTAGAAATGCATTTTCCTACATGGCTTGAGCCTGCACACTCTATCCTTGCTTGAGCAAGAGCGCACATTTATTATTAGAAACTTTCCAGGAGCCCAAATCAAGCTATAGTCATGTGCAAGTAAAATCCTGAGGTTCATAAGGCACTGCATGTTCAAATGGATACTGAATATGCATTTTATAAATGAAAAACATAGTATAATAACCCTATTTCCATTTATAGGAGAGAGGATTCACTGGAGGCATTTTCTCAGAATGCCTCAGCGGGCCAAAGGGTAGACGTATTTGGAAATAAAAATGGCCCAGGGGACTGGCATTTGGTTTTGTAGCATCCCAGACTTGCAATTTGAAACAATATTTAAAAACAAAGAATTAGAAAGGCAGAGGGCTTGATAGATGCCAAAGGTCACCATGGTCACAATGGACTTTCAAGCCTAGTTGTGCTTAGGACATACACTTGTATTTAAAATACAGAAGATGCCAGCTTGTGTTTTACATCTGTAAATATGATTGGGACACAAGACTGTTTTTCTCTCAATTTCCCATGTTATTTTATTCCTGTACGTAAAATTATTTCTTAACTGGCCAAAATTCTTAAGTGGAAATGAAAGACACTTAAAGGACAGACTTTAAGGCACCAGTTGTGGGCTTGCAGGACAAATGACCATAACAATTATCCATGAACATCCAATTAATGGATATGAGTTGGACCATGGAGTACTAGCTGGTCACTGTGATCAATTAGCACAGAATTTTGCTGGTAAGGTCAGCACTCAAATTCACTTCAGCTTGGAGTCAGCTTGAAGAGGGGCTAGTGTGGTGACTGGGCTTCATCTGGATGTATTATATGGGATTCTTTTTGGCCTATTACCTCCCAGGAAGCAGACAAAGTGCTCTCTAGGGTATCATTGGATACTTGTCAGCTGGAACCTTGCTTCTTCTGGCTCTTTTGGGCAGCCAGAGGGGAGATGGAGGCTGTTAATCCTCTTTACAGGACAGGATGATGCTATCAGCCTTGAAAGAAGCTGTACTGCTCTATATCCCCAAAAGGCCCTCCCTGATTCCAGAGGTATTATGCAATTACTGCCTGGTCTCCTTTTTGTTTGAGATGATGGTTTAGAGCTAACTGCAGCCTGCTATAGGAGAAGTGGATTGCTCTGGACCCATATCAGTCAGGATTCAGACCCAGGTCTGGGATGGAGACAGTATTGGTTGCTTTAGTAGATGACCTTTGTAATGACATAGGTGGGGGTAGTGTATCTATCCTGGTCTTGTTGGATCTCTCATGGTCTTTGGTACAATTGACCATGGTATCCTTCTTGACCATCTGTGGAGATTGAGGACTGGGGCACTTTTACAGTGGTTATGTTCCTTCCTCTGTGGGCAGTTTTATTGGTGGTAGAGGAGGAGAGTTGCAGTAAGGGTTGTCCTCTACCTTGTGCTATTTAATAGCTTCATGACATAACCCAATGGTGGGATTCATTGTGAAACCTGAATGGTTCTCCTAATATCTTCAAAATCCTTAACTAAGTGGGCCTTATGCTCAAGGTGACAATTTTTGACACTCTGCTACGAAGACCATCAACACAATCTAGACAAGTAACTCTTTTCTAATGTAATATTAGAAGAGTGTAGTACATATTCACAATTCTCCATAACCTATTGAAATAGATTTTAAAGGATATGTATGCTTCGGAGAGTTCTAATTAATTTCAAATCCCATTTTTAAGATATTCAGGAAAACTTGGTATACTTAATATAAAAGTTTTACACAATATTGATGAGATTCCCTCTTTTTAAAATGAAGTCTTTAAACTACAATAAATGAACATCAGGTAAGGTTAATGATCTTGTCTGTTGAAAGTTAGACAATTTATAATGGAATTTAAATTGATGGGAATTTGAAACCCATCTGGAACTTTTGACTGATCCTTTTGCAAGATCAGATGCCAAGGTTAAAAAAAAAAAAAGTTTCGTATTTTTCAAATGTCTAAAGTAAGGTTTTAGATTTAAGGGAAAAATAGAAAAAAATAGTATGATCCTAAGATATACAGAGATTAATTTAATTAAAATTAAATTAATCTTCATATATTTATAATTAAAAATAGTATAATCCTAAAATATATGGAGATTAATTTAATTCAAATTTAATATCATTTGAATAACTAGAGATATGAATTTGTTTTCTCAGTTGAAAAGCATCAAAATTATGTTTTATATCAGTGCCTCAACCTCCATCATTTTCTTGCTTATATTATATGATTTTCCTAACTTTTTTTTTAAATATTATGTAGAAGAACAAAAGCAAATATTGTATATGAAACCATGTAGAAGGAAATGGAATTGGGAGTATTTTAAACACAAAGAAAATTTTAGAAAATATTAAAAGCAACTATTCTGTCAATCCATTATAATGACAAGATATTGCCATAACTTAAATTCCATTTTAATATTGCATAAAAGAGGATTATAATTATATTTCTTTAATTGGTGCCAAACCTTTGTAATAATTACTTCTAAATATCTAACTCTAACTGAAAGGACGTTGGGCTGTTTCTATTATTCCAAACTGATGATAATAATAATCATTAATTACAGGAAGACAAATGCAAATTGAGTATTAGTAAAAACTTCTTAATAGTAAAGCAGTTTGACAATGAAACCAGTTACCAAGGGAATAGTGCTAGAAGGATGTTACAGAATGCCAGCTGAAATTAAAATGTCCTGAAATCATATGGTACCTTAAACCTTAAACTAATCAACATAATTCTTGCTGTATACACTTTCTATAAGCAAATTCCCACTGTCGCAAACTGTGCAAGTGCTGGAGCTTATATGCATGGATATACAAAGTTGCACACACGGCATTTATACAACACATTTCAAATATTCCAAATGCTTCGTACTACCTGTAAGGTAAACCTATAATATTGTTTCTATATTAAGTTTGGGGTCTGAGCCTAATCCACATCACTAGACCCTGTTTGGCACCCCATACTTCAAGGAAAGTCCTGACAAGAAGACCTAGAATATGCATAAGGAAAAAAAGAGAGAGAGAGAGACAGAGAGAGAGAGAGGTGGGGGTCACACAAACACACACATTTTAACATTAAAAAAAGGATTATGGTAGAAACTCAAATTCATAATTCCTAACTGCATTACCTTCAGCAAAGGATCGTTACCTTGCCGTGGTGCTGGAGCTTGAGCACCTCAATGCTGCCATGAGCTAAACCATGAAGGGCCACCCAAGACGGGAAGGTCATGACAGAGAGGTCAGACTAAATGCGATCCCTGGGGAAGGTAATGGCAACCCACCCCAGTATTCTTGCCGTGAAAACTAAATGGATCAGTACAAGCAGAGATATGTCGGTATACCATCGGAAGATGAGACCCCAGGTCGGAAGATGGTCAAAATGCTACTGGGCAGGAACAGAGGATGAGTTCAACTAGCCCCAGACGTGACGATGCAGCTAGCTCAAAGCCGAAAGGACGGCTAGCAGCCGACGGTGCTGGTGGTGAACGGAGAATCCGATGTTCTAAGGATCAACACACCATTGGAACCTGGAATGTAATATCTATGAGCCAGGGCAAATTGGATGTGGTTATTGGTGAGATGTCAAGATTAAAGATAGACATTTTGGGCATCAGTGAACTGAAATGGACTGGCATGGGCCACTTCACATCAAATGACCACCAGATCTACTACTGTGGACAAGAGGACCACAGAAGAAATGGAGTAGCCTTCATAATTAATAGTAAAGTGGCTAAAGCAGTGCTTGAATACAATCCAAAAAACGATAGAATGATCTCAATTAGAATTGAGGGCAAGCCATCTAACATCACACTGATCCAAATATATGCCCCAACCACAGATGCTGAAGAAGCTGAATTAGACCAGTTCTATGAGGATCTGCAGCACCTACTGGACAACACGCCTAAAACAGATGTTATTTTCATCACTGGAGACTGGAATGCTAAAGTGGGCAGTCAAATGACACCTGGAATTACAGGTAAGCATGACCTGGGAGAACAAAATGAAACAGGACATAGGCTGATAGAATTTTGCCAAGACAACTCATTCTGCATAACAAACACTCTCTTCCAACAACCTAAGAGACGGCTTTATACGTGGACTTCACCAGGTGGACAACACCGAAATCAGATTGACTACATCCTTTGCAGCCAAAGGTGGTGGACATCTGTACAGTCGGTAAAAACAAGACCTGGAGCTGACTGTAGTTCAGACCATGAACTTCTTCTTGCACAATTTAGGATCAGACTCAAGAGATTAGGGAAGACCCACAGATCAGCTAGATATGAGCTCACTAATATTCCTAAGGAATATGCAGTGGAGGTGAAGAATCAATTTAAGGGACTGGACTTAGTAGATAGGGTCCCGGAAGAACTATGGACAGATGTTCGCAACATTGTTCAGGAGGCGGCAACAAAATACATCCCAAAGAAAGAGAAAACCAAAAAGGCAAAATGGCTGTCTGCTGAGACATTAGAAGTAGCCCAAGAAAGAAGGAAAGCAAAAGGCAACAGTGATAGGGGGAGATGTGCCCAATTAAATGCAAAATTCCAGAGGTTAGCCAGAAGAGATAAGGAATTATTTTTAAACAAGCAATGCGTGGAAGTGGAAGAAGACAATAGAATAGGAAGGACAAGAGACCTCTTCCAGAAAATTAGAAACACCGGAGGTAAATTCCAGGCAAAAATGGGTATGATCAAAAACAAAGATGGCAAGGACCTCACAGAAGAAGGAGAGATCAAGACGAGGTGGCAAGAATATACAGAAGACCTGTATAGGAAGGATAACAATATCAGGGATAGCTTTGATGGTGTGGTCAGTGAGCTAGAGCCAGACATCCTGAAGAGTGAGGTTGAATGGGCCTTAAGAAGCATTGCTAATAACAAGACAGCAGGAGACGACAGCATCCCAGCTGAACTGTTCAAAATCTTGCGAGATGATGCTGTCAAGGTAATGCATGCTATATGCCAGCAAATTTGGAAAACACAAGAATGGCCATCAGACTGGAAAAAATCAACTTATATCTCCATACCAAAAACAGGAAACACTAAAGAATTTTCAAACTATCGAAGAGTGGCACTCATTTCACATTCTAGTAAGGTAATGCTCAAGATCCTGCAAGGTAGACTTCAGCAATTCATGGAGCAAGAATTGCCAGATGTACAAGCTGGGTTTAGAAAAGGCAGAGGAACTAGGGACCAAATTGCCAATATCTGCTGGATAATGGAAAAAGCCAGGGAGTTTCAGAAAAGCATCTATTTCTGTTTTATTGACTCTTCTAAAGCCTTTGACTGTGTGGACCATAACAAATTGTGGCAAGTTCTTAGCGGTATGGGAATACCAAGTCATCTTGTCTGCCTCCTGAAGAATCTGTATAAAGACCAAGTAGCAACAGTAAGAACAGACCACAGAACAACGGACTGGTTTAAGATTGGGAAAGGAGTACGGCAGGGCTGTATACTCTCACCCTACCTATTCAACTTGTATGCAGAACACATCATGCAACAAGCTGGGCTTGAGGAATCCAAGGCTGGAGTTAAAATCTCTGGAAGAAACATTAACAATCTCAGATATGCAGATGATACCACTTTGATGGCTGAAAGTGAAGAGGAACTGAGGAGCCTTATGATGAAGGTGAAAGAAGAAAGTGCAATAGCTGGCTTGCAGCTGAACCTCAAAAAAACCAAGATTATGGCAACCAGCTTGATCGATAACTGGCAAATAGAGGGAGAAAATGTAGAAGCAGTGAAAGGCTTTGTATTTCTAGGTGCGAAGATTACTGCGGATGCTGACTGCAGTCAGGAAATCAGAAGACACTTAATTCTTGGGAGAAGAGCAATGACAAATCTCGATAAAATAGTTAAGAGCAGAGACATCACACTGACAACAAAGGTCCGCATAGTTAAAGCAATGGTGTTCCCCGTAGTAACATATGGCTGCGAGAGCTGGAAGGCTGAGAGAAGGAAGATCTATGCTTTGGAACTGTGGTGTTGGAGGAAAATTCTGAGAGTGCCTTGGACTGCAAGAAGATCAAACCAGTCCATCCTCCTGGAAATAAAGCCAGACTGCTCACTTGAGGGAATGATACTAAAGGCAAAACTGAAATACTTTGGCCACATAATGAGAAGACAGGACACCCTGGAGAAGGTGCTGATGCTAGGGAGAGTGGAGGGCAAAAGGAAGAGGGGCCGACCAAGGGCAAGGTGGATGAATGATATTCTAGAGGTGACGGACTCATCCCTGGGGGAGTTGGGGGTGTTGACGATCAACAGGAAGCTCTGGTGTGGGCTGGTCCCTGAAGTCACAAAGAGTCGGAAGCGACTAAATGAATAAACAACAAACTGCATTACTGTATTTTCACTTATGTAATACAATACTTACTGGCTTGAACAGCATTATGGAACAATGCCTTTTATAGGATTTAATATTTTTTGTCCATTATAGGAAAACACGCAGAGAGAGAGTAAAATTAAACAACTAACATCTGCAGCAAACATATTTCAGTGCAGAATACTGTCATTCAGACTTTTATCTAGCCACTGTGTATTCTTACAGAACACGTCATTCATTTCTCTGTGTTCAGTTGTAGCCCAGCAGCAAAGGCAGGCAGAGGGAAAACATTCCTGGGCAAATGAGTTTTTATTAGAAACTGTTCCTGTCTTAGGTTATTTATTATCTATCACTCTACCCTATCTATGTCTTCTACAGGTAGTCTTTGCTTAATGACCATAATTGGGACCAGAATTTCAGTTGCCAAGTGAAGCAGTCATTAAGCGAATCTGACCAAATTTTACAACCTTTTTTGCAGTGGCTGTTAAGCAAATCACTGTGGCCATTAAGCAAACCACATGGTCATTTAGTGAAGCACACAGTTCCCCATTGATTTTGCTTGCCAGAAGCCAGCCGTAAAGGTTAAAAATGGCAATCATGTGACCATGGGATGCTGTGACATTCATAATTTTTTTATAAGAATTTTATTAAGTTGTCATGTTCACTGTTTCAATGTGTAGTATACATCGTAACATTTCACATGCCATGACGCTGACGCGTGTTTCTGTTGGGAGGGAGCTGCTGTGAAACCTTGTACCAAGCTCTGTATCTGTGTTCATTACAATGGAATGCGTTTGGGTTATGTTATCTGTTCAAGGACTTTTCCCGCAGACCATCAGAAACCGTTAGGAGCACCTGGGATTGTGAACTTGAGAAGATTCTACGGAGGGAGGGATCTCATTTGCACCGAGGGTTTTTAGTTTGCATTTGGCGCACTTTTATCATTCTCAGCTTTATGTTTTTATCTTTTCAAACAAATATAAAAGCTACAGAAAAACTAAAAACTACAAAGAAAAAGAAAAAACTTTTAAAGTGTGGAAACACAAGAGGAAAAAAAATTAAAGATACAAAAAGAGGTGACTTCCAACTTTTAACAGAAAGGATATACAACAATTTTCTACAATCAATCCCTTACTCTATATTAAATCAATATCATATTATTTCTATAAATCATTCCATTGGCACATTATAAAAATCACTAAATACAGTTGCTCCATCCCCTTATATTAAAAGAAAGAGAAGAAATATATATACTGTATATAAACCTCCTAATCAACTACCCCCTCAAAGACAACATTTATTTAGTTATTTCCTTCCTACTACTGTTCTATACATTCCTGTCTACTATACTAAAGATCAAACTAAAAAACATATAAATTGTCTACCATTATACTTGATAATACAACAATTTAATAATCTTAATCATGTTAAACCCAAAACCAAACAATATTTTTTTATATCTTAGTAATCTTAACACAAATTGTTAAATGAAATCAACCAAACCCTAAAAACAATCCAGATAGATATTCTTAAACCCTTATCCCACTTCAAAATAGACCAAATCATTTACATGTCCCCACAATGTGCACAGAGCTTTTTTCTTACAGAAATCAAACAGCCCAACTGCCCCCCTCAAACACTCTGACTTCTCTTCAGGAAACCTCTCATACATAATGACCCCTTCTTTTCCATGGGATTCCATCAGAAGATCAATTTCACTTACAGCTTGCAACTTGATCTTTCCCTTTAATTGCTTCAACTCAACTATCCAATCTTCATCCAGCATTTCAACAGAAGGCGAAGTGACATTTCTGTCACTGTCAAATTCCTCAATTTCATAAACAACATCCTCAACCAGGTGACATATTTTAGAGCTCATATTTTCCACAACGGCCTGAATGTCTTGCATAAAAACCTGGTAAGAATCAGAAAGAATCTGTTTGAAATCTTGGTGGAAGTCAAAGAGAGTCTGTTTAAGATCATCCATGTCTCAAGCAGTAGATTATAGTGCCCCCTAGGAGCTTAACCAGCAAAAGTCGAACATATGAAAGAATGTGTTTACACAAGTGTCAGTAAGATAAGCTGACCATTCCCCAGGGAAAGTAGAAGCAGGAAACTGAAAGTTCAAAACAGCTGATTCAACGTGTAGGAAAATGCTAATATCTTCAAATTTAGCACAAAAATAATATCAGGGAGACAATTATTTACTCTCAATCCTCCTTAATGTTTGGATGGAAAACAAACCAAAACTTAAAAAGGATTTTAAAAAAAATTAATCCCATAAATAATGATAAGCACCAAGAGAACCTGCTTCTTCTTGCTGTAGAAAGCCTCTGTTAGGGTACATATACTTAAAAAAATATATAAATTGGGTGATTTAGAAATGGGGTGGCTGGTCTTAATGTCCCTTTAAGGCTACAGCATGGCTTGGAAAATGGTGATGTCCCAGACTCCCGGCTACTCTTACCAGTCAAATGCAAATGCTGTTTGCGATCTTCTGGCTGCAAGCCACCATTCTGGAGGACAGAGCAGGTGATTCCAAGTCTTTTCCTTTTCCATAAAAACACTCCTGGGCTTCAGGAAAAACCTGCCTGAGTGCCCCAAAAATGCTGCGTTGTCAGTTCTGGCCACTAAGCCCATGGGCACAGCTGTTCAGTCCGCCATGTCCCCACCGGAAGTTAAAGAAACTGCTGTGATGTTCATAAATGCAAATTAGTTGCCAAGTGCCCAAATCGTGATCACATGACCATGGTGATACTGCGACGGTCATAAATGTGAGTTCTGGTCATAAATCAGTTTTTTTCAGCACTGTTGTAAGTCTGAAACATCACTAAATGGATGGTTGTTAAGCAAGGACTGCCTGTACTGCTTATCCATAATCTATGTACTATATTCTTAGATTTCTATACTCTTATTATGTTTCCTATTGTCTTTATTTCCCCTTGAAAAGTCTATAGTATATTTTGCTTTAACTTTTTCTTACTCTGATCCTTTTATTTCTAGGTCTTCACTTACATTCCTGGACCACTAAAAGATGTCATTTCTTGGGCAGCTTGCCACCCTTCCAGGATATTCTGCAATTGCCCTTCTGGGTTAATCAGTCTTGCAGTACCTGGGCTACTCACAATATCTCAGCCAACATTTTTCTTGAGCATTCTGCTGCAGTTGATGCTCCCCACTGCCAATGCTACCCTATCCCTTTCCTGCCAAGGTTAATCTGTTCCCCTCCCCTCCCTCCCTCCCTCCCTCTCTCTCTCTCTCTCTTCATTTTTATCTTTGTTCTGTCTTCTTTTTTTCTCCCTTCTCTGTGATTGTTCTTTCTTCTTTGATGATATCATGCTTAACTCTATAACCAGGCCTTTTAAAGGGCTGTCTTGACAAATGTGTAAGGCTGGGGCCTTAAGGAGACAGAGAGAAGGAGGAGGTTTATGGGTGTTCAGGAGCCTTGTGTCTTTCTTTACACATTTTTCCTCTGGTTTTCCATTGATACTGTACATACAAGTAAGGCATGCATATGACTGCATATGCTCAGTTCTTCTCAGGTGGTTTCATAGATTGTATGTGAAGAAACACTGGCCCACAACCATGGCATGAAATACAATTGAATAGCAAAGAGCATCATCTTGGCCCTTCGGTAGAATTTTTCATTTAAGCTGGACTGTTTGAACCTAAAAATGACATGAACATGACCTGGAACCTCTTTTTTTGTTTGTTTGTTTTTGTTTTTTTCTGCCATGCCCTTATGATGTTGCCTTCAATTCATACCCAACCCATAACTGAAACAGTTTCAAGATGTATTTAGCTGTTCTGATGCTATTTTTTTTAATCCTTTAAGCAATCCACAGTGCAATAGTTTTCTTGAGGGTGCAATTTGATATACTTTACTAACCAGTTGGTTGCTGTCACAGTCAAGGGATCCTTGGGAATGGGATAAGGCAGCACTTATCGCTTACTTTAAGGCCATCAGACACATATACTTCCCTGTGGTCCCTGGGCACTGTCTTCCGGGGCCATACTCTATCTCATTCCAATTGGGCTCTCTCCCATACCCACCAGTCCTCTGAACCATTCTCCAAATAAGCAAATAGCAAGCAAAAGGCAATGATGGTGAACTCTCTCTCTCTACCACTTTGCAGCAAACCCCTGCATTCTGTCAGCTCTTGTTTAGACTGCTTTTGAACATGAGTTCACAGCCTTTCAAAAGAGTGTCAAACCCTTCTTTAAAAATAGGCTAACAACTGAGATGTAGGAGGTGGTTGTGAGGTGAAGTGCGAAGAAGCTCTTTCCTTGCACCTCTGCCCCAGTACGTCAGATGATACTTGGGCTACTGTCAAACTCCTTCTTCAGCAGAGTTCAGTACTCTTCTGAAGAAACTGTTGCACAAAAGCAACTTGTACTGAGAAGGAGGGCTGCTTCTTCCACTCCACAGCTGTGAGGACTATCTGGTGAATCAGAATAGACTCAAAATAACAGAGGAGTGGGGACAGCAAGTAAGCTAACAGCATTTGAGTAGCTTAACCAGAGTGCTTACATGGTGAGTGTTCCAGATTCATAGTGACTAAACATGGTTTTATTAGGTTTGGGGTATAGCATAGCACAGAATCAATTCAGCATGACTTTTCAGCCTCAGAGTACTCAAAGCAAAATAGACCAAGCCAAAAATATATGCTGACATATATATTAGAGTCGGACTTGTTCATACTTGATGTATTCCCTCCCCCGCTCCAGCCTTGAAATCTTTTTTTTTTTTAATCCGTTCAACCATGTCTGATTCTCAGAGACTGCCTGGACAAGTCCCTGCAGTTTTCTTGGCAAGGCTTTTCAGAAGTGGTTTGCCATTGCCCCCTTCCGAGGGCTGAGAGAAAGTGACTGGCCCAGGGTCAACTGGCTGGCTTTCTGCCTAAGGCGGGACTTGAACTCATGGTCTCCTGATTTCTAGCCTGACTCCTTAACCACTACACCAAACTGGCTCTCTTGAAATCTACAGTTTTAGGAATATTCTAAAAGTATGGCCTATGCATTGAAAAATGACAGCAGTGAATAATGCAGCTAAATGCATGGATACAGGGTCACATGTGCCAGTTTGGGTGCTGTTCTCTGTTGGGAATAAAGTTTTCATGGCAACTAAGACTCCCTGTTAGATAATAGAACAAACAATTCCTGTGTGTCAATGGATTTTTTCCTCTTCTTTGCTTGTCTAGGATTGCAGTGAAGCCTAAACGCTAGGAATAAGCTCCTCAAGACATGTAACATGGAAGAATCCCAAGGAATGTTTCTCCTTAATGATTGATAGATGAACTGATGAAAAGTTTAATATTCCCACCGGAGATCAGCATGCAAAACTTTTCCAAGGTTTCATAAGCTTTTTGAAAGACAGAGATATATTGATTTTTGTTCAAAACTGCATGTACTTTGAAAGAAAGGATTCTTTGAACAATGCCAGATATGTCCTACAGTACAGAACAAATATTTGCCGAAGCAGTGAGCCACTCAGATACAATTCATTTAAAGACATGTTATCTTGTAAAGAGCTTTCCTCTGAATGACTGCATTAATGCAGTGTCGAAGCTAGGCTTATTCTTGAATGAGACAATTTCCAGTCACTGTGCATGACTATGGAAAAAAAGATCTATTAATAAGGGCCCCTTAGGCCTGGAATTCTGCAAAGGTACAGTATATGTTGCATACCCATACCGTTTCCTCACAACAGTAGTTTCCCCAGTACATATACATGTAATTTATACATTAGGAACGTATAAACTGGCATATACACACACACACACACACACACACACATACATACACACACACACACATACATACATACATGCACACACACACGAGGTGGGGAGGAATAGGAGGAGGAAGGAATATTACATATGTTTGTCACCTTGAGTTATTTATAAAAATAATAAAGGCAGGATAGAAAATAAATAAAATAAATAAAAATAAGTAAATATACACATATAGCCTTTATGGATTCACAAATGCACAACAAGCCCATTCAAAAGCACTGTTGGCTCCAGTACAGATATGTGAAAGAATATGATTGTGCTTAGCTTACTTGATCCATTAAAACTTCAATGGTGTGATTTAATTATAAGGTGATATTATTGTATCATTCCATTTAAGCTGGGTTGTAACATTTTTACATATATATATATATATATATATATATATACACACACACACATACATACATACATGCATAGACACACACACACACACACACAGTATATGTATGTGTGTATGTATGCATGTGCATGCATGTGTGTGTGTGTATCACACATATACATCTCCCTTTTCCTCAAACACTTTCTTATTATAAGGTCTTATATACAGTCCTGCTCCTCATAAACTAATTGTGTTAAGACTTAACTGGAGTTCACCCATGGAATCTATATTAAATACTAGAACTAAGCTGTTAAGCTGTTACAGGGAAAATTCCACTAAGCAGATGCCAAATGTCATTTCTAAACACTAAATCTGGAGCCAAGAAAGAAGAGAAAGAGAAGAGGGAAAACTACAAAGGACAAAATTAAGTGTAGGGCTGAAGTTATCAGATATTACTGGAATGGAATGTACAGTTTATTATGACTTCAATATTATCTTATAATAAATTGATTTATTTTAGAATTAGCATACAGAAGATCAAACTGCAGACCTGTCCCAAAATAAAATTTAGGCTGCAATCCAGTACATAATTCTCTACTAATAGGCTCTACAGAGTCTTACTTCTGAGTAGAGATAAATAGATCTACCTGAGAAGCATTCTCTGTCATCAACATAATTTTTCCTATTTTTCTTAAAACATTCTATTGCTAGATAACTTCAGGCATCTGGGAAGAGGAGTCACATGGCCAATCTATGGCCATTTAGATGTACTTTTCCTAAAGAATTGAGTGAAAAAGGATCCTCCCCCCCACCCCTGCACATGAAAAATATCTAAACCACCTTCTGGATGGAATAAAGAAAAGAAGGAACGATCTGATTTGGGGAGGAGGAAAAGAGGGAAAGCAGAAATACTGATGAGATATAGGGAGAGGACAGACTGAATTCAGCAAGCCAAGAGGCCCTTTTAGAGGGAAAGAAGAATTTTGACAACTGGAAATAAAGAAGGGGTGCTACATATTTAATCCATTTTATGAGGTAGGGTAGAAGAAGTCTTTAAAAAAAAAGAAAAGCAGATACATACATTTCAAAGTCTTATACCTGCTGACATTGTCAAGGGGTTTTCTGTATGCTACCTGAGTATGTCCTGGAGCAAAATGTCATAGTACTAACCTCACTTTGGTATAATCTGCACCTGCATCTAAAAGTGAGGGGGGTTAAAGAGGGTGGAGGAGAAGCCCATGAATTTCTGTAGATGGCAAAAACTGTAGTTGGATGTCGGGAAGTCACACAAAACCATGTACAGCAGAGAAAGAAAAAGGGCAGGCTCCTAAACCTTAAAAGGGTATCTTCACATGATGTGCCTGACTGATCTACTGAGGGAGGGAGTCTTAATTATTAGGTATTGATAAACTATTCCATTTCACTTCCTTACTGAATTCTTTCTCTCTGTTTGTAAAGAAATTTGCAAATCCAAGTAAGTTCTAATTAAAAAAAGTTAAAATTCTTACCCACCTGTATTGACCATCAAGAGACATAATGATTCCCAGAATGCAGAGGACCACACTACATAAGAGTTAATTAATTACACAAAGCTACTATTTTCAAACACCATTAAATATACATGGTGTAAAACAGACTTTCAATGGGCATTTGTTTTGTGCTATCTTATTTTCTTTCAGTCCTGTTTATGAAGAGCTGGATGAGTTTTGGTAAGCAATTCTCTGGAAAAAAAAACCAGGGATTCATTAACTCAGTAAGAAGTAGACTTTCCAAAACTGGGAAAACATGACTGTTCTAAAGATTCAGGACACACTCAAAGGATCTGGAGCACAAGTCCTATTGTGCCTCTTTCCATCAAGGTGCATGAACTGGATACCAAAGCAAATGGAAAACTCCAAGGACATCTGAGTAATCTTCCCACTTTAATGCTTGTAACTACCTCTGACCTTGGTTCTGTAGTACCAGAGCAACAGACAGTTTGAGCACATACATTTTTTATGGCTTGGAGTTGGTGGGGGCAAGCAAGTTTCCTGTGGCAGATTCTTCTCTAGTGGATAAATGGGGAGAGGGTGATTGCTTTTTATATTTTAATAGGGGGGAAAAGTATTTGTAGCAAACAACAGGATAACATCAAATGCTTTTACAGCATACAATAGAAAAGCATTTATACATTATGAATTTCATTAATTTTAAAAATTTACCCATAAATATTTATTTATTCATTTAATTCATCACATTTATATAGCCACCCATCTCACAAAATTTGACTCTGGGTGGCATACAATAAAATAGTCCCAAACGAAACTATTACCTACCAAATTTGGAACTTTTTATAAACAGCACATATCTGAGTGTAATAAACATGCAGTTCCTTCCCATAATTGTTTTTCTTTCTTTTTTTTCTTTTTTTCCATTTTTGTTTGTTTGTTGTTTGATGAAAAGTATCAAGTCCTCCTATATCTAAAAACAGTATGGAATATGTTTTAGAATGTTCTGAAGATGTAAGAAATGGGTGTTTATATTAGCCAAGGAAAAGGATGATGGGGAGGGTCCCAAAGTTAAAATTTTATTATCAAGCAGCACAATTAGGTCATTTGATTCCAATTATATCAGAATATCTGACTAAGCACTGGATATATGTAGGGAGTTTATCAGAAGCTGAGAGAGGAAGAAAGAGAGATTCTTTTCGGCCCAAGAATTTTTGTTTCCAAAAATAAGCAAAATTAATAAAGTATTTACCAAGATAATGCATCAGATCTGGAAAAAAAAGGAGTATCTGGTGATATGGATGACATCACCCCTCTAATTAGTTTTTTTTTGGGGGGGGGTGGAAGGAGAAACAATATGGATTAAGTTATTTATAAAAATAATAAAGGTGGGGTAGAAAATAAATAAACTCAATTAAAATTACTGAAGAATTATAGCATCTATAGGATAAATTACTTACACAGTGATACTAAACCATGAAAGACTGAACAATGTACTGGTTAACGCCTGGCAGCAATTTCACATTCCATTGGGTAAAGTTGAAGTCAGAAACTCATCGTCTTAGCCATATAGCATCTCTGAGAACTTAACACTGAACTCAGTGACTCAACCAAAAAAAAAAGATGTTAAAGATCTATACACTATTATTGAAAATTGAGATAGGGGACCTCCCACCATTTAATTTTGTCCAGAATACTGATTTAGGCAACCCAAAAGTGGAATTAAAATGGCAATCACTGCAGAAGTCAGGAGGTCTCCTTTTGCTTTATCTAAGAGCTGAAGATAAAATCACTGTTAAAACCACTGTTAAATCAATGGAACATGTTAATCTCAGTTAGATTAGCACATATAAAAGCCCTTGTAAGCCACCCAAAATTGTGCTTTAAGACGGGTGGCCATAAAATAGTATTCAATCATTCTTTAAAATATTGGTGGGATAATTTCACCATATGGTTGGGGTCGTATGATAAAGTAAGATAATTTTGCCATATGTGGTGGTCATATGATAAAGTAGCACTCTTTTGGTAGAAAATGTATAGTAAAGTTTGTATTATTACAAAACAAAGACTCAAATGGGGCAGCTTCATTTGTGACGCAATGCTACACTTAAAAATAAGGAACTATTTTTTATTTGCTTTTGGTAGCAAAGTTAATTGTTGCTCAACTTTGGAAATTTGTTGAAAATGTATCAATTAATTTGTGGAGTAATAATGCTTTTTTTCAGTCACTGTGTTAGAAAAAAGGCTGGAATGGCTTCCTAATGCAAATGCAAGGCTCTGGGGAAAAAGCTGATTATTTACAAAACCACATTCATTTTAATAGAAGTTCTTGCTGCAAGAATTTGCTAACACATACAGCTCCAAAATTTCCTAAACAATATTATAAAAAGCTATATTGTTCAAAACACTTGCAACCAGTTCACTGGCTAAGAGCCAGTTTGCCAATAACTAGAGAAGAAGGAAAGAACTGGGGAATTGATTTTTTGAACCATGTTCCAACAAAGTAAAAGGTGATCTAGTCTTACAAATGAATTGAACTTGTTCTTTTGGAAATTTATAGTGGCTTCAAGCACAATGGTTGTGTATCACTGGATAGTAGCTGCTAGTGAAAGAAGAAAGGTCATTGCTGGAGCCATATCTAAGCGTCTGAGAAATTATTTCAGAAACAAAATGCCAGACTAGAGAAGTATTCAATTTGATCCAATGCCTATTTATAAAGAAAGTTCTTGTTGACTAGTATTAGAAAATCAGTGGGCAATCTGCAGCCCTCGAACAAATGTGGTCCTCAGCCTAAGTTCATATAGTCCTCAGCCGAATTTTGAAAGCCACTTTCCAGGAAACAATTCAGATTTTTGGTAAGACAGACTGGTTCATTTTCCAGTAGCCCACGATGTAGGGAGATGACAGGTGTGAGTTAGAAGAAAAGGAGAGAGAAAAGGGAGTATCAGAAATAAAGTTTTACTGGAAAATAATTCAGAAGGAACCATTTCCATTGCTTACATAATACATCTGTGGTTTAAAGCTGCCAAGAGATTTTGAAAAAATAAAAATCATGAAACTTGCATCCACAGTTTCTACTTTGGATTATGCAACCAGATGTTCTGAATATATCTTTTAAGTGGTATAAGAGCAGTGCTTATTCTTATGTATGCAAACAGACTGCCTTTGGAAAAAAGGCCACACAATGACTCTGATTGTACAAACCATGTATTACTAGAATTAGGTCAAGTTCTAACAATGATAAGCACCAAGCAATTGTATGCACTGTAAAAAACGAAATATTTACAGAACCCAAAGAGACTGACATTCTTCTCCGAGGCACACCCAAAGTAACTATGTGCATTATTTCAAGGACCTTGAAATTTGGGGAAAGGCTTTCAGATGGGAAGAATGGGATATACTGTATGTGAAAAAGAATAGCACAATTGTAAAGATGGAAGAAGGGATTTAGAAACCATAGATAACAACATATTTCATATTATTGACCAATGGAGGTTTTATACAATCTAGTTGTTCTTTTGGATCCCAGAAAGCATGAATTTCCCACATCCTTCTTTTACAAACAGCATTTAAGAAATGAAACTGATTGAGCTAAAAGGCCTATTGTAGCCCTGCCATACTTGTATATTGTGAATATATACATAGAACAAGTCATTATTCTCTATGCTGGTTAAACCTTGGCAAAAATTGTTGGACATGCAAGTTGGCAAGGCTCTGTTAGACTGCTAGGCTTGAACTTAGCTGGAGACCCTCAACACACACCACACAGCAAAATAAGCTGTTTTTTATACGAAGGTGAAACTGTATAAACCAATTGATTCCCTCTGTCAGCATACTGATGCAACTTCTTTCTTGTACTCCAAGAAAGATCTTCTTTCTTGTACTCCAGGGAAGTTCAAATCTAGTGCCTCTACATCCCCAGTATGTTTGAATGGACTTTTGTAGTGTGCTCCAAGGTCTTGAAGCTGAGCAACTGTTAATTATTTATATAACTCACAACTTCCATCCTGGAAAAAAAATGGCATTCATTTGACTATCACACTTAGACAAAGAATGAGAACAGCCCAGCACTGCACAAGGAGAGACCTATACTGATATGAGAGGACTTCCTCACTGTCTCTCTGCATCCTCTGTACCCTCAACATCTGCTCAGGAGAGTTACAGCACATAAGGAGAGGATTTGTTTTCAGTTACATTGTAAAAGGAAGGAAGGAAGCATGCTCACCGACCTTCCTACCTGCTGATATATTGCACTAATATTTGCCCACCATGATATCTCAATATTGAAGTGACACCAAGTTCTAAAGATACATAAAGGTACTGTTTTGCCCGAGAGCCAACTCATTGGTGCCAGGATTGAGTCAATCTCCCTGTACTTCCAGGAAGTACAATATTTTCTTGTTTTCTTGTTCTCCAGGATGACCAGTCCCAAACTGCCATTCAGGTCTTCCAATGGCAAACCCACCATCACTGAAATTGAGCTGATGCACCTTGCTGTTGTCATATTCTCTTTCTTTCACCTTTACCAGAATTATGGACTAATGGCCTAGTTAGTAAGCTAGGTCTTCACATAATATGTTCAAAATATGATAAATTGACCCTGGTCATTTTTGTTTTGACTGAGAACTCTGGATTGATTCGTTCTATGTTCCAGTTGTTTGTTTTCATGGCTATCCATAATATTCTGAGCAGTCTTATCCAACACAAAGTTCAAAAGCAAAAATACTCTATCCTGCTTCTTCAAATTCCAACTTTTGCATCCAGAGCAGTCACATGGAAAATCACTGCCTGTATGATTCTGAACTTAGTAGGAATAGACATATCACGGAATCTGAATATCTTTTTCAAGGCCTTTATTTCTAGCATTGGGTGCTAGCTTCATTGGGTACCAGTGTCAAGGGTATATTTCTGTCATTTGGTGCTAGTTTCAGGTGTACGCTTCTTGACTGATGGCTCCTTAAATGCTAATAGTCAATACTAAAAGGCAGAGGCTACTCACCATTTCAATAACTTTATTGTCAGTTCTAAGGTTGGTTGCTGGACTTAGTTTGTTCTTCTTAAATATTACTCCTATATTTTTTTTTTTCACAGTAGTTTTTTCCTTATGTCATTCTGAAATCTATACCCAAAGTTTTGACCAGGGTAGGGTTCCATGTATTCCATAAGACTATCCAAGAAGAAAGGACATCCAACTCAATCAGGTATAAGAATTTCTGTCAAATAGCTTAGTGTGGCTCTTTTTTTTTCCCCTTGGACTCATTACCTTTAAAGTTAGTACCAGGATTCATCAGTCCAAAGGCCATCAATAGCTTTCTCAAAGTTCTTTCTCTGAACTGCTCAAAGGCCCAGCCACAACTGAAATAGCCTGGAAATAAATCAACTGACATATAATTTGCCTGCTAAATGTTTCAGCTTGTGAAGATACCTTGATACAGTGAACTTTCAGCGGATAACCTACTAGTTACAAGGCTGTTCACCAGGATGGCACTCTATTTTATGACCCTGTGCTCAAATTAAAGATGAGAAATGTCTTAGGGAAAAAAATGCTCTAGATTTTGAGAGTTCTCAGAATTTTCCTGGAATCAGTGGTATTCATGCCACCAAAACTGAGTTAGAAAATGATTAGGCCATCTGTCTGCACTTTAGAAAAATGTCTGGTGAGTTTATTCTAGTGGTTAGGTCTTTAGTTTGATCTTTGCCGTCTTGTATGTTCAGCATATGAAATATTCTTTATGAACCCCGATTCTGACTTCATCATAAATCCTTTGGTCCTTCCTTTTAAGTGGTGAGCAAGGGCTACAAGGACTATGAAAGATGCATGAATGAACTTTGAAAGACTTGCTTTCAATTGAAGTTAACACTTATTCAGCATGGTTGCCTGATGTTATGATTGGGCCCATATGAACCCGCAATGTAATTTTTAAAAGGGCATGTGTAAGGAAATAAAACACTTTGAGCGTAGTTTTTGAGTAAGCATCCACTTCTCAATTAGAGGCATAAATAAATATATGCTAATGGAAAACTCAGCAAGCTGGTCTAATGTCAACTACTAGTGTTTAACTTTTGGTCTAGGTCTTTCAGAGGATTGTGAAAGGAAGGGCTTCTTAAGGACTATTTCACCCATTAAGCAGAGGGAGAAAAATGTGGGGGGACAGATTTTCATGTAGTAAACATACAAGCTGTGAAAGACAGCAGTTCTGTGCTACATCTGTGCTATGATGCCTTCACCTGCTGTTCATCCTCCAAACACTTTTTTTTCCTTCATCCAGGTTTTGTTAGGAGTTGGTCTTAAAATGTGCAAATAGAAGCCAGGGGAAATAAAATGAATTTAGCATCAATGGCAATGCTAATCGTTAACACTTCAGCAGAATTAAATATCAGTTATTGAAATGGCTTTTGATTATGTTCAATGTTTAGGTCCACTTAACAAACTGTAGTGGTTTTTCATAAATGATTTCCAAAATGTAATACTGTGAATATGAGCATTCAATTCACACAGCAGGGAATTGTGTGAACAGGCCATGGCTTCTTCCCAAAAACATGCCTGCTGACTAGATTATGGGTCTGGCCATGTACTACATGAAATGTTCATTTAGGTGGGAGTGCTAGCCAACCCTGGATAATCATTTAAAAAAAAAAACTGAATAACCTTCACAGATGTGAGAAAATCAGGAAGTCCGAGCACTGTAGGGCTAACTGGGAAGTTGAAAAAATATCCCAGTTGCAGGCAGTGGCAAACTATTACTGCATCCTGCCAAGAAACCAATATGGCTGTGCCCAGAATGTCACTTGGAGTCAAACTGGGTTTACTCTATGAAATACTTCTGAGATATAGATTCCTCAGCATTGATTTTTCTACTGTAGATGAGGACAATCATTATAAGCATTTTAGAGTAGAGCTCAACAAAAATTTCTCAGTTTTTTTTTTTTTTGGTTAAGTGTGTGTGTTTTGGATGCCACCCTTCCCCCCAAACAACTGTTGGTGAAATTTCAGCTTTATGTAACTGAAAAGGTTTGAACTGGGGGGGGTGGGGTTGGGAGAGATGAGTAATTTCTTTCAGTGGTGTGTCCTTTTAATTGCAACCTCCCAGCCTCCTTACCTTTGGCTGTAACACCCTTAGACCTTTATTTGATTTTCAAGAGTCTCACAGTCTTTCATGTTGTCACAACCTTTTACTAAAGAAGAGGAGGCCCCCACATTCTTCCCACTGAACTAGTCTTTCCTGCTGTTTTACATTGCAGCTGTTAGTTGCTGGTGGTCTCAGTTGTACTTCTTCCTGTCTCTCTTCCCATTTCTGAAACCCAAGAAATAGGGAAAATTAAAGGCTTTTCAGTATAATACGCATGTATGTATTTGAAACATTCATATATTGCTTCCATTAAAAAAAAGTGTGAAAACGGTTGATCCTAAAATTAAAACAGTAAAAATAATTGAGAAAAATATGCATTAAACATTATCCAAATGTCATTTTTATAATGAATAAAAATATCCAAAATAATATGATAAAACAATAAGACGGAGAGTGAAAGCTACAGTAAAGATGTTTTAAAAAACCACAACAGTTTTAACACTTTATTAAATGGGATAGATATTACAAATGCCTTTGCTTAAAAAGACAAAAAGACAGAGGTATTTCACAGAGGAGGACCTTTCAAAGACAGGGAGCTATCACTGAAAGAACAACAACTTTCAGATAACCATATGCTGCATCTATACTTGGAAGAGTAACTACAGCAGCCCCTCTGGAGATTATTTTAGGAAATGGGTACAAAAATGCAAAAAGAGGTGTTTTTTTCCAAATCCTGTGGTCCAGAGCCATGGAAGGCTTTATGGGTAAGCCAGGCACCTTAAATTGGAACTAGAAAAGAACCAGGAACCAGTGAAGACCATAAAAAATTGGTCTGATATGATCATTTCATCCAGTTCTTGATACTGGATTTTTGTACTAACTGAATTTTCTCATCCATCTTCAGGGGCAGGCCCTTGCAGGACACTTTGCAGTAATCTGAACAAATTCCCGGGAAAAAGATTACTGTAGTGAAACTATCCATAATCAAGTAGGGTTGTATTCAGCATAGCAGCCTAAGCATGTAGAAAGTACCTTGAGTCACAAGTACCACTTGGGCCTATAATGTTGAAGATGGATCCAGAAACATCCCCAAACTCCTTTAAGAAGAGTGCAGTCCATCCAGAACAGGTTGAATAGCACTCAGCTAGACTGATAACTGTCTACTAGTAGCAATGCTGTCTTACCTAGATTGAGCTTCAGTTTGTTAGCCTCATTGCAGGCAGATACCAATTCAGCAATTTCACTGCTTCATCTGGATCTGATGAAAAAGAATAAATTTAGGTGTCATTGATATAATGATGACACTTTCCTCCAAATCTCCAAATGATCTCACTCAGGGGTTTCATGTACAGCCAGGGGCTAACTTGCCAGGAGTGTGTGGCTTATACAAATGTTAAATGCATGCATGCATGCATACACATATACTGTACACCTACACTCACACTAAATCATACGTGGGATAAAACAGCCTTGTTGACTCCCACAGCATAAGCACCAGGGCCAAGGAGAAATCATTCAGCATACAAACAGGAGATGGCTATTTAGTTACAGTATGGGTGTAATCACACTTTGCTTGGATAGTCTCTTCAGAAGGATTGATGGTTTATGGTATCAAAATTTCCCATGAGGTCCAGCAAAACAATGAAACAGCATTGCACTCTCCACCTGCCAAAGATCATCCAACAAAGTGACCAAGGTGGTTCCAGTGCCAAATTTTGACTGAAATGGATTTAGGAACTCTGTTTCATCCAAGAATATCTGGATCTGTTCAGCTACCAGATCTAATGATTGCCATGCTAACCAGGTTGGTTTGCATGGATTCTGGCTAATTTACAGGGGACCAAGGATCTTTCAGAGGCAATCACTAGGACTTTAAACTTGATCCAGAAAGAAACTGGCTACCAATACAGACTCCTGCTCACCTAGCAGTTCGAAAACATGCAAATGTGAGTAGATCAATAGGTACCACTTCGGCGGGAAGGTAACGGCGTTCTGAGTCGTCATGCTGGCCACATGACCCAGAAGTGTCTATGACAACGCCGGCTCCAAGGCTTAGAAACGGAGATGAGCACCGCCCCCTAGAGTCGGACACGACTGGACTTTACGTCAAGGGAAACCTTTACCTTTACCTTTACCAATACAGAAGACAAAAGTTGTTATAATGTATATTCCAATTGTCTGCCCTCCGTAGTCTGTTTGACAGCAGTTTTCTGTGCCCACTGACACTTCCAGATTAAGTAGAATTCAGATGACACTAAAAATAAAGCAGAAAATACTTAACATGAATTTTGTCTCACAGTCTAATATGCTAAGACTAGCAGAAAATTGTAGTTAGAAAATAAATGTAATGTTTGGCACTTGAATAAAAATTGATCCAGGATGAATTTTGCCTTTTTAGAGATTCATAGATCCCTGTTCACTCAGATAATGCTGAACAGGTTGGGCTGCATATAGCAGAAAGTGGTGTTCCTCAATTACCATAACAAAGTCTTCTGTAGAAGCAAGACCATACAGACCACATCCTACTATCTGACATGTTGGCCCAGCCAAAGTTGATTTGGTATGGATGAAATCTAAACCTAAATTATTTCCAGAGTAGAATTGATAGTTCCCTTTACACATCCTCTGCCATCACCGCACATTCCCAGCTAAGGCAACATAACACAGAAGACTTATCTTTAACCCAAGTTTCTGCTCAGGCCCCTCTGAAATGATTCCAATGATACAACTTGTACAAAGCAAAACCACTCACAGGAAAAAGCTAAGAGGGCAGCCACACACTTGCATATGGAGAAAAAAAATTGAATGCTATGTTCCCTACCCCTCCAATTATTTAGCTCTTCTTGAGCCAATCCACATGTGTGGGGATGATTTCCAAGGAAGCCTGAGCATTGCTAAATACCACTGAGCAATAATCTATATCTAGGCCCAAGTTCAAGTATTACAGATACTAAACCAATCTGTTTTTCTCTCCTACCTAAAGTATCCTATAAATCAGTTTTCATTTGCATCATCTGTTGCCAATTAATTTGCATGGAGTCTTATCTCTTTGGTATCCATGAACTCACTTCTGAGAAAAGGGTTTTGTCTATAGTGATTTTGATTATAGGCTCCCACAGCCCATCACATCTTTCAGTGTACCTGCCTTGAAACTGCCACATTGATGTTGGTTTGTGGGTGGGGGAAATCTGTCTAATCTTGGGTGGTCTCATTCTTTACCCTGGTTTGATTAATTGTCTTTTCTCAACAGGTGACTCCTTTTAAAATGTTTTCTTATGGCAACCCATTTATTCTATGGATTTTGTTTAGCAAGTCTTGCTTTTCAAAGTTAACGACTGTGTGTGACAACATGCTGAGTGCAGATGGCAAAAGACATTTTAAGAATGTCAGTATTATGTAACTTATACAGGAGGATATAGGTTTAATTTTCCCAATTAATCCACATGGAATATGTCAGTCTGGCTTTATTTACATGAGTATTCCAATGAAGTTCCAGTTGTTGACTATTATGGTATTTGGAATTTCTTAACAATAATATTTAATGTTAAGGTTAACATTTAATGTTAAGAATAACATCAGACAGGAATGAGGCAGGGAGAAATAATCTTAAATAGGGCTAATTACTATATCTTGGTGGCAAAAATCCAGGCAATCACTCAGAAGGCAGGAAAGAGCTACAGAAAACACTTTGCTTCCAGCCTGAGGTCATCCAAATTTCTGCAGCCCAGATCATCCCATTGTAACTGGTCCACTGAATGAATATCTATTAAAATACAATTGTCTTTAAAATTGAGCTTCACTGGCCAATTTGGGTAGTACAATGATAGTTTCATAAAGTCTGCTAGAAACCTTGCAAATCTTACTATTACTTTGATGGATTACACCAAGGTCTATAAGTTAATATCACAGGTTAACTTGGATTTAGTCTTAGTCTTACTTAGAATCAACTCACAGAAATCAATGTAGTCTTCAGCACATGATTCATTTAACTGTGTCCAAAAGTGAAGAAGAGTTCTATATTATAGATTGCTGGCGGCACAGAAAATAACTGTTTCTGTGCCGCCACCACCTCCACCCATAAACCAAAAACAGAAGGTAAATCAAGCCAGTGCATGGCCAACATAGGTGGGTTAGTAGTTTTTGTTACAGGTTCCTATGCACTTAAGCAATGATACCTACTGTATAATAAATTCAATAATGCACAGTATTGGAATAGCAATTGCTATTTTTCAGTAGTCATATTTATTTATTTATTTGACATGTTTCTAAGCTGCCACAATTTACAGTAACTCTTGGCAGCTCATGTAGCAAAATAATACAATGTAAAATGCAAAAATAAAAACACAACTGCACTACAACATTGCAAAGACAATAAAAAGACAGCAATATGAAAGCAAAGCAAAACAAATCAGGAGAAAGCTAGCCTGATCTCCACCGGGAGGCTACTCTACAATGTCAGTGCTGCAACTTCCTCACTTCAGCCTGCACTCCCCCCCAAACCTTCTTAAAGTCTGGGATTTGTAGCAGTGTCTCCCTGGTACATCTAATAGGTCAGGCCAAAACTGGCTGGAAAGACAGTCCTGAAGGAATCCGGGTACCAAACATGAAGGGTTTTATAGATCAAAACCAGCATCTTAAATTGGATGCAGAAACCAATTGGTGTTACTGTATGCGCTCCCAAAGTTGGGAGCCCAAATTATATGGGCCACTGCATTTTGAACCAACTGCAGTTTCCAAATATTCTTTAACAGCAGCCCAAGGAGAGGCCATTACTGTAGCCTAGTGGATAGTGATAAGGGCAGGAGTTATTGTTGCCAAATCTTCCTGCTTCAGGTAAGGTCACAATTGGCACACCAATAAAAGTGGGGTGTTGGCTCCTCTGATGGCATCTTCTAGCTGCTAATCAATCAGGAGTCATGAGTCAAGAATAACCCCCATGTCATTTACCTGCTCCCTGATGGGTAGCAGTTGCCCATCAAAGAGTAACTCTAGCAGTAACATAGGACCCAGATATATCAATACCATCTTTGACTTGCTAGGGTTCAACTTCAGTCTGTTCTCTGCCATCCATACCCATACAGCCTCCAGGCACTGGGAAAGGGAGTTGACAGAAACCCCCCATGGCCTGGGGTGGCAATGTACAATTGGGTTCCCTCAGCATCACTAAATAGAATAGATATTATTCAAAGAAATTCCACTTCCGGCATAATCACAGTTTTCCATTTTTCTTTCGAACTACAGTTGAAATTCCATCACTATCAACATTATTTATTTCTAGGAATAGTCAAAAGTCAACAGAAGTAAGAATGTGTTTGCTGCTTCCCCACAGTCAAGCAATAATGGATCTAGTGGGTGTACATCTGGAGAATATTCATTAAACATTTCAGATTCATGTAAAAAAGTCTCACAGGCTTATTTCCAGTTAAGTGGGTATAGGACTGCAGTCTAAAATTTGTTGTATCCTGATATTTTTGCTTATTTTTTTTGCTTACGCTTTTTTAGATGCAACCCAAGACATTTTGCTGCATAGAAGAAATACAGCACTCTTCTCAGAGCATGCAAAACTACTCACCCAAAATCTAAGCACAGGTTCAAAACAAGTTCTGACGTTTGTGCAACTACCAGTAGAAGTGCTAGTCCTGCTTTCCCACCAGTACCTGCCATCTATGGGAGTTCCTCATTGGGGATGATGATGATGATGATGATGATCATCATCATCATCATCATGATCATCATCATCAGTCACTATGTGAGATAGGTGCCTATACAAATGTGATAAATAAATAAGTAAATAAAGTGCCATCAGGTTAGTATTGACTCCTAGCGACCACATAGATAGATCTCCATGACAATCTGTCCCTAACCTGGTCCTTTGGATCTTCTAATGGTTCACCCAAGGTCACATACCTTGGGTGGCCCTGCTGGGAATAAATAGTCTTGGCATACACTCCTGACATTCTTTGCTCAGCCCTCCCAGGAATGTCACCTGCCACCATGAGGCAGCACAGCCAGACCCAGGAGGTTGAAATGATAGGCCTAGTATCTTCTGTTCCACAATTTTGTCTTTTAAACAATCATTGGGAATGATAGTTTCAAATGGTATAGATAATATATGTTCATGATACCACAGTCCTACAAATAAAGCATATCTTGAGCTGCCTTCCCTAAATGGTGTCCTCCAGCTTTCCAATGCTGTTGTCCCCACCCGCTGGTTGAAAAACATAAGCATCTGTATTTTACCGTATTTCACTGTAATTACAATGAAGCCAAAATGACAAAACGTGTGTTGTGATGTCATGAGACAAGTGCCACTCTTTTCATCCTTGTGTATCACAATGTAACACCCAAGGAGTAAAGGGTGATTATTTGAAACAAAGTCATACAAAATATTTTGTCACTTGTTCCCTTGTTCCCCTTTTCTGGTTGGAGAGGAAGAGATAAAAACCATAATCCAAACCATCAGTAGGATGCTACATTGGAAGAAGCCAATCTTTACCTTCATTTTTATTACTTGATATTTTCCACCTATACCTGCATTTTTCCTAATTGGAATGATTTGCAAATAGCTCCATGTCATTTACAAGCAGTTCTAGTCCAGAATGGCAAGCACAAGACAAGGGAAAACAAAAACATCATCATCATCATCATCATCATCATCATCTCGGTGTTTTACTACCTGTGATCAGCAGGAAGAAGTTAACCATTTAGGATAGTTAAAGGCCAGATGTTAATAGCAATCAGGCCTTTGCCACCTGTTGAATAACATTGCAATTGAATATCTTTGAATGTAATTGGAACTCTCAAAGATTCTAGGGCTTCCTTTTCTTGCCGGGTGGGGTGGGGTGGGGGGTTAGACAGGTAATCAGTTCCAACAGACTGAGCTTCCTGTGTATTACATTTCATTCTTTCAGTCCCCCCAATGTCAACACCACTTAGAACAAATCTCAGACATTCAGAATGTGCATGGCCCTCCAGCTGCACGAAGGATGAGCTGTTAAAAAAGACCATAAAATGTGTCAGTGAGTGTTAGCTAACACTTGGCAGGTGGACATTCTCCCAATAAAACTTTCAAATTATGTACAATTTATGGCATCTTAAGCCCATTATGGATTTGTTTAAGTAATTAGGATAAATCTGCTGAGGATCGCATTGCCATGTTTTCATCTAGCTTAAAATCAAGAAAGGACTATGCTTTATATACTACTCAGTTCACTTTTTGTAAGTCCACCTGCTTTTTCCTTGTTTTAGCCAGTCTATGTCAGTTGGATGGAAGAAAAAAAATGCTTTAGGATTATTTCAAAGAAGAGAATTTTGTATAAATTCTCGTTGGAGAAACATGGTATCCTTACACTAACTGAGCATCATGGTGACCAAGGTATGTATATGTGAATGTCTTCTCTTTCTCTGAATAATCCTCTTTTAAATAGACAGCAGCCTCACTAGCATCCCATGCTTCAATTACTGTAAATTCCAAGGGAAGGCATGAAAAGGAATCTCCCCCTGGTTTTTTTTTTTTAAGAGTGAAATTCCTGTCCCTGTGACTCAATATATCTTGTTCTGTATTCCAATCCCCGTCAAAAGTGGGCAAAGTGGATCAAAAGAAAAAGCAGGCCAAGATGCAACAGCATTGTCTTCAGAGGTTCAACTACATTGCTGTGTCTCTGTGCAAAATACTCTAATTTAGAGAGATGGTTGTTGTTGTTTATTCGTTTAGTCGCTTCCGACTCTTCGTGACTTCATGGACCAGCCCACGCCAGAGCTTCCTGTCGGTCGTCAACACCCCCAGCTCCCCCAGGGACGAGTCCGTCACCTCTAGAATATCATCCATCCATCTTGCCCTTGGTCGACCCCTCTTCCTTTTGCCTTCCACTCTCCCTAGCATCAGCATCTTCTCCAGGGTGTCCTGTCTTCTCATTATGTGGCCAAAGTATTTCAGTTTTGCCTTTAATATCATTCCCTCAAGTGAGCAGTCTGGCTTGATTTCCTGGAGGATGGACTGGTTGGATCTTCTTGCAGTCCAAGGCACTCTCAGAATTTTCCTCCAACACCACAGTTCAAAAGCATCGATCTTCCTTCGCTCAGCCTTCCTTATGGTCCAGCTCTCGCAGCCATATGTTACTACAGGGAACACCATTGCTTTAACTATGCGGGCCTTTGTTGTCAGTGTGATGTCTCTGCTCTTAACTATTTTATCGAGATTTGTCATTGCTCTTCTTCCAAGGATTAAGCGTCTTCTGATTTCCTGACTGCAGTCAGCATCTGCAGAGAGATGGTACAACTAACCTATTCAATGAAGTCTCACAGTAAGGAAAGAAAGATTATAGTGTAGCTCCAAACCCAATTAGCATAGTGATAACTACTTTTGGAAGAATATTATTTTGAAAGTCCCAGTCACAGATTCCCAATGCGAAACTTAGTTTAGTCTGATTTACAGCTAGGACACCATTGTTCTTAGTGTGAAGCCTGAGTACTTGAGGAGGCTCTAACTCCAAGATAAAATACACTTCCACATTATGCATAAGATTATCATTTCTTGAAAAATATAGGAAAAAAGCAGACTATTCTGGGTAAGATTGTAAAGCCTAGGACTGGTCCAGCGGTGGAGCAAAGAACTGAATCCAACAACAGACAGAACAAACAAATGGGCAGAAGCTGATGATCATTTTTTTCAGGCAGTTCACAAAACAAATTGAAGGTCTATTTTAATTCTAAGAATGAAAACCCTAAGAACACAAAGCACATATTATGTTGGTTTGGCCATGTAGACTCCTAACAATGCAGTTGATTCACATATGGTATGCCTGGTCCACACAGTTCCTATCAGCAACTTCAAGCTGCTATCTTACTCAACTGAATTTAGTTTAATTCTGAAATTTCCCTAATGATGTCTATTCATCAAGCATACATAGAGTTGTCCCTATTTAAAATACTCAGCATGTGATAATGAACACACAATACAGAATTTGGCCTAAGTTTGCAGTGAAAAGATTATGATTAGCACATTAGTGTTTGAACTGTATTTCAGGTTTTGCTTAAGCAGTATCCTATGTCTGGTTCCACTTGTTTTAGGTTTCATATTGATTGTAGGCTTTCCCACCCACATCCCTTTTAAGAAATGCCTTTCTCATTAGTGAGGTTGTCCTGGGACATGAAAAACAGCAGTATGCATCTTCCACATGGTCACACAACAGGCTGGGGAAAATAAAATACAAATACAGCAGATGGTGAACAGTTGTATGCAGCTTTTAAAAGCTTACTGCACAGGAAGTATTAAAGCTGCGCACTGCTAGCCGAATCATACTTCTAGACAAATGAAACTACTCAGCTCTTGACTTTTGTAACAGACGTAATATGACAATGAAATATGCTAGCACCTCAATTATATTATCAGGAAAACTGTTCTTCTAAACAAATGCAACCTCAAAGGAAAGACTACCTCAGCTATTCCAATAATGATTCTCTAGATCAGGAACCCTTAAAATAATTTTAAAGTCTCAGGGACCCCTTTCATAAAAATCACCCCAAAATATGAAAACTTCACAATATAATTGGCTTCTCACCTACACATTCCACATTTTATAATGTTTACAAAGCAGCAGGCTGGCAGTTGAATTGGTGTGTAAAAATTGCTACCACTCTGAGCATTAGCACTGACTGACACATGAAGTTCGAAAAAAAATGTGTTTTTTTTTTCCTTCAATCACAATCTCTCAGGGAATGCCAGTTGAGAAAGGCTGCTCTGTTGTCGTCTTCTAATCTGATTTTAGAGTATCATTTTTAGTATCATTTTTTTTTTTTATTTGTTTGAGTTTTGTATTACGTTGCATTCATTAGAAGCAACTTTGTGTTAAGGTATTAGACTGGGATTGGGGCATGCAACTATCTCAGGTATCAGATAGCTGGGGGAATTCTGGAGTTGAAGTCTGCACATCTTAAAGTTGCTGAGGTTTAGAAACACTGATCTAGGGGGACTGCAGATATCCCATCATTCAGAGGTGTCTAGTTACAAACCTGAAGAGATGCAGGCTCATATTTCCATTCAGCTATGGAGTTCATTGGGTGACTTTGGGCCAATCACTCTCTCTTAGATAAGCCTGCCTCACAGAGCTGTTGTTGTGAAAATAAAATGAAGGGAAGTTCAAATGTTCTAAATAAATTAATAATTTTCTTCAAAAACAAAGAAAAAACCCAACCCAACTCTTGAATTATCTCATTTGGTCACTTGTTCAGACAGCTCCATCAGCTGAACAATATAAAAATGTAGTAAATAAATAAAATCAAAGATTATCCATACAATAGCTTATGGCTGAGTGTTAAGGCTGGCGACAGCTAACTATAACAGTGTTTATGTACTGCTGAAGTTTAGAAATCCTGGCTTGTAAAACGCATTCATGGAAGAATGGAGTTTTGAAACATAATAACTTCATTTGAAGCTCATCTCATGCTTTCAGCCACTTTGCTACATATGCCTTCAAAAGTTTTAAGATTAGTTTTGCACAGAATTCTTTCCCTCAATCTAAACCATATGTTTCATAACAAAGCTTAAATTTCAAAAACATGTAGTTCTTTCTGACCAAGTAGGTCATGTGGCAAATGCCAAAAAAGAAAAGAAAAAAGAAAAAAAGATTCTGCCTTGGCAATTATTGAATATTTGTGACAGTGTGGAAGATGTACAAGACTTACTAAAGCTCAGGCAACAGCTGAATGAGGTGTTGACCCAAGCTGGAGTGCACATGTTTAATGTTTAATTTCCTTCCATATTGCTGTAATTTGCATGGGAACAGAGGATGGCCAATTCATGCAGTATAGATGGAACAGTAAAATAAAAGAAAGGGGAAAAAATCAAGATGGACTTTCAATTTATTTGATGAAGTTTAATTACTTAGATTCATAAAGGATTATCACTACATTCTGATATACAAATAACATTGCCCAACAACAACAGTAATATAGTGAAACTTGATGTTCTTTATACATTTTGTTTCATTATGATACAGATTTCCTTAAGATTTTTGTCTGCCTTGTCTGCACTTTTTTTAAAAAAATGAAGTTGTTAATGATGGAGGAGTATAGTTCCTTAAAGACCAAACATATGGATTTGATTAACATTTGTATGGCTATTGTAATTTATTAAGATAAGTTGCTGCAAGTTTCCTGTTGCAAGAGGCTTTGTATTTCTACATTTATCTTATTTACATGTAGTATCAGAAGTTCACATTTCCATAGAAAACAAAGAAAGAATGGACTAATGCATTTATAAAACAGTGCCAAAAAAATACAGCAAAAAGTTGTTTATATCTGGGTAAAAATGAGATGTCAATGCATTGAAAAAAATTCACCTTGAAATCTCAGCTCTGTTTTCAATATGTTTATCTATGCAACTACTGTATGCTAGCGAAGTATCTCCATTGGAAGTGCCAGCCAGAATCCCAACAGATAGGTACTAATTTCTTTCTCCAGGTTGATGTGCACAGTCTCCATAGTGAGGTGTCACTAAATGCTAGTTAGTGATAAGTTCCAATGTAATAAAGTAGCATAGAGTAACACACACACTTCTACCCCTTCAACCCAGCAAGGTAGAACAGCTTCAAACACATTTTGGTGTTATTTAGATATCACAGTACTGATGTGATTAATAGTTATGGACACAAAGGAATCCAAACCTATTTTACGTTTATGTGTTTGATTTCTTTTTTCACTAATTCTTCATTATGGATTGTTTTGTTTTTTTTCCCCTTGCTTAAGAGGCAGCAATTATTTCATGTTTTCTTTGTGCCATCCCCACTTTTTTTTGGGGGGGTGGGGGGGAAGGTTTTCAGACTGCACATACATTACAATACTCCCAACAAACCTGCAATATTAACAAACCTGGATTGCACAGTTGCACATAGAAGGTTACAATTCTGTTTGGGTTTGTTTTATTGACACAAGCTTAGTTTAGTTGTAGTTGTAATAGTTATATTTATACTTTTATTTAAGAGATACTGGTTTTATTGTATTTTAATCTGCATTTAGTTTTAGTCTTACTGAAAACTGCCCAGAGTCCCACTTTTGAGGGAGATGGGCAGTGATAAAATTTGAAATATAGATAGATAGATAAATAAATAAAGAGTTTTAAAGGGGGGATAGAGGAACTAGTAGAGAATGAGATTATGAGTCACTACAAGTCATGATGGTTATATTCCTTGTACATAATTTTATTTTACACAGAGGCAGTTCTGGACAAGATAAGTGGTAGGACGTCATTTAACACACATCCTGCTTCTGAGCTCCCCAGAAGCCTTTGGTTGACTCTAAAGGGAACACCCATAACACTGCTTACTTATCCAGTTGCAATGCTCCCACAACAGAAGTATTTCCTCCACACACAACCTAGCATTTATTTCATGCATGCCCAGTATTTATTCCATCTGTGTGCTAAAAAAAAACAACAACAACTGAAGAAATTATCAAATAATCTTCTTAGGTTTATTTACAATATATAAAAGCTGGTATTTTCAATAAAAATCAGCATTTTAAACAAGATTTATAACGAACTAAAGATATACCAGAAAAGGACTCTATAGTACTTTTCTGTTATTTTTAGATTAATTCAGAGAGATAAGAACTTTATATTTTAATTTCACTATTACTAAGACTGAAAGAGACTGAAGGTTGGAAAGCTACATTTCCAAGGTTTACTACCAATGTGGCCACAGTAATGGTGCAAGGAAGGGACCATCCTTTCAGGAAAGCCAGGAAAATGCAAAGGGAATGGGATGAATTGCCTAAATAAATAAACACCCACCAACACCACCCACCATGTACACACAAATTACCAATTCAAAAGTTATTATATTTAAATATATTGTTAGCTGTGCTCTGGAGATTAAAAAGAATAGTAGAAGTTCAATAACTAAGTACAAATCTATAGTAAAATGTCTGAAAACTGCAAACCCCCAGCAAGTATTCTCAAAGTCAATTTAAGCAAACCTCTGAACTTGTGTTGAACCATTTTCCTTTCCCTTTGAAGGGAAGAACTCCAGCACTAGTCAAAACTTCCTCACCATTGAATAATGAATACAAGCTGTTCCTTGCTCCAGTAAACAGCACATTTTGGGGTAAAGAAAACAGCTGGGACATGAAAACTGAGCTCATGCATTTCATGACAGTTGCTCTCAACACATGGCATATTGGAAACAATATAGGCCTTTTGGAATAATAATAATAATTAAAAAAAAACTGTGGACATTGTTGTCAAAAGTGGTGTTAGAACAAAGTTATCTAACTCGTATATTATTAGGATCTGGGAAATGGTTGTGGTGCTGGAATTTTCTTTCCTTCATTAATGTGATCCCATTATGGAGGGTTTCACAGTGAAATTAAGTAGCTCTCAGCCAGAACTATGTATTCACAAAAGATATGCAATATTACTGTAGAACAGAAATTACTAATCTTTTTGGTAAGTAACACTGCTAGGTCTGGATGACTATGAGATAGTAGCAGAGAGAATATTCTGCATTTCTTTGTGGGCACCTGGTGGTCATCTAGATTTTTGAAGCCCAGACCTGGTGGACCTATTAGTGGGCAAAATTGGAATTTGATTGTGAAATTTGGGGGATGCTCTTGTAAAATGGCTGCCATGGTACCTGCCCATTCATAAAAAGTTACCATATAGGACATACCCAGTTCCAAATAACAATAATGTTTGCATTATGCTTATGTTGCTTTCTGAGGGGGACATCAACCATGCTTGTACCAAGCAAAGACTGGAGATACTCTGCCCACACTTAGATACATCAGGGAAGATGAGACATTTCTGGAAAATGGAAATCTCTAAAAAGAACACAGAAAGGAAGATCTTTCACAGCTCTAGAGGGTCCTGGAGGAAACAGATTATCTAGACCCCTTTCAGTCAGGTTTCAGGCCCAGTTATGGGACAGATATGGCATTGGTCGCACTTATGGATGATTTCTGGTGGGAGTGGGATGGTGGCAGTGCACCCATCCTTGCTCTTCTTGACCTCTCAGTGGCTTTCGATACCAACAACATAGTATCCTTTTGAGGTGGCTCAGGGAGATGGGGGTGGGCGGCGTGGTTTTGCACTGGTTCACCTCCTTCCTCCAGGGCTGGTCCCAATTGGTGGTGATAAGGAGCGAAAGATCCAACCCTCAGCCCCTTCTTTGTGGGGTACCGCAGGGTTCAGTTCTCTCTCCACTCCTTTTCAACATCTATATGAAACTGCTGGGTGAGATCATCCATCACCACAGGGTGAGGTATCATCAATATGCTGATGATGCCCAATTATACATCTCCATCCTGAGTGAAGTAAGTGATGCTGTGACTGCCCTTTCTTGGTGCCTGGGGGCTGTAGGGGTCTGGATGGGGAATAACAGGCTTCAGCTGAACCCTGGTAAGATGAAGGGGCTGTGGGTTAATGGCTTTTCTGTATCTGGGACTTTGTCATCTTTGGTTCTGGATGGGGTTGCACTGTCCCAGACAGAACCAGTGCATAATCTGGGGGTCATCCTGAACTCATGGCTCCTGCTTGAAGAGCAGGTGGCAGCTGTGGCCAAGAGACCCTTTGTGCAACTTTGTGTTGTGCACCAGTTATGCCCTTTCCCTGGATCGGGAGGCCCTTTGAATAGTTACTCATACCCTTGTTATCTTCCACATAGACTGTTGCATGCACTCTACATGGGGCTACTCTTAAAAAGTGTTGGTCCAGAATGCAGCTGCACAGGCTGTTTTTGGGGCCCCTGGAAGGGCACATATAACATCTCTGCTATGCAAGCTGCATTGGGTACCAGTCTGCTTCCAGGTCCATTTCAAGGTGTTGGTCATCACCTTTAAAGCCCTACATGGCGTGGGACCAGGTTACCCGAGGGACCGCCGCTTCCCCATCACATCAGCCCATCCCACCCGATCATGCAGAGAAGGCATGTTACAGACCCCATCTGCAAGAGAACTCCATTTGGCAGGGTCAGGAAGTGGGCCTTCTCTGCAGTAGCTCCCACCCTGTGGAACACGCTGCCCGCAGAGGTGAGGTTAGCCCCATCACTCCTGGCCTTCCGGATAAGCCTGAAGTCCTGTCTTTTCTGCCTCGCTTGGGGTGGAGAGGGAAGTAGTTCCACATGGGGAAGTCTGGTATCTTAGACCACTTGTCCCACATAAGGACTGTATTGGATTGTTCTGCCACTTGGATTTTACTCTGATTTTTATTTTTACTCTTATTTTTATATCTATTTATCAAGAGTTATAATATATTTATATATTGTTTTTTATATTGTATGTTTGTTGTTTTAACTGATTATTTATTGTAAACTGCCCAGAGTCCCACAATGGGAGGAGATGGGTGGGGACAAATTTAATAAATAAATGAATAAACAAACAAACAAACAAGATGCCGGTATAAACAGGAGCCCTGGAGAAGGATGGCTAACAGCATGTAACTCAGAGAACCAAGAGAAAAGGAAGAGTGTCCCTGTCCCCAGAGCTGGGCAATCTGTTTCATGTCTTCCCCTTATAGACTTCTGGAGATAGGTTTTTATCCATCATCCCAGGGACAGGAAGGAGAGAAACTCAGATGTCCATATAATTCAGGGATCCTGGGTAATGATGGATGACATACTGCTGAGAGGAGTTGGTAATCTGCAGTGCAGACATGATGTCAAGGTGAGTGTGAATATCAAAAGACTGCAAGGAGCTAGTCAAGAAAACAAAAATATTCAGAGTATTGGTGGTGTTTTCACCCCATACTTCCAGCTGTGGGAAGAGAACAGAGGTGAACCACAGGTTCAAAGATGGTATCATTGAGAAAACTGAATTCTTAGGCCATGGTCTACACTATCTATAGGAAGGGCTTCTGGCAAAATACAGACTGCACCACTTCCAAAGGCTTGGAAGAATGTGTTTGGAAGATTTCTTGCTCATGTTATCTGGCAGGCTTTGAAACTGGAGGGTGAAGGAGAAACCAATACCCAGAATCATACTCAGAGCATAACCCAAAGGCAGTAAACCTTACAAGAAATAGTAAGAAGGGAGTGGTGCTCAGGAATACAGCAGGAGATGCAGCAGATGACCCTAAGAAGAGCAATGCCAATACAGAGTATAAGAAGACAACAGGAAGAACTTGAAGTATGACACTGTTAGGATTATCAAAACCTGATGGGATGGTACTTATAACCACAATATTACTGGAAGGATAGATTGTATTCAAAAGAAACATACTCCTAAAAAAAAAAAAAGGATGGGTGCATTATATGTAAACAATAACTACACCTGTATGGAAATGTGTGACCCTATTGAAAATATCTGGATGAAATCAAAAGGAAAAGAGACAAAAATGGCACTGTCATTGGTGTATATTATAAGTCACCCAATTAAGAGAAGATGTGGATGAAATGTTCATAAATCAGATGGTGAGATGTCAATGAAGTCCAACATTTTGGGGATTTCAACTACTCTGACATCAACTGGGAATCAAATTCTGCAGCAACTTGGAGAGCCCACAAGTTTTTGATATGCCTGCAGATAAATTCATCATCCAAAAGGTGAAAGAGGCAGCTAGGGCCTTGGCTATACTGAACTTAATATTTTATAACAAGGAAAAATGGTGGAGGAAGCAGAAGTTGTTGGAACCTTGGGAGATAGTGACCATGTCATCCTAGAATTCACTATATTGTAGGCAGAGATAACTAAAGGTAGCTAGTTTAGTGCTCTAGATTTCAGGGGAACTGACTTCAATAAGCTAAGTTAAAAAGTAGGAAGGGGTCCAGAAATCCTGAAGGGAAAAAAACAGTTCAGGGGGGTTGGGAAATTTTGAAAAAATGAAATAATTAAGGCCCAAATACAAACAATACTAAACAGCAAGAAAAATAGAAGACACCTGATGAAACCACATGGTTAATAAGATGAGAAACAAAAAGTTTAGAGTGGAAAAGAGGCATATAAAAAAAAAACAATGTCAGGAAATAGCCCAAACCTGCAAGGGTGGGATCAGGAAGGCTAAAGCTCAGAATGAGTTGAGGCTTGCAACAAAAGCCAAAAATAACAGAAAAGGGTTCTTTCAGTATATGTGGAACAAGAGCAAAGTCAAGGCAGCAGTCATTGTGCTAGTTGGAAAAGTTGGCAAGATGGTGACAAGTAATAAAGAGAAGGCTGAACTGCTTTATTCCTATTTTACAAAAGGAAAAAGTGATCCAACCTGTCAGAAGATGCATTGTTGGGGGTAGAAGAGAAATGCAGGTCAAAATATTTAAGGAGTTCCTGAGAAAACACCCAGCTGCTTTGAATTAATTAAGGTTTCTAGGACTAGCTGGGTTACATTCCAGGTGCTAAAGAAATTTGTGGATGTAATCTCAGAACCACTGATTGTATTCTTTGAAAACTCCTGGAGTACAGGGGAAGTGCCAGCAGACTAGAGAAGAGTTAATTTTGTTCCAGTCCTTAAAAACAACAATAACAACAAAAACAAAGGGGCGTGGGGAAAATCCAGGAAACTACAGCCCAATTAGCTTGACATCCATATCTTGGAAAATCCTAGAAAAGATCATCCAGCTGTGGCTATACTGTCAAGATCACAGGAAATCGTAGTTCTATTCCATGCTGCACTGGTCAGGCCACACCTGGAATACCATGTCCAATTCTGGCTGCCACAATACAAGAAGGATCCTGAGGATCTGGAAGGAGTCCAAAGAAGAAGAAGAAAGATGGTGAGGGAGTCAGAGGCTAAATCCTATGAAGACTGGTTAAAGGAATCAGGTACTGTATGTTTAGACTTCAGAAGAGAAGGCTTGGGGAAGACATGATAGCAGTCTTACAATACTTGAAGGGCTGCCACATGGAAAAGGGTGCAGATTTATTCTCAATAATGCCAAAAACCATAGGCTGGAAACTTTACAAAGGAAGACCCAAGCTTAAAATAAGGAGGAATTTCCTCACTGTGAGAGCTATTAACTATTTAGCAGCTATGAACACCTTGCCTTCCGGAGTCAAAAGTGCTACTTCACTAGACATTTTCAAATAAAGTTGCACAACCATTTGTCTTGGGCTGTATAAGGATCCCTGCCCTGGGAAAATGTTGGACTAGAAGACCCCCATGGTTCCCTTTAAGCCTATGATCCTATGTTTCTATAATTCTTGATTATTTTTGTCCCTTTTTTTAAGTGGGGGTAGAGGAAGTGGTTATTTTTCCAAACAATGCATTGGATTACAGGCATACATCTTATTTTCTAAGGCTCATTTGCTTATATTAAAAGTTGTGAAGCATGTCAGCTTCCAAATTCATAAGAACAGAAAGCCTGGCAAGCACCGTGGAAGGTTTATGCAGGCATACAGGTGTCCCAATGTCATATTATGCACCCAAATCTTGGGAAATTCCATTCACAGCCTTAAACTACCAATTCCCTTTCCTTATGAATGAGACTCTGAACATTTTTTTAAAGCAGATCTTGAACATATTTGGACTCCATTAGCAGACCAGCACCTATTTTCTGAATAATGGTCAAGCTGATGCCTTCAGACTTTTATACAATAAGGTCATCAAGACCATTAAAAAATATAGCCCTCTTCAGGAAAATTCAATTTGTGATTACTCCTTTGCAACAAAATATGAGTTCTTTGCTTCCAGGCTGTTTTTGATTTGTTCTGTTTTTTATTTCCCAATCTGGTCCACAGTCCTGGAATATCCCGGTGGTCTATTGAGGAAGACATTGGTAAGTTCTTTGGGTGGGCTACCCACTATAAGAATTCACCAATGTCTTCCACAATAGGAGACCACCAGGATATTCCAGGACTGTATCCAAGTGCTCTGCGGGTCTGAACCTGCTTAGCTTTATCAGTATCAGCAGAGGCAGCTGTTGCTGCCATCTAGCTGGCACCAAGGCCATAGAGTTCCTCTATTTGTTTCTAGCGGCCAGAACTGAAGGGCAACAAGTAGGTCTTACACAGGGTGCTAGCTGGCCAGACAGATGTACTTCCTTTTAGGATGCTTTTATTTTTCCCTCCCCACTTTTCCATTTCCCTTCCCCCTAACAATGACATTCTGCATTCTGTGGTCACTGACTATTCACAGTTGTCATTGGGTTATCTTGAAGATGTGTGGCCTCCCCTTAGCATTTTTTTCCTGCAACTTATTTCATTTCTGCCATATCCCAGAAATGTAATATTGACCTTGAAAACAGTTTTTGTTGTCTTTGCAGCTACTCTTCAGAATGAACTCTTCCCAATTTTTTTAAGGTGTGTTGTTTAAGTATGCATAGATTGTTTTCCCCTATTTACTTTGGTATTTGATGATTTAAATGTTATTTCAATCATGTTTGTTTTATTTATTATATTTGATCATGGTAGTTTCACATATTTATTGTTTTTTTTACATTTTATGGTGTAAACTAGGGACGCGGTGGCGCTGCGGGTTAAACCGCTGAGCTGCCGATCGGAAGGTCGGCGGTTCGAAACCGCGCGGCGGGGTGAGCTCCCGTTGCTCGTCCCAGCTCCTGCACACCAAGCAGTTCGAAAACATGCAAATGTGAGTAGATTAATTGGTACCGCTTCGGCGGGAAGGTAACGGCGTTCCGTGAGTCATGCTGGCCACATGACCCGGAAGTGTCCTATGGACAACGCCGGCTCCAAGGCTTTGAAACAGAGATGAGCACCGCCCCCTAGAGTCGGACACGACTGGACTTTACGTCAAGGGAAACCTTTACCTTTACCTATGGTGTAAACTGTTAGAATGCTGGAAAGCGTTTGGCCCAAGAGATCAGAAAAAACACACACCAGGCATTTCTATAAAAATAAATGTATTTACAGAAAGCATAAAAACATAAAGCTTCATATCCAGATATCCTGGATAGGCACAAAAGCTTTACAAGCTCATATTTACAAGCTCAGACACATACACACACACTCTGAGTAGGTCTGGGAGGAAGGCTGTGTAAAAGGACACTGAAACAAATCCAGGCAAGTTCCCCTCCAGGCAATTTCCCCCAAACAGTAACTTTTCCTTATATGTTCATTCACAACCCAACCTGAGAATATTTAAGTCTGACCTTCTCACCCTGCCAGAGTGATTTGTTACCATAGTAACTTAGTGGCTTGGTCCGTGCAAAACAAGGAAATACCAACATAAACAACCAAGATACATTTTTTGGAGTCTGGCTGTATATCACCACAATAAATATTTCTACTACTAATAGTAATAACTCTGTAATATTTTTACAGTCACTTTATTACTGTGCACTCCCTAAATACATCTAAAAATCCCCCAACTGGTATAGAAATAGCTTGGGCAGGTGAATAATATTCTGTGATAACTAGGGAGTCCTGCCAAATCTTCTGTCCATGGATAGGTCCCACTTCAGCTCCATAAAACTTGGTACTTAGACCTTCTATGCAAATGCAACCAGTACAGCTCAGCTCTGATTACGTGGGCCAGTCTGCTTGGGAACCAGCCTATTCCAAGTAAACCATCATGCATTCCCCCTTCTTCTTTCTGTTTCTGTTCTGCCTCCTAGCTTTCATCTCTATGGCAAGTATGTTCACATGCTCTGGATAATTGAGGCTTTCATTTGGAGTCTGTATTTCCAAGGGAAGAGTCAACAGCAGTGAGAACTGATTCATTCACTCCAAAGTGCTATATCCTGGTTCCTAAGAATCAGATCTTGGCAATATGTCATCCTGCTCCATGCCTCTTTTAATAACTGGGACATAACAAAGAGAAGAGTTTAACCTTTTTAAAAAATTTGAATGCACATTTTTTTACATTCAGAAAGAGGTTCTGTTCAAGCAGCCATCCAAATATTGCTTACAAGATGTTCACACACTTGGTTTCTACATCTCTGAGACCAACTGACACTTGATGTTATTAACTATAAACTGGCCCTTAATTTCCTGATTCAGATTTATCATACATATCCTATCATATTTATCTTGTGAGTAAAGTTAAATGAATATGCGTTCTTTCAACAAGCTATGGGTTATTTGGTAACCCATTATTTGCAGGCTATTTGCAGGAGGCAGGCATTTAATTTGCCAAACATTTGTAAAACACCAAAGGCAGTGCAACCTTTGACCTCAGTTCACTGAAATGGCACCATCCTTGAATGGCTTTTGCCAAGTAACCCAGCCTGTTCCACCCATTTGCCTGTATCTTTGCAGAACACAGAAGTGTAGAATGATCTTTGACACTGAGACACCTGCATCACATACTTTGGGGTGATATAACTGACAAGTTTTAAGATTTAAAGCAGGGCTCCTTCTCTGTCTCTTATTCAGGTGCAGAGGCAGCTGAAAGGAAGAATAAGCTTTAGGGCCTTAAAAAGTGCTGGCATTTCCACCTGTTGAACATATGCAACAGTTTTAAGGGACAAAACATGAGAGCTGGGATATGGCTCAGATTTGTGGCGGGGAAAGGATTCCAAGTCCTTTGTCAAAGGAGTGTACTTTGAAATAATTATTTGATTTTCCAAATGGAAACAGGATCTCCTCTGAAGATCACCAGTTTGAATCTGTAGCAATTTTAGCATCCCTTCTCCTGATATGCCCTCAGGGAGAACCTAATTAAATAATTCAAAATACTGTATTGTTATTCCAGTTGCAGGTAAAGAATCCAATAATTTTTTTTACACTAACTTGAGTATCTCATTCTCTCTGCTACCACTACTTCCTCTGAACAGCCCTTCCCCGATGCCCATCCCCAAAATCAGGACCAGTAACAGTCACTGCATCTCCTTTAGAATCCAGCATTCTTGAGAATCGTCAGCCATCCTTTATACAAAAAATGGCTGTGAACATCAGTTGTTTTGCCCAAATTCTTTCTACATGAGATGGAATAGCAGGAGGCAGTGTCAGACTATAACTACATGGAAGGCAGGCAGGAAGGCTTAAAATCATCATAAGTTTTTAATGTTTTTACAATATTTCCAATAAAATTTTGAAGCAGTGCTGCCAGAAACGATTTCCTGGTTGTTTTTGGTGTTGTTTTTCATCATTTCCCAAAGGCTGACAAGGAGGACCAAAGACAAGTGGTATCAAAACACAGGAGCCACTACCCAAAAGCCATGTTTCTTCCCATAGTGCTTTTCATCACTGATACAAATCAGCTGCTTCCTAATTCAAATAACCCAGGAGGGGGACTCATAGGAGAATAATATTCTCTCTTAAAAGCTTGTTTTTTGTTTTTTGTTTTGTTATGGAGTCTTGATTTATTATCTTAGTTTAATTTCTTGAATGCAGACTTCCTGAACCTGGTAACAAGGAATTTCAACTTCCCACACTCCTGGCCATCATGATTTTGTCAACATTGAACAAGAATTAGGAATGCTGAAGTCTGACACAACTGGAGGGCACTAGGCTGAGGGCAGATGATTTGGTATATGGTAGATTAGTACATGGTTTGGCTGGTTGCCACATGAATTTGGATTGTCTAAAGCAGTGAAATGGCAATGTATTCAATCAAAGCACCTTTTGATTTCCCAGTTTGGTCTAGACTTCTTAGTAGCATCCAAATTTCTGAATTACTATTAGCACTGAAATGCATTGGGGCAATTCCAAATCTAGGGCATTTTTTTTAAAAAATAGGCAACTGAAAACTATTGTTAAGGTAGATGTTAATTATTTGCAAAACTTTGGAATAAAGAGTTGGAATAGCTCTTATTGACAAATCAGAGGTTAAAGCCTTACAATGCTTTTTCTTTGTTTCTTTTTCTTCTTTTTGTATCAGTTTTCCTTTATTTCTGTATATTGTAACAAATAAGTGAAAAGCTGTTAATCTCTGCAATATTATATATTACTTTTCACACTAGGTACTGTATACTGTAGAAGGACATATAAGGATTTCCTACATCAAGCAATTTCTTAATCTGTGAACAGAACAAGTGCTTTCTATTTTTCTTTCCTACTTTTTTGTTTATTATGTTGATTGTTTTCTAACTACCAAAAATGCTGGGCTTGATTATTAAAAGAGACAAGATGTTTGGAAGCAAGTTCTCTCTCTCTCTTTTTAAATATAAAATCTTGTAAACAACCACATTATCACCAGAAGACTTTAAATAGCGTTGCTGAGTTCTTTTGTCTCAACAAGCTCTTTTCATCTTCTTCTTCTAAGCAGTTAACCCTGCCTACCTTCCAAGGCCAGTCAAGGTCTGCCATCTTCTAGGGTTTATGGCACAGACTGTAAAATACTCCCTTCTACACTGATGTAAGTAGATGATCACAGAATAAGAGATTATATAAATGTGATGAATAACTAAATAAATAAATTTCCTAAACCCCTGATCCTCAGTTTGAAAGGTTTTTATATTAGTTCAATTCTGTGTGCATTTAACTCATTACTAAACCGGGTTGACTCCAGCTGTAAAGTTCTGACACAGTTGACTCAATAAAATTCTGACACATGCATCCAGATGAAATGCAGATTTCAGATTTATTGATGATGTGTACAGACGTTAAGCAAAAAGCCACGACTAAAAAAGTTCTCACACAGCTACCTGATAAAAGACACATAGGCATGTCAAAACCTCCTCCACACTCCCCCCCACCTTTTCCCTTAACAGTCCAGCATTCCACTCCTTGTGACTGGTACGACCTTGGATTTCTTCTCACTCTCAACAACTCCCCCCCCATCCCCATCCGGAGCTTGAGATTGTGGCAGAGAACACAATCAACAGATCTAACAACTCTTTGATTGTGCGTTCTGACAGCTTACTCCAACATTGGTTATTGTATGATTTCTACATCTGGTTAATCTTTGTTGGGATTATATACCATCTATAAAATATTTTATCCCAATTTCTCCTCAAATTGTAGCTTGGAGTAAGTTTTATCTATTTTTTTTCTCCATAACTCTTCCCATTGTTCCACTGTAATTACTTCTTTGGAGTTTTGCATCCATTTTATCGTGCAGTTTTGAATTCGTTCTGTCTCCATATCATATTTCAATAACAAGGTATAGATGTGTCCCAATAGAGTATCTTGATTCTGTTATCTATTTCCAATTCAGTCAATTTTCTCAAAGTCCCTCCTCCTTACCTGAGGTCACTTTTTATTATTTCAGTAACTTGTACATACATCAACCAGGGTAAGTTCCTATCTTCATTAATTAGTTCTTGCTGTGTCTTAAATCTGTTTTCTGAATCTGGATATGCCATATTGGCATAAGTGATTAAGTCTTTCTTAGTGTCATTACCTTTTGAATGGACAGCATTTGACAGGAATGCTAATGGTAGAATTGCCAGACTTATCCTTATTCTCAGTAGGTTCCAAATTTTAGCAGACTTTGTGTTATAATATGTCCTTCATTTTTTTTTCTTCTTTTTCTTTGCCTTTATACCACAAATACCTGTGAAGCTCATTGGCTAAAGCAGCTCCTTCTAAAATAGATATTCTGCAATTCAGATTTTATCCATTCTGTTATGCATGATAAAACACCTGCCTTGATAATATAGTTTAAGATTAGGAAAAACAAATCTACCTCTTTCTTTTGAATCTTGTAATATGTTGAATCTTATTCTCATTTTTCCCCACTCCATATTAATTTGTTAATTGTTCCTTGCCAATCCTGCAAATGTTTTTGGAATTGGTGCCATTTGAAATAAAACATTTATTTTAGGTAATATATTCATTTTTATTGTTGCAATAAGTCCCAGACAAGAAAGTTTTCAGTTTTTCTATCTTTCGAGATCGTGTTTTATTTCTTTCCATAATTTGTAATAATTGTTTTTGAATATATCTTTATTATATCCTGTCAAAGTCCTAAGTATTTCACTGGATGTTTTATGTCATAGCTGGTATCTTTTTTCACCAAATCTTTTTTTTCAGAAATTAGGTGCTTTGTTACTCTCTTTGTTTTGTTTTTGCTGACTTTGTATCTGGAAAAGAAGCCAATTTTTAAAATTATTTTCATCAACTATCGCATAGAGCTTAGTGGTTGCATAATTGTTAGTATTACATCATCGGTATCACATTTCATTTTGTATTCCTCTTCTTGAATTTAGATCCCAGTTATTTGTTTATCTTTTGGGTTCTTGTCCACTAGGACATACCTTGATCTTCTTGCAGATCAAGGCATGTGGTGGTTATGTTAAAAAATATAAAATAAAATAAATCCAGCAAAACACCAAAACTTTCAGAAAATTTTAAAAATAAAATTGGAATTGAAACCACAAATACTTTTACTCAGAATAATGCCAGACTGTACAAATGAAAAGAATCACAGTCTACTAAGATACATGTTGACAGCAGCAAGAACCAAATTGGCACAACATTGGAGAAAGAAACCCTGCTCACAATAGAAGAATGAGAGCCCCCCAAAAATTGGAGAATACACAGCAATGGCAAAACTGACTGTGCAGTATATATTCAGAATAGAAGTTTAATTTAATTCATCCAGGAATGCCCCCCCTCCGCCTTACATACAGTATATCACACAGCAAAGCAAGTTTAGACATTTGGAATATATTTTTTAAGAAATAAAGTTAAGAGATTAATTTTAGAAAATCAGATGAAGTTATTTAAATAAAAATAAGCAGCAATCTCCAATATTTCAAGAAAAGGATAGATACTTAAGCAGAGATCAGTGGCTATGGACAATAGAAAAGAAGGGGAAAAATGAGCTGTTGAAAGTTCCTCCTTTAATTTTTTTTTTTTTTTACGATTTACTTTTTAAACTTTGTTTCAGTTCTTCGCTCTTCTGCATCCATGCTATTTTTTGCTATCACCTTGAAGAATGTAAAGTCATCATATGTTTATAATAAAGGTTCATATTAAAAAAAAGTTACACATTAAAAAAAAAAGATTACTTGCAAATAAGTGGACTGCATCACAGTTTGAGAGGAATCAGACAATTAAATTTAGTATTAGATCCAGATAGTATTCTAAATATGAGCCAGTACCAGCACTTGAGTCTCTCAAGTGATTCCATGTGATATGGATATGCATCCAACTCTTTCTCTCTATGCATGCCTGCTTCTAAGATTTAAGCATACATCTTTAAAACTCATGTGGGGAGGGCCCAAGAGAGGCTTTGAGAAAGGACTCCCAAGGATCAAGGAGCACTGTGCATTCAATCAGCCAAACTGCCAATTCCTAATGCCCTGTCCCGCTTTCCTAATAATTTATTGCTGTCTTTTTCCTCTCTAGCCTTCATCTAAAGTTTCATTTTCCAGACAACAACGCTTCATTCCAGTCCCTGAGACAAGCAGCACAATATTTTAAAACCAGGTGGATGATGTTTCTCTCTCTATACTGAAATGCATTCTAATTTCAGTTGTTCATTTGAAGTAATTATGCCTGGTATTCTTTCATGATTTTTGATGCTTTTGTCCCATAATTTTTAGGTCTTATTCAACTAATATTGAGACACATGGAAACACTAATTGTTTTTAATCCAGCTGCTTCAACATGGAGAGTAGAAATGTAGATGTTGTAATATAGCAGGAGCTTTAAATAATGAAAATAGGTTTGGAGGAGAATGGAGTTTGCTCTTTTTATTGATCAGAATACAAAAACATTACCAGATTTCGTCATAAACAATAAAGAATTTGCAATTAGAAAAACTGAATATGAAAGAAAACAGAACTGAAAGATTAATCGACTCAAGTGGATAATGTTTAAATATTTAGCTCAAAGCTCTCCAGATATTCGGGGCTGCAACTGTCATCAGTCCAAGTTATCATGGTCAACGGCAAAGGATTTTGGGAGTGTAGTACCAAATAACCAGAGTGCTTCAGGTTTTCTACAACTGACTTACAATAGCTGTTCCGGATGTAAAGCTTTGTGTATATAATGGCATTTGGGAGTTAAATAAAGATTGTCATTCCTTTTTTTTTTTAAAGACTCCTTATTTTTAAGAGATTGATATCTCAGAAAGGTTCTTTTCATGCTTGGAATCACTGTATAAATTGAATTTAAACCATTCAAATGGATGAGGGTGACATTTGCTTTGCTGATCATCATCATTATCATCATCTGCAAATTTCTTCATAAATGAGACATTAAGAATTTGAGATTTTTAAGTCTGAATGTATGAGAAAGCAAAACACAAAGATTTGGTCATCCATAGTTAGAAGGATGTCAATGATTTAACCAATAATTAAAATTGCATTTCCATATTTGACCACTATGATTATTACTAGTTGAAGTGCTGGTTTAAATAATGGGCATCTCAAAGCAAGACTGCTCAAATGACAAAACCATCATCTTCTACTTTACTAGTTTCGGTTTTGTCTATTCTAGGTCACTGTAGCATAGAGTCTTTCTAGAATGATCCTCGTTACAAGCTGTCTGCTTTTAAGTCATGGTTTTGTACCAGCATATGACAACTTTATCATCTTAATCACATTTGCTTTTAACTAAATCCCAGACATCTCTACATTTGAGCTTCTTTTAGTTTCTTTACATTTCAAAGTTTAAAATGAACCCCAATCATTTTAGCATAAACATCTCTATAGCATTAATTCCCATTTCTGATAAAGTGACACCTAGTGGCATCCCCATGCTTTGTACTTGCAGTATTACATTAACTTTTCTATCAAAAGCTAGATGCCTTGTGTATAATGCATAAGAGATACATAAGACATTTAAGTAATGTTTATATACAAAACAAAAACAAAAACAAAAATATTAGAAAGGTGAACAATAGCATTTGCATTTTCTGAAATGGAACTGCACCAAAAAAACACCCTATTTGACAATGTGTCCTACTCTGTAGAAGAGTTGTCTCTGATGGCATCTTTTTGTTGATGTCCTATCCATTCTGACTAGTTTGAAGGGATTCAGTTGCTTGCTTGCTTGTTTTTTTAAATTTATATGGCTGCCCCCTCTCATCACAGCCATTCTGGCTGGTGAACAAAGCTTAAACCAGAAACCACACTATAAAAGACCATTAAAACATACAACAGCCAAGCAGGAAAACCACAAAATCACACCAAACCATCCAGGTTTCACTAATTTCCCAACCTCCATGTCTGGGCAAATAACCAAGTTTTCAGCATTTTCCAGAAGCTTAGTGGGATCAGGGCCAATCTGACCTCAGGTGGTAAGGTGTTCCAGACGACAGGTGCTGCACCAGAAAAGGCACATTTCTTGGGTCCTGTAAGATGACATTCTTTAACTGATGGGACCTGATGCATGCCATTTCTGCTGGATCTAATAAGCAGGTCACCAGAGGGAGGTGCTCCTGCAAGTATCCTGACTCCTCGTAGCTCTTTTATTTTTTTTTTCCGCCTTTAACATGTGACAGCAAAATAAGCAGCACTGTCTGAGATCTTCCTCTTTATTCTATAGGAAAACATGGTCACTTACATATCATCAAGGATGATGAGGAATCTGCAAATTGATTTATATAGGTGCAAATCTAGAAATGATTACTGTTACAGTACCAAAATAGAAAGACAATTCCTATTTCCAGAATGGGAAAATTATAAACAAGTGCCCAGTGTGCTTTCTACATCTGCTTTAGAAGTCCTAACTATCCATCAACTGTTGTTATGGTATTCCAATCTTTATAACAGATTTGGACAGTGTTTCAAGTTAGTCTCATACCTAACAATTTTCTTCCTGTTCTCTGCTACTCTTACTCAATTTGTTTCAAATTTTATTTCAACAAAGAACATTTTAGAAAAAATTGTCATGGGTGGAGTATTGTGCTCTTGTACTTAATTATAACATGACTAAATCATGTGACTTCAGCAAAGGATCGTTACCTTGTCATGGTGCTGGAGCCTGAGCACCTCAGTGATGCCATGAGCTAAACCGTGAAGGGCCACCCAAGACGGGAAGGTCATGACAGAGAGGTCAGACTAAATGTGATCCCTGGGGAAGGTAATGGCAACCCACCCCAGCATTCTTGCTGTGAAAACTAAATGGATCAGTACAACCAGAGATATGTTGGTATACCATCGGATGATGAGACCCCCAGGTCAGAAGGTGGTCAAAATGCTACTGGGGAGGAACAGAGGATGAGTTCAACTAGCCCCAGACATGATGATGCAGCTAGCTCAAAGCCGAAAGGATGGCTAGCAGCTGACGGTGCTGGTGCTGAACGGCGAATCTGATGTTCTAAGGATCAACACACCATTGGGACCTGGAATGTAAGATCTATGAGCCAGGGCAAATTGGATGTGGTTATTGGTGAGATGTCAAGATTAAAGATAGACGTGTTGGGCGTCAGTGAACTGAAATGGACTGGAATGAGCCACTTCACATGAAATGACCACCAGATCTACTACTGTGGACAAGAGGACCACAGAAGAAATGGAGTAGCCTTCATAATTAATAGTAAAGTGGCTAAAGCTCTGCTTGGATACAATCCAAAAATCGACAGAATGATCTCAATTCGAATTCAGGGCAAGCCATCTAACATCACAGTGATCCAAATATACACCCCAACCACCGATGCTGAAGAAGCTGAAGTAGAGCAGTTCTATGAGGATCTGCAGCACCTACTGGACAACACGCCTAAAACAGACGTAATTTTCATCACAGGAGACTGGAATGCTAAGGTGGGCAGTCAAATGACACCTGGAATTACAGGTAAGCATGGCCTAGGAGAACAAGATGAAGTAGGACATAGGCTGATAAAATTTTGCCAAGACAACTCACTCTGCATAACAAACGCTCTCTTCCAACAACCTAAGAGACGGCTTTATACATGGACTTCACCAGATGGACAACACCGAAATCAGATTGACTACATCCTTTGCAGCCAAAGGTGGCGGACATCTATACAGTCGGTTATAACAAGACCTGGAGCTGACTGTAGTTCAGATCACGAACTTCTTCTTGCACAATTTAGGATCAGATTAAAGAGATTAAGGAAGACCCACAGATCGGCTATATATGAGCTCACTAATATTCCTAAGGAATATGCAGTGGAGGTGAAGAATCGATTTAAGGCACTGGACTTAGTAGATAGGGTCCCAGAAGAACTCTGGACAGAAGTCCGCAACATTGTTCAGGAGGCAGCAACAAAATACATCCCAAAGAAAGAGAAAACCAAGAAGGCAAAATGGCTGTCTGCTGAGACACTAGACGTAGCCCAAGAAAGAAGGAAAGCAAAAGGCAACAGTGATAGGGGGAGATATGCCCAATTACATGCAAAATTCCAGAGGTTAGCCAGAAGAGATAAGGAATTATTTTTAAACAAGCAATGCGCGGAAGTGGAAGAAGACAATAGAATAGGAAGGACAAGAGACCTCTTCCAGAAAATTAGAAACATCGGAGGTAAATTCCAGGCAAATATGGGTATGATCAAAAACAAAGATGGCAAGGACCTATCAGAAGAAGAAGAGATCAAGAAAAGGTGGCAAGAATATACGGAAGACCTGTATAGAAAGGATAACAATATCGGGGATAGCTTTGACGGTGTGGTCAGTGAGCTAGAGCCAGACATCCTGAAAAGTAAGGTTGAATGGGCCTTAAGAAGCATTGCTAATAACAAGGCAGCAGGAGATGACGGCATCCCAGCTGAACTGTTCAAAACCTTGCAAGATGATGCTGTCAAGTTAATGCATGCTATATGCCAGCAAATTTGGAAAACACAAGAATGGTCATCAGATTGGAAAAAATCAACTTATATCCCCATACCAAAAATGGGAAACACTAAAGAATGTTGAAACTATCGAACAGTGGCACTCATTTCACATGCCAGTAAGGTAATGCTCAAGATCCTGCAAGGTAGACTTCAGCAATTCATGGAGCGAGAATTGCCAGATGTGCAAGCTGGGTTTAGAAAAGGCAGAGGAATTAGGGACCAAATTGCCAATATCCACTGGATAATGGAAAAAGCCAGGGAGTTTCAGAAAAAACATCTATTTCTGTTTTATTGACTATTCTACAGCCCTTGACTGTGTGGACCAGAACAAATTGTGGCAAGTTCTTAGCGGTATGGGGATACCAAGTCATCTTGTCTGCCTCCTGAAGAATCTGTATAACGTCCAAGTAGCAACAGTAAGGACAGACCACAGAACAGCGGACTGGTTTAAGATTGGGAAAGGAGTATGACAGGGCTGTATACTCTCACCCTACCTATTCAACTTGTATGCAGAACACATCATGCGACAAGCTGGGCTTGAGGAATCCAAGGCTGGAGTTAAAATCTCTGGAAGAAACATTAACAATCTCAGATATGCAGATGATACCACTTTGATGGCTGAAAGTGAAGAGGAACTGAGGAGCCTTATGATGAAGGTGAAAGAAGAAAGTGCAAAAGCTGGCTTGCAGCTGAACCTCAAAAAAACCAAGATTATGGCAACCAGCTTGATTGATAAGTGGCAAATAGAGGGAGAAAATGTAGAAGCAGTGAAAGACTTTGTATTTCTAGGTGCGAAGATTACTGCGGATGCTGACTGCAGTCAGGAAATCAGAAGACGCTTAATCCTTGGGAGAAGAGCAATGGCAAATCTCGATGAAATAGTTAAGAGCAGAGACATCACACTGACAACAAATGTCCGCATAGTTAAAGCAATGGTTTTCCCCTTAGTAACATATGGCTGAGAGAGCTGGACCATAAGGAAGGCTGAGCGAAGGAAGATCGATGCTTTTGAACTGTGGTGTTGGAGGAAAATTCTGAGAGTGCCTTGGACTGCAAGAAGATCAAACCAGTCCATACTCCAGGAAATAAAGCCAGACTGCTCATTTGAGGGAATGATATTAAAGGCAAAACTGAAATACTTTGGCCACATAATGAGAAGACAGGACAGCCTGGAGAAGATCTTGGTGCTAGGGAGAGTGGAAGGCAAAAGGAAGAGGGGCCGACCAAGGGCAAGATGGATGGATGATATTCTAGAAGTGATGGATTTGTCCCTGGGGGAGCTGGGGGTGTTGACGACTGACAGGAAGCTCTGGTGTGGGCTGGTCCATGAAGTCACGAAGAGTCGGAAGTGACTAAACGAATAAACAACAACAAAACAAGTGGTTACACAGATTACCTTACCAATGTATAAATGACTAATTTCCTCAAGATATAGCATGAGAAATTGAGGAGAAAGCTGGGATCTGAAATTTTTCTTTTGACCTTCTATATAAATTCACTGATGGGATCAGCTTTTTAGTTCACCAGTAGAAGTCTGTTATGGAGCAAGAATTTCATATTTCATTTCTTAAAAATCTTGTGACTAGAATGATTATTTCTTATCTAAGTGACATGACTTCTCAGGCAATGATTAGAAAGATTCTTATTTAAGTGCCATTCAATCATTTTTAACTTCTGGTGTGTACAATACAAGCTTGCCATCTTGACCTGTCTTTAATAATGACTCATGGCTTTTCCAAAGACAGTCCAATAATCACTTTGAATCCATCCATTTACCTTACATATTGCCTTCCTTGCAGTTTTCCCAAAGCCAGACTGCTCACTTGAGGGAATGATATTAAAGGCAAAACTGAAATACTTTGGCCACATAATGAGAAGACAGGACACCCTGGAGAAGATGCTGATGCTAGGGAGAGTGGAGGGCAAAAGGAAGAGGGGCCAACCAAGGGCAAGATGGATAGATGATATTCTAGAGGTGATGGATTCGTCCCTGGGGGAGCTGGGGGTGTTGACAACTGACAGGAAGCTCTGGCGTGGGCTAGTCCATGAAGTCACGAAGAGTCGGAAGCGACTGAACGAAGAAACAACAACAAAATCATGTGAAGTAGTGTCCTGTCTTTCATTGTATTGTTAGCTCTCTAGTATTCTGCAATCTCCCTGGCTTCCCATGCTGCAATTAAATCCTAAGGGAAGACATTATGAGACAATTTTTGCTGTTGGGCTTTATCAGATCAGGAATTGTAAGCAACCAAAGAACTTCAGAGTGATAAAAGATATTTAACATTGGTGGGAAATAATTAAAATAGGTGTCCCTTTAAAAATTGATGGAATGACTGGAGTGCTGATCTAACTTCATATTCTCCTACTAGAGATTTCTGTAAATAGCGAATATTTTCTAAGGTACCTTGGATGTTCACACCTCTACTGTACAATATTTCACTATAATCTTTCCATTTCCCTGTAATCTTCTTTGAATTTGTTACTATCTGTCCATTGCATCTTTTAGCATACCATTTTGTGGTTCGAACCAACTTCTGAGTTCAGAGATCTTTTGGAAAACTTCTTGTTTTTCCATGTCTTTTTCCATCTTCATTGTCTTTACAAATGCTATTGTAATACTGCTTCTAACAGCTCTCTGGATTTTTTTTGGGGGGGGTTAAATTACTTCCTGAGTTTTTTGTTTCTCTTGGATTCTCTTCTCTTCTTGGCAATTTCCATGGTTTATTCTGACAGTCAGTTTGCTTTCTTCTGTGTCTTAATCTTTGGTAGCTTCTTTTCACATTCATCCTTAACTACTTATTTAAGTTCATTTCACAGTTCCTTTGGTTCTCTGTCAATAAGATTCAAGACTTCAAAGCAGTACCTGATGTTCTTCTTGAAACTGGTGGGTGTGTACTCAAGATCATATTGTTGAAACTGGTTGTCTTTCTTCTTCTTTAGCTTAACTTGGAACTTACACATGAGCAGTTCAAAGATAACATCTTTGATGCTATCACTGAGCTCCTCCACCTCCTTTTAGCAACAATATAGTCAATTTGATTTCTATCATATCTCTGATGTCCATGTATACAGGCATCATTTCATTTCATCTTTACAGTGTTGAGCTTTCCCATGTATGTGTTTCTTATGTTCCATGTTCCCACTGTACTTCTGTCTTTGTGGCTTTGGATTTTTCTTCCTATATGGCAACATCAGCAACTAGATGTCCTGAAGGTTTTAATCTAGCCATGTCATAAACACAATTAGTACTCCAAAAGATCCTCAGCTCTTCATCATTAGCATGTTGAGTGCCATCCAACCTGAGGGGCCCAACATCTGGCACTATATTATCAATCATTTCAATTCAAATGGTTCCCACCCTACTGGTTTCAAAAGACCTTGAAGTCCTGGTTTTTCACCCAGGCCTTTGGTGATACTGATTGAAGCCCCTTTCTCTTCTTTCTCTTTGTTTCCATGGGGGTTTGTTATCTCTGCCATTTTTGCTCTTGTTGTTGTTGTTGTTTTGTGTTTCTCCTTGTTTTTAAGAGTTTTTAACCATTTGTAAACTGCCCAGAGATGCTGGGAGTTGAGCAGCATAAGAATATGAATATGAATATGAATATATATATATATATATATATATATATATACACATACATACACACACACACACACACACACACACATACACACACACATACATACAAATACACACACACACACATACATATGAATGAAATCATGTTGTATTTTCTACTCCTATGGTTTTCTTAGAAAAATACAGGAGTGATTTACCATTGCCCAATCCAACACAATATGAATGGATGACTTTGTCACTGTCACTAAAGTGATCATCTGCTTCCAGCATCTTCTTATATTGCTGCTGCCTGATATAGGTGCCTGCTTGCTTTAGCTGGGCAGCTGGATGACCTTCATGCCTTGGGTGACCCTGTTGGGAATACATACCCTTGGCATATGCTCCTGGCATTCTTTGCTCATTCCTCCCAGGAACACCATCACCACCACCACCATGATGGGGCAGCACAGCAGGCCTTTTTAAACACACACACACACACACACACACTCATGCAGCCAAGTTCCCTGAGGTCAAAGTCTACAATATGTTACAGGCTGCTCTGCACTGCAGGTTGGCCTGAGAACTTGGTAGAAGTACCAAGAAGGGAGAGGCAAAAATTCCAATATATTGTGAAATACACTTACTGGTTCATATAAGCAGTAAATGGAAGTCAAATTGTCAAAAGTCAAAAGTGAAAGACTTCAAAATGACCTTTGAATATTCCAATGGAATTTCAAATATGAATTCTGAGAATTTTGGGGTTTGATCTCACACATTTTCAAATAAGCCACACTGGTGTTAATTTCTAGGGCTTTTTAACAGTTTGAAAATCTTCTGGATTATTGCTCTGCCATAATGAGGTGCAATGGGATCTGTAGATCTAATGCAGCATAATTATAGCATTACATCCCATGAGTCGTAATGCAGCAACCACATGTTAGAAGATGAATGACTGTGCAACCTGACCTACCTTTAACCTCTTTTGTTAGCTTGTTATAAGAAGATGAATTCCCATAAAGGGTAGTGAAGTAAAATAATCTCAGTGGGACTTAGTTCCAAAATAACAGTAGGTTGCAATCCTATATTCACTTACCTAGAGGTAAACCCCATTAAAATTAATAAAGGTTTAATTATGAATATAGTTGTATGGGATTGCAGTGTTAACTAGGAAAAGAACTGGAAAAAAGAATGTTATTCATGGCAGAAAGAGGAAAGGTAAAGGAAATGGTCCATTCTTACATCAGATGTGTTAACAGAACTTGGTCAATCATCTTATGAAAGTCTGGGTGGAACAATAATTGCATTGAGCCAGTGGCCTGATCAAGGTCATCAGAAGACAGAAGGAAAACAGGGGAAAACACGGGACTACAGCTGTTTGAATAGTGACATCATCTGGAGTCTCTGGAAATGTTGGGTGAGTAAATGATAACAGTTCCAGAAGAAAGGAGTAATTTGGAAGGAATCTTAATGAACCTCACTTGGGAGTTACAAGCCTACAGTGCATTTAAATGTTTGTGAATCCTTTTGGATTTTCAATATTTTTGCATAAATATAACCTGAAACATAATGTTTTCTCCACCCAAGTTGTGAAAGTAGATAAAGAGAACCCAATTAAACAAATCATCAAAAAAATAGAGGTGTCCACAATTATTGATTTATTTACTATATCAATTTAAGTGTACATTTATATTGATTTATTATATTTATGCATACAAATTAGAAAGATAAGCAATCAGGCAAGAAAGGCTGGGAGTTCTTGTAATCAGCATCAAGACCCTAGCCTTCTCATGTCCACAAAAATATCCTCTCCCATGCATCCAGGGTGCTGAAAAGACTTCTTCATTTTGCAAATATTATCCTAAAGAATTATAAATTAAGCACTAATTTATAACAATGTATTTGCTAACATTATTACATTATTCAGTGATAGAGCTATTCTAAGAAATATTGCCCCAAATTTTACTACTGTTATGGGAAGGAAAAGATAGTACATGGAGCCTATCTTTCCTTTTCTTCAATGCTCATCATTCTCAGCCATCTTCAGCAAGTCAATAGAAGTCTTTGAGTAGATCTTGCTGCCACTTAAGACTGCTAGCTTCTCATGTGATTGATAGGAAGCATAGAGGCTGCAAGAGGAAATAACCATTGCTCTTTACACTAAAGTTACAACTCAAGGTCATTTTTATTTACTCACTTGTTGCACGTTAAAAGCAATTCCCTGGTTAAGTGCCTACATTCCTCAATGAAACTTCAGGCTTACTCAAATCCAGTTAATGTTCCATTCCAGGTTCCATAACATTACACTGTCTTTTATCAAGCTGTACTTGTTGCTTTCCTTTGTTGTGTCTCTGGTACAGCCTTAGATAAATTATGCATTTTTCTGTTGTTATTAGTTCTCGGAATATTGCTATTTACCCTTACTAAAGAGCACTTCCCAGCACACTTGTTATAAATTTGTTCATCAAAGATGCTACACGTTTAAAGCATGATTCAGTCAACATGAATCACTTCTAAAATTGTTATTGATTTTAACAAATTAAATACATCTACTAACTACAAAGTTGGTGCATACTGTCAAGGAAGTGCATATAACGTATGTTTTATAATTGAAACCAGGGGAAATTAAAATATGATTAATTTTGGCAGGATCAAACACTCATGAATGTGATATTGATAAAATCATATGTTTTCTGATTGCTAAAATGCAGATTCTCTGGGCTAGTTTTCTAATCACTGGATTATCCATATAGAGTTCACATATGTGCAAAATAAGAGTTACAATAAAAAGTAGTAAGAATAAGAGTAGGGCAGTGGAAGAAGGAACAACTTTTTTTCCAAATTCTGTGGGATGACAGTAAGGGCTGATGTTCACACATTGCTAACTGTTGCATGAAGATGTTCTGTTGACCACCTTTAAAGGATATGGCCTTCATCTCATCCCCAGTCTACTGTGGAAACATCCTAAATCCATTCTTAGATGTTAAGTTTTATAGTAGTGTTTTCCATCTTCTCCTGACATAGGTCTCGGCATATGAATAATCAACAATATCTCCTTCATAATCAATGAGAAATGGTTGATATCTGCAATAGCACATCTGCTCCTTTAGGTCACAGGGCTAGTCCCTCCAAGCACATTTTGGCTTGGGTGGCAGGTGAAACCAGGCATCTGGTTTTTGTGGAGACATCTGTCTGCATAGGCCTGGCTCACACTTCACAAAGTACTAGTCAGTCATTACATGAGGCTACTTAGATACTGGAATATCAGTCTCCTGGAAGATCACTAGACCTGTTGTTAGACCTATGTTCAGTGGTCTTAAGACTGGTAAGACCAGTCCATAAAACGAAGGACTTTAAACAGAAAGTTATGGGTCACTCATTCTCTGTCAAATGAACACATTACAGGTTTTCTGTTGCTTCTTCCTGGAAGAAATTAAGCAAACTAAGTTAACCATAACTTTGCATTGCATTTATTACTAATGTCTATTTGCTTGCTCCATGGGATACTTTCAGGTACTTTCAATTGTTTCCTTACATCCTGATATCTATTTGGGAACCAGGATAAATTTGACAAAGAGTTCTGCTAGTTTCTGGTTGTAGCCCAAGTGAAAGGAAGATCAGTAGCCTGGTTGATGAGTCTGTGTGTCATGTTCACCGTTTCAATGTTAAACATACATCGTAACGTTTCGCATGTCATTTTGCTGATGCGTGTTTAGGTTGGGAGGGGAGGAGGATTCTGTCTCCTGGGATGTTATCTGTATTCAGCTGGATTGGAATGTGTTTGGGTTATTTCATGTGTTCAAGGTTTTCTTCCCAGGACATCAGCAGAAATTGTCACCAGCACCTGCAGTGGGGAATTTGAAATGGTTTGGGCGAGGGGAGGGATTACGTTTGCGCCGAGGGTTTTTAGTTTGTATTTGGCACGCTTTTGCTCATTCTCAGCTTTCTCTGTATTTGCATACTATTCTTTAATAAATCAGATATCATTAAGCCTCTACTTGTGAGTCTAGTTGTGTTAGGGTAGGCAATCATTACATAAAGCTGAGAATCTTAAAAATTTACCATTAGCCCCTTTCCGGATTTATCTTGTGAGGGAGTAGCGCTAGCGATGACCGAACCAAAACCCCAAACCGGGGAAAGCGAGGACACGAGCGATGGGGAACCTGACTCCATGATGAGGAGAACGGAGAGGGTCCCTACTCAGGAACTATCTGAGGTACAGGAGATTTCGTGTTCCAGTCCGGAGGAAGAGGAGGTTGGAGGAAAAGGAGCCCCTGAGCCTACCGAAGAGTCGCCCGGCGAGCTGATCACTTGGGATGAAGCACGGGGACCCCTATCAGGGACGTCCAAGTTGTCTTGGAAGCAGTGGTACCCGATGTCCCCAATCGCTGTGAGGCAGGACAGGGGAGGGAAAGAGGATTCTCAAACCCCTGAAAGAATAAGACTGTTGGAGGCCAAATTTGAGTCGATGGAATATATGTTAAAGAAACTGTCAATGGACTGGGAGCCCCGGGAGAGGGGGAGAGGAGAATCAAGTACCAGGTATTCGTCCCCTTCTTCTCCTCCTCGATCGGCGGAAAGAGGAAGGAGATGGCACAGGGCTGAGCCAAAATCTCACAGAGTGAGAATTTTGAGGTCCCCTCTTCAAAAGCAGAGATCTCCAGTATCCAAAAGAAAGACCGACTGCCCAGATGTGGCGAGGGGCCCGCCTGGAGTGGGGTTCAAAGACTTTACAGTCAAATTTGACAGGGATCCAACTAAGCTGTCATTCTTTCTTACCAATGCAAGTAGTTATATGGATGAATTTGGACCGTATTTCCGTTCCGAAAGGGCCAAGATAAATGCCATTGCCACCAAGCTGAAAGGGAGGGCTGCTGACTGGTTTGTCCAGTTAAATGAGGTGGACACTCCTGAGCTGGAGGATTTTGAAGAATTCTTGTGGGCATTAAAGCTGCACTTTGTAGACCCATTAGCCAAAGAAAGGGCAAAGAGGGCTCTAAAAGAACTCAGCCAGGGGCAAAGATCCATAGTCGACTTGCTTTGGAATTTAAGGCTTTGGCTGGTAAGGTTGAGGACTGGTCCCAGGCCACCTTAATAGAGCTGTGTAAGGATGGGTTGAACATGGAGGTCCTGCGGTGGTCGTTGGGCAGAGACGACCCAGATACTTTGTATGAATGGATACAGTTGGCAGGGAAGGCTGAACATGCCCTCGAAACTTTCGCACACAGTAGGAAGGTGTTGAGACACACAGCGCTCAGCAAGGGACCCTGACCCACTGCCACGACTGGGAAACCCAGGCAACATGCCTGGGAGGAGGAGAGGGAGCGCCGTTATGCCAAAGGGCAGTGCCTTCAGTGTGGGAAGGAGGGCCACAGGGCGGCTGCTTGTCCAAAACCCAGGCCAAACGATCGGTCTGGAAAAGCGGTGGGCAAATCACCCTCACTGCCCAGGAAAATGAAGGCAGCCAAGGCAGAAACCGAAGTGGAGGAGGTTCCCTACTTCGGGGGAGAGGAGGAAAATGATCTAAAAGAGCCGGCAGGAAACGCCAGCCACCTGCTTTGAAAAGCGCCTGTGGGCAGGTGGTGGATGACAGGTGCGAAGATGTTTTGGTGAGTGCAAATTGTCCCACGCTGAATGTGAAAGTGAAGTTAGGCTCCCGCACTAAGACCGTTGAGGTTTGGGCGTTAATCGACTCGAGGTGTCTGTGATGTTTAATGCACTCCGACGTGGTGGCTGCTTTGGACTTACCCAGCTTCCCATTGCAGCGGCCCATGATTTTCACCCAGCTGGATGGTTCAACGGCGGGAGGGAAACCGGTGACTCATTTCACAGGAACGGTGGCATTGCAATTGGGCAGCCCCCATGAGGGGTTACAATTTGTGGTAGCACCTATGGGTCACCCCCTCATCATCTTGGGGATTCCCTGGCTAGTCCAGCAAAACCCCTACATAAATTGGGAACACAGGACTTTGACTTTTTCTGATGGCTTTTACCAAGCTCCTGCAGTGGAACAAGTTCTGTCTGCTGTGGTGGGGAGGGCTGCAGCAGCAACCCATTTCAATGTGATACCACTGGAGGGCTTGCCGGAGAAATACCAGGACTTTGCGGATGTGTTTGGTGAGATGGAAGCGGACCAACTCCTGCCCCATCGAAAAATTGACTGTGCTATAGAGTTGGTCCCCAACGCTCAACTGCCCAAGCCGAAGATTTATGCCATGACTGAGAAGGAGCTTGCAGCATTGAGGGAGTTTGTGGATAAAAACTTGGCCAGGGGATTTATCGAACCAGCAAATTCACCAGTTGGCGCCGCCGTGCTGTTCCGGGGTAAGAAGGATGGGACACTGAGACTCTGTACAGATTACCGTGGTTTAAATGCAGTCTCAATATCAAACAAGTATCCTCTGCCCTTAATAAAAGACATGTTGGCACATCTGGCAAAGGGGAAATTCTTCTCTAAGCTGGGGTTGCGGGAAGCCTATTTCCACATCCGCATATGGGAGGGGGATGAATGGAAAACTGCTTTCAATTGTCCACTGGGTTCTTTCCAATATAAAGTCTTACCTTTTGGATTGGTGGGGGCACCAGGGGTGTTTATGCAATTAATCAATGAAGTGTTACATGAACATTTGTTTAAAGGTGTACTGATGTATTTGGATGATGTGTTGATTTATACTGAAACTGAAGAAGAGCACGAACGCCTGATGAGACAGGTGCTTAGCAAACTGAGAAACACTGAACTGTTTGCCAAACTTTCCAAGTGTGAGTTCCATAAGACTCAACTTGACTACCTGGGTTATAGGATCTCTGACAGGGGCATTGAGATGGACCCTGGGAAAATTCAGGCTATTTTGGGGTGGGAGCGCCCACACATCCAGAGACAACTCCAAAGTTTCCTTGGATTTAGCAATTATTATTGCCAGTTCATCCAGGGGTTCGCTGAAATTGCATTGCTCTTAACTGACTTGTTATGTACCAAGGGGTTGGGGGCACGTGCAAAGTAAAGAACCCGGGGGCACTGCTGAATTGGACCACTGACTGCCAGGTGGCTTTCAACAAACTCAAAAGCCTGTTCACTGCTGAACCGATTTTGCAGCACCCTGATCCCACTAGACCATTTGTAGTTCAGGTAGACGCTTCTGATTTTTCAATTGGAGCACTTTTATTGCAAGCAGATGCTGACAGTCACTTGAAGCCTCGTGCTTATTTGTCTCGGAAGTTTTCCGAGACTGAGCGGAGGTGGCATGTCTGGGAAAAAGAGGCGTTTGCAGTCAAGGCTGCTTTGGAAGCATGGTGGCACCTCCTAGAAGGGGCTAAATGCCCTTTTGAAGTTTGGACTGACCATAAGAATTTAGAAGTGCTCCGAACACCCCGCAAACTCAGTCCTAAGCAGATTCGCTGGGCTCAGTTTTTAGTCGCTTTGATTTTCAATTGAAGTTTGTCCCGGGAAAGAAGAACTTCCTAGCTGATGCGCTTTCCTGCCTGCCCCAGGATTCGGTCCAAGCCCCTGAAATCATGGGCACAGTGTGGACGGAGCCTCAGCTGGGGTTGCAGGCTGTCACACGCAGCCAAACCCGTGCGCAACTGTCCTAACAACCAGGAAACACACTGAGACAAGGAACTGGTCTCTAATATTTATTGCTAGTACTTAACAGGAATCCTAACAAACTGAAGAAGCATGGGAAAAACCCAGACATATAACCCCCAAGGGTTAAGGCGGTCCCGATCTGTGTCTCTTTGAATGGCTGACCAATTCCTCAGTGCTACGCATGCGCTTGACAGGCTGGATGGGAGCCCCCTACTCGCCATCCTTACTCATGACATCAACTGCCTCCAGCTTCAGTTTCACCAGGGGGGAGGAGGATGTCAGTTCCCTCTCAATTGCAACAACAGTTTCTCCAAGAACTGAAATCCGATACTTGGTTGCAGGAAAATAGAGACAATGTTACTTTTGACAATGGGTTAGCTTGGAAGCAAAACCACCTTTATGTGCCTGACAACTTGCGAAGGGAAATTTTAACCAGGTCTCACGATGATAAAGTAGCTGGTCATTTGGGGTTTGTAAAAACATTGCACCTGGTATGGCGCCAGTTTTGGTGGCCTACCCTGAGATGTGATGTGAAAACCTATGTTGCTTCTTGCCCTGTCTGTGCCATGTCAAAACGGAAGGGGGGTAAGCCGCAGGGGCTTTTACAGCCAGTTGCGAGCCCATTCCTTCCATGGGAGGAGGTTTCTATGGATTTTATTGTGGACCTACCTCCTAGTCAGAAAAAGACTGTGATTTGGGTTGTCAAGGATTATTTTTCCAAACAAGCCCATTTTATTCCACAGTGTAATGAAGTAAAGGTTCAAGGTTGAAGCAGTAGGGATCTCTCTATGTGCAATGTGAATTCCCTCCAACACCCCACAACTCTTCTCTGACCCACCAAACCATCAGTTTGGCTACCCCTGGACATGGTAGAAAACCCCACCAGAAAACTAGTAGACCCACATTCAGAAACAGCCCAAGTGCCTCTTATTAGCTTCCAAACCACTACACTGAGAATCCATCACTCATGCAACTTGAGAGGTGGTTAAAGCCTTTGCCTTGGCCCCTGATTACCCTTGCACAAGCACACTCCTCAATGAAAGTGATTGGTGGACATTTTCTTCACAGCAGCTGGTGATGTTGGGTGGAAGAGGAAACATCAGCATAGGACTATACACATCAACCCATCAATCCTAAGACTACTATCAAGGGTTGCAAAACTCTGAATGCTCACTAGATTGTTTAAAGAAACAGAGTTTTCTGTCTCCTTGCTGTTATCTAATGATCATTAGATGTTTTATAGCCCAGATAGATTTGGTACAATATGATTCAGTACTGATTTAAATTTATTAAATTGATTTAAAAATATTAGAGCCAGAGTACAAGAGTAATCTTTGGACTTGGACAGATGACATTCACTTGCTCAAGAAGCTTCCTGGTTGACTCACTCTGTCTCAGCTCAAGTTCCCTCACTGGTTTGGTGTTCTATAGATAAAAATAGAGAAGACACTCCCCTTCTGTTTAAGCTAACTTGAGCTTTTTGATTATAAATGCTCAATTTATATAAAGTTAAATAAATACACAGTGCATAGGCTTACACCCACTGTCAGAAATGTTCATTATGTCATAAGTTGAATCGTTTATCATCCTTTCACTTTGCCCATTTTCCAACATGACAGCCCTGTGCTGGTTAAAATGCTCTGACCCAGTTGCAGTAATAAATCTGCTTATGATGTTTCTACAGTACTTCTACTACAGTGATCATTTATTGTGGATCACAGATCAAGGCTATATGTTTTTGATTTGAGTGTAGGAAGCCAGTAGGAAATGGAATGGAAAGGGAATGAAGTTCTGCCTGCTGTTCTCAATTTCTTCTAGGTATCCAAAGATTAGTTGGGCTCCTCAAATCTCTTACTTTGCTATTGGATAGATTGTAAGATTAATTCATAGGATTGTTCCAGAGCAAATCATTTAAATATTTCAGATACTGAACTTCTGTGTTGGAGGCAAGAAGAGGGGACAAAAGTGCTTTGAGCTCCTCTTTCTGAAATGTGGATCAATGTCTTATTTTCACTCTGATTACTTTTTAATAAGTTGCTTCCTTTATGTAGCAAATAAAAATGCTCAGTTACTATGGAAAAAGAAATGGAGGAAGGGTGGGGATTAGCCACTGATTGATGCAGACAGTCAATTAGTACTTCAAAGGGAAACTGACTCCTTGTTTTATACACAGACTATGGGATTAAAAGATTGCAGTTTGATGTCTTGTAATCTCTGTTGACAAGGACAGCATGATATGAAGATTTCTTGTAAATTAGAAAAGTCCCATGTCAGCCTTTGATGAAATGGGAGGATTGAGAAAGATGTTGATGTTGTCTTATCTGTTCACATGGGCTTCACTGCAGTGTTACAGACTGATCTAACTCTCTGAAATTCTGTCTGTTCAAGTCAAACAGTGTTCTTAGTCTAGTCTGGAAGAACTATCATCATCCCAAAGGTCAAATTGTACCTTAGTCACAGAAGGACACAGCTATACCATTCTATATCAAATAAGTTGAATGTTATGGGCTAGAATACCTGTCAACTAGATCCTCACAAAAAAGCAGGAATCAGTATAGTAAGTATCAAAGCACACTGCATTTTGCAAAAGTGCAAAATTTATGGGCCTGAAATTCTGGGAAATCAGGAATCTGGACTTTGCTTCCTTATATAATTCAGAAAAAACATAGACTGGCCCTGCATCTTGTTTGAAAGGTCTGTTCCTTCTGAAGTCATCATGGAGTGTGGGAAACTGGCAGCCCTCAGCCAACCATGGCTGATCCCCAAAAGTTGGACAAGGTCAGATCTGATTAGTGTTTGTTTAGGAGACCACTAAAACATTTCAAGGCTAGATTGGGAAGTCTAAAACAGGATCCTGGAAGGAGTCAATAGCAATCACTTCTGTGCTGCTGCCAAAATAAAACTATATGGATATGTCCTTGTAATCAGTACAAGTCAAGCTGACTCAGTGTACTCTTAGTTATCTTTTTAATCTGTTAATGGCTAAGGGCTGTATTTAATAATTTTGAGGGGGTTATTTGTTTTTGAACTTATTCTTGTTTTTTGAGGGTGCCATGACAGTCTCAGTAGGCAGGTCAATAGTGTGAATCCTTCCTTCCTTCCTTCCTTCCTTCCTTCCTTCCTTCCTTCCTTCCTTCCTTCCTTCCTTCCTTCCTTCCTTCCTTCCTTCCTTCCTTCCTTCCTTCCTTCCTTCCTTCCTTCCTTCCTTCCTTCCTTCCTTCCTTCCTTCCTTCCTTCCTTCCTTCCTTCCTTCCTTCCTTCCTTCCTGGGGTTAAAACTATTTTAAGGCTTACACGTCAGTTTTTTTCTCTGTGTCCTGCTTCAAACCAGCAGGAAACTACCCAGCCAATATCCAGCAATTTGAATGTGTGGCTCAACTGATATTTGAACAAACTTTATTGCAGTCAGTGACCAGTAGAAAACTGATACTTGACAATTATGCTACCAAAATTTGGTGATGTGACCAAAGAGCTGAAAATGCTGGGGGGGGGGGGAGCGGGAGAAGGAGGAGAGAATCAGATGTTACCTATTCACTGCTCTATAAAAAAAAAAAAAAAACTAGTATAAAGGTAAAGACCCATAAGAAGGGAAAGCAAACACTCTGTAGTAGTGAAGTACAGTAGCTCCTTACCATACTTGGATTATGTATTATGGTTGTAGAAGAAATCTGTCATGGATTTCTTTTAGAATGAAATAGCATAATTTGCCACTATAGAATCTGCCACATATTGTGCAGAATCCATTAATGGTGGCTATTGGCTCAGAATTTTGAACTAAACAGTGTATATTTCAAAATATGATATGAAAGTAAGAATACTGTAGAAACAGAAAGTTGAGAAATAGAACAGTGAGAAAGTTACAGATAGAAAAGTATTATGTTACTGATAGTTGCATAAGAATATATAGAAAGCTATATAAAAGCAAAAAGTATGTTAGAATAATTTTGTTAAAACACAAGTAATTTACATCTATACATACAAATTAGCATGTGTACATTTTATGTAAAGCTGTCTCATTTTGCTCTCTTCAAGGGTGTATTTTCTCTTCCTCCTCCTCCTCCTCCTCCTCCTCCTCCTCCTCCTCCTTCCAACAATATGATTAAAAGAAGCATTTGATGGAACATCACTGCATTCAATGTTTCCATTTTATCAACTAATGAATTGGAGCAACAGGTACTGTATGTCTCCAAATTCATTCATGAAGCATGTGCAGCAATGATATACATTAGAGACTGCCACATAATTTCTTATATATCACATAGTACTAGTCTACCTGAAGACTCAGAGAGGAAAAGGTGTATTAAAATGTATTATGTTGAAGTATGCTTTAACTGAGTGCAAAAGAATATCTGTTCTTTATTTGATACCTTTATACCTGAGAGGAAAAATCTAAACTGAGCAATGACTAGTGAAGCAGGTTTTATAACATAACCGAAATAAAATTTATTTACAGGAAATAAAGATAAGCAAAGCCTAGCACCTAGCTCACTACTGTATAGCCTATCAAGAAAAGTGTCAAACACCACGTGTTCCATACATGTGTGCCTGGAGGAAAAGGAAGTGTCCTCAGATCAGACAAAAAGCAGGCAGAATGATAGAAAAAGAAGGGACACAGGGTAAATACGGTACCTATTCTCCACTACATCCTAATTATATCATCAGCTGCTAAAGAATCAATACCATTGGATTTGGACCTCCAGCAAAATCAATAAGCCATGGGTAAGTGAATGAGCCCAATCTGTAAAGATAGGCCTTGCAGTATGTGACTCATGAACCCCAAGAGACCCTTATAATGTACTTGAAATTCAGTTGAACATCCTGTTTATTCTGTTCACTGTGATGGGTGGGGAGAAAGGTCACCAAAGATCTGGCAAGAGGCAAACATGAAATGTTTCTTCTACATGCAGATGCTAGGCGGAAGATACACAAAGACTATTAATAGTTCTGGACTCTTAATGTAGCCTAATAATTCCAAATCTGTGTGTGAGATGTTAAAAAAAGAATTAAAATAATAAGTTCATCTTTAAAAAAAAAAACCCTGAAGGATTTTTTAAAAATAAAGTCATGAGATTGATGCAAATTTAAGTATCAGTTCATATAGGCTGGTGTTGCCCAAGGCATCTCCAGGATAGTAGCATTAGCTTTCTAAGACTTCCTGCTAATTTTTCACTTCCTGCTGTAAAATCATTATTTGCAATTGGCATGGATGTCTTGTTTTCAACCAGCTCAGCATTCAAAGTCTGAGTGAAACCCTCACAGCAAACAACAGGTTTATTGATTATAAAGCCCAAGTTCTGTTTTCTGGCCACAAAAGTAAAAAAAAAAAAAAAAAAAGTTGGAGGGGAGCCATTTTTATTTTAACTGCCTTTTTCCTCCGAATCACCCTGTTGCCTCAGCAACCACTCATTCCTGTTATCTGGCAGAAGAGAGCTTTCTTTGGTTGAATTGCTTCCCAAAGCTGAAAGAAGAATGGAGGGCAAGCTATGAAAATTCCCCATTCCATTATTTGGAAATGTGAATTAGCTTGAAATGGAGCTGCTCGGAGAGCCATCCACGGTGCCCTTCACCACTCATTCAAATTCTTCAATGCCACGATGCTTCATTTCCGTTAATTAAATAATTATACCAAACTGTCTAAAATAACATTCAGCTGAATTCATGCATTCTGAACTGCTCTTTGGTTTAAACGAAGTTCACATTGTTCTGCAGTGGGCCGATGAAAGACTCGGGTTATTTTTCCAGCTTAGCAGAAGGGTTTTTTTTTTTAGCCTCCTTAATATACAGTAGGGATTGTGTCATTTTAAATAAATAGCACACACACATACACAAATTTGAAATAAAGCTCTTCAGACCTCTCAGCTGTTCTTTTCATCTGCTGAACATGAACTTAAGACTGAGTATAATTAAAACATACAGCTCTAAGATGGAAGACATTTTTTTTTAAATGCCAGTGTTTGTTTAAGAGGGGGTCCAACAATATTAATAGAAAAAAGCAGAAAAAAGTGATTTGGTAGTTCCTGAATGAGGTGATCTGATCAAGGTAAACTGTCAGTTACTGCAGGGTTGGGTTTTTTTCCCCCTTACCAGCCTAGAAAACATCAGAAGGTTCTGAAGTGATCATATTATGCCCTACAATGAACTCAAATGACAACCTTGACATTTATTTTTTTGAAAAAAAAAAACTGTGCTCCTTATTCCTGAGTGATTTCAGAGATGGCTTTGCTTTTCCAGAGTTCAGTCTGTTTGGAAGGTCTCTAGATGCCAAAATATTTTCTGGGATGTAAGGTTTATTTAGCTAAAGAGTGCTGGGTGAATCTTCACAACAGCAACATTCCAACAAATACCTGTTCCCATCAGAGATTTAAGAACTATTCTGCAGAGATCCCAACCAATTGTCTCAAATCACCTAAATGACAGCTGCATTATTTAGCTCTTCAGTTCTCATGGATTAGGCTAGGAAGAGATCCTTCAGGTTGCAGTCAGGCTCACCTTTCTTCCAGGTCTTATGATAGTATAGTTAAGTAATAAACTAGGTAATCTAGGAATATTTAGGTCAGCTTCAGCCTACATAGGGCTCACTTCTGAACAAACATGCACTGAGTTGCCAGATAACCAATATTCTGTTTTCTTATATCATCCACATATTAAAAATAATCCCTCAGTAATTGTTTGATGAAGCTGAAAATCAGAAACATGTATATTATTGAATGGAAATGATTTTTGAAGGCAAAGGTAAATCATGCAAAACTGTATGAAATAGTGGTTGATATTGTGGATATAAGTTAAAAAGAAAAGAGGTCTGCAAGTCAAGTTCAACTTACGGAGAGTACATGGACACGTCATGTAATTTTCTTGGCAGCTGTGCAGAAGTGGTTTGCTATATGCTGTGCATGCATCAAAAATAATTAGGAAAAAATGCTTCAGACCTTGCAGAAGTGTGGGCACAGCACCTCTCTGCTATTCATTAAAACATACATTTTTTTTCAGGCTTCTGCACAAGCCAAGTCAAATTACTCATCTTTAAGTACTCAATAGGATGTCAGATTTATAAGTTCTAATGTAGCAAGCCCCTGCCAATGCAAGACATATTTAGAAGCACCTATTCTGCCACCCCTTTAATCTCCAGGCAAGTTCTTAAGAAGACAGGTGGATTCTCTGGTGGACAGTCTTCTCATGACTGGGCTATTTAAAGCAAGTTTGTTTTCCTCTTTTTTTTTAGGTTCTACCACAACAAAGACAAATGAAACAATGTAGTCATGGGAGAGGCAGGATAAGAATTTTCAGTTCTCTTTCAAACTAATTCATGTGGCTGGAGAAATGTAACACACCAGAGATTTATTTGGTGTTAATTTTGCTCTCAGGTGACCAAAAAAAAAAAAAAAAGTGTCACATTAATGAGTAGCTTGCTACTGAATCTCAGCATTGTGATCTGGGGTGGGGGGTGGTGGTCTGGCTCGAGGACTACATTCAGTCCACTCTGAATGGGTTGCCCACTCATTTTCTCAATAAAGGAATGAATAAAAATCTGGGGAGAAAATATGAATTACAGATGTTGGCAAAACTCACACCATCTGGTTTGGATGACTCACCACAGTAGCCCCAAAGATGGAAGTAATCCTTAGGACTATCTTTCATACTTATGTAGTGTTTTGCAGTACGCAGAAAGCCTTGTCAATGTCAGACTTGAATCTATTGAATCATAAAATTATCTAACTGGAAGGGATTATTTAGGCCAATTTCCAAGCACCTCCAACAAGTAGCAATCTAGCCTTTGCTTGAAGAAATCGGAAAAGCAGCAATTGGTTCTACTACTGAATTGTCCTTATTGTTAGGAAGTTTTTCTTAATGTTCAATCAGAATCTTCTCTCCTGTGACTTAAGACCATCATTCCTGCCTTCTGAAAACAATTCTTGACTACCTTCTCTGTGAACATTTTCACAGAGGGTTCCATTCCAGCTTAACGACCACAAATTATAAGACTTCAGATAATGAGATCTTGAAAATATATTTACTTTATGCATATGCAAAAGACTGTCTACTATTTTGGACATATGTAAAATAAATATACATACATAAAAACACAAAAGGCCAAAGAACCCTCCAAAAGACTTCCAGACAGAACCATGAAGCAAAACCTATATACACACACCTTTACGTGTATAATGAGATCTTTCAGTATATACTCACTACAGATACACAAAACCTGAGTAACAAAACTACAGATAATAAGTACTACTTCTACTTGTAAAGGGCTACCATATGCCCCACTTCAGATGTATTTTCAGTTCTCTCATTCTCATAAAACTTACTTCCAGTCCCCTGATCATCGTCATTGATTTGTTTTGCTTTTTTCCAGTTTCCTTCTTTTTTCTTGGATTTTTTTCCTAAAGTCTGGTGCCCAAAATTGGACATGATGCTCAAGATGGGATTTAACAACACAGAACAAAGTGAAAATGTTAGATTTTGTGATTGGGAAGTGATATTTAATTATCTATTTCATAGATTCATAGAGCCGGCCTACTCAAACAATGTGACCCTAGGTGGCATACAACAAAAACAAGCAATCACAAAGAAAAACAACCATACGACATTTAAAAGAAGAAGAACCTTCTTTATATGTTTATATATGTACAATGTAAAAGCTAATCCAACAGAATAATTAGACAATTAAAAGGAGAGTCATTTAGTATCAATGCAGCCTAAAATAGTCCTTGCCTTTTTTGCAGTGACATCACACTGCAGACTCAGATTCGATTTGTACTGTACTCAATTATTGCAAAATCATTTTCACAAGAACTATTAACAAACCAGGTACCCCCTGTTCTACACCTGTGCATCTGCACTGTGTTTCCCAAAACGATTGTTGGAAAACATACAACAAACGATTACTTGTAAAGGAAATAATAATAATAATAATAATAATAATAATAATAATAATAATAATAATAATGGTTCATTCCCATGTTAAACTGATGTGAGTGAACAGGAAGAAAACAACTATCATTAATATGAGTGTCTGACCCTCTACATCAATTTGGAGACAATCTGGGGGTGAAAGTTCTTAAGGAAAAGGTAAACACTCTCTCCATTTTCCCAGTATCTCCCTAAAGCTGCTTTAGAAACCAGAACAGAAAAACCAGAAGTTGATGAACTATTCCTTATTAAAATAGAAGTTATTAAAGCACCATTTCTTGCAACACCCTCTCTAAGTTGAAACATTTTCTCCCAGCATTTACAGTAGAAATGTTTAGGAATAAGCAGATCAAGGGCTTCATTTAATTCATAATGTACAAATTAGGCTTGATTTCTGGGCAGCGAATTAAATTATCTGATTACTGACCTGAAAATTAGTGTGGCATAATAGTTAAGAATTCTGGATTAGAACTCAGAAGTTTTCCACTGAAAAGTCTTAGCTTATGGATTGAACTTTGGTCAGTCATTATCTTCTAACATATCTCAAGGGACTAATAAAATATAATGTGGAAATACATGCATTTCTCCACCGATTGGGAATATAATGTTAATGATAATGTCTACTTTTTAATTAAAGTTTTCTAGTACATCTGTGAGCACCAGATTGTTCTTATTCCTAGTCATCTTCTCAAGATGTTTCTCCATCACTTCTATTTCTCTTATCACCACTGCCAGTAGATAGCAACCTGTGTCCCACCAACACAAAATACCATGATATGAGCGATGCAGTAAACTTCCTACTTTAGCTGCCTATCAAGGACTGCAATAATACATTTTTATATTGATAGATCATAAATTATAGAGTTCTCACTTACACTGTTGGGATCTAGAAGCTAACTTCATTCAAAAAGCTTTCATCATATACCATCAAAATTTTACTTTAAACTTCTAAAGTTTCAAACGCAAATGCCAATGGAAAACTTGCTTTTCTTTCAAAGAGTTCCTTACCAGCTTTTACAATATTTTCTTTTCTTTATGAGAAAAACCTTGTCTCATTAAATGTCTTTCTTAACAGAACTATTAAACTGACATGCTATTTCATGTTGAATTAGAAATACAGATGTAGGATGTCTGCTCACTGAGGCTAATCAGTTTGGTAGGGACTGGAAGAGAAGTTACAGCTTCCTTAGGTAGTCAAGCTGCAAGTATCATCAAAATACTTTCAAGATCTATTTCAGTTAAATCATTCAACATAAAACCATGGCAAAATGTACCTTTAAGGAGACCAAGCACCAAAACTGAACCTGGGTAAGAACCTTCATTAAGGATTACTTGTGGCTATAAGAGTGGAAAACATACCTATTTCCCACTCTTATCACATCTGCAGAAAGCCAGCCAGCACCTCTGTTAAATGTGACCCAGTTCCTCCTGGGAATGGAGGAGCCAGAGGAACATCTGCAGGGCCACCATTTGTGGCATCTGTTGGATAAAGTTGCTCAGAGCTGCCCTGAGCTAGACTATCTATCTATCTATCTATCTATCTATCTATCTATCTATCTATCTATCTATCTATTTATTTATTTGTCACCTATTTTTACCACCCATCTCCCCCACAAGGAGGGACCATGGGCGGTTCACAATAAAAACAGTTTAAAAAATTAATAAACATCATAAATAATACTATTAATAAATATATTAAAAATATAATCAAGTCCAAGTAATGGCAGATCTAGTTCAGCTCATAAGCTGGTAAGGCCGGTCAAAGGCCAACCCCAAGAATGGCTATTCCTTACCCAACAACAAGCCTGGTAGCAAAACCAGGTTTTCAGTTTTTTCCTGAAGTCCAGGAGAGAGGGGGCTATGCTGAAGAGAAGGCCCGCCTCCTGAACCCCGCCAGATGGAATTCACTTACAGACGGGGTCCGTAGCATGCCCAATCTGCATGACAGGGTGGGACGGGTTAATGTAGTGGGGATGAGATGGTCCCTCAGGTAACCTGGCCCCATGCCATGTAGGGCTTTAAAGGTGATAACCAACACCTTGAATAGGACCCGAAGGCAAACTGGCACCCAGTGCAGCTCGCGTAGCAAAGTTGTTATATGTGCTGATCTTGAAGCACCTAAAATCGCCTGCGCGGCTGCATTCTGTACCAGCTGAAGATTCCTGATACTCTTCAAGGGTAGCCCCATGTAGAGCACATTACAATAGTCTATATGGGAGATGACCAGGGCATGAGTGACCGTTCTAAGGGCCTCTCACCCCAGGAAAGGGCGTAGCTGGCGTACAACACAAAGTTGCGCAAAGGCCCTTCTGGCCACGACTACCACCTGCTCTTCAAGCAGGGTTCATGAGTCCAAGAGGACCCCCAAGTTATGCACTGGGTCTGTCTGGGGCAGTGCAACCCCATCCAGAACTTGTTGTTGTTGTTGTTGATTCGTTTAGTTGCTTCCGACTCTTCGTGACTTCATGGACCAGCCCACGCCAGAGCTTCCTGTCGGTCATCAACATCCAGAACTAAAGATGGCAAATTCCTGGGAACCGAGGGGCCATTAACCCACAGCCACTCCATCTTACCAGGGTTCAACTGAAGCCTGTTGTTCCCCATCCAGACCCCCATGGTCCCAGGCACCTGGAAAGGGCAGTCACAGCATCACTCATTTCAACTGGGATGGAGATGTATAGCTAAATATCATCATAATATTGATGATACCTCATCCTGTGGAGATGGATGATCTCGCCCAGAGGTTTCATGTAGATGTTGAAAAGTAGCAGAGAGAGTACTGAGCCCTGTGGCACTCCACAAAGGAGGGGCCATGGGCCCAATCTCTCCTCCCCTATCAACATTATTAATATAGGCTATTAGTCCTGAGGAAGTGGACAAGTTACTTCTAAGTTTAGCCACCAGTATATTAGATCTAAGTGTCTCCTGATTGGTAAAGGCCTTCTGGGAGATGGCATATGATTAGATCCAGACAGTGGTAAATTAATCCTTAAGTGAAGGGGTGATCCTGATGGCACTTGAGTATATAATGGTCTGCCCCCTCCTCAAGAGTCCATTGCTGGGACCAATAGGGTTGGACAATTTTCATTCTGTGTTCAACCTTTCCCTTCTAGCAGCCTTTAGTACCATCAACCATAGAGCCAGTTTGGTCTAGTGGTTAAGGCAATGGGCTAGAAACCAGGAGATTGAGAGTTCTAGTCCCTCATTAGGCATGAAAGCCAGCTGGGTGACCTTGGGCCAGTCACTCTCTCTCAGCCCAACCCACCTCACAGGGTTGTTGTGGGAAAAATAGGAGGAGGAAGAAGTATTAGGAATGTTTGCTGTGTTATTTATAAAAATAATAAAGGCAGGATAGAAAATAAATAAATAAATAAATAAATAGATTCCTTCTGGACCATCTTAGGCAGTTCAGAGCAAGGGGCACAGTGTTGCAATGGTTCTCTTCCTTCCTCTGGGGCTATTTGTAGTCAGTGCTGATTAGGTGGAAGGTGGGGGAAGAAGTCCAGCCTAAACCCCTACTGTGCAGGTCCTCAGGGCTCTACTCTGTCTCCACTCCTTTTAGCATATACATGAACCTTCTGGGTAAGGTCATCCATCACACGGGTTTAGGTTTAATCAATATGCAGGTGATGCCTGCCCTGCGGAACAACCTACCTGCTGAAGTTAGGATGGCTGCAACCCTGCTGGCCTTTTCTAAGGTGTTGAAAACTTGCTTATCCCACAAGTCAGAGCATTAGGTAAGCCCAGCTTTAGGAGTTACTAGTTCGAATGATGATAGTTTTTGACATGCTATGTTTTTCCTTTGGTTGTTCTTGGAGTCTTTTTTATATTCTTTTAATCCCATGTTGGTTGCCCAGTATTACATTCTGCAAATGGGATGACTGTACAAAATGAATGAAGCTGAAGCTGAAGCTCACATTATTAGAAGTGACACTGAAGGGCTTGGATTAAAAAAAGAATATGAAGACATGCATATATTGGCTTGAACGATATGAAGTTGACTGGAGAGGAAATAGAATGGTAAAAACAAAATATTGCTCATCTTAATTGTGGTTGAATCTCAATCCCTTTCTATATTTAAATGTATCACTGAATTCATCCCTCACTCTTAAGATTTTAAATACCTTAAACAATGAATCACATTTGCCTTCCGTACACTATCCTTTTTTGTCTGCATTACTGATAGAGGATCAGCTGCCTAGGCAGTGGATAAACAATCTCCTAGCTTTCCTTTTAAGCTCCAGACTTTTCCATTTTCTTGATCAACACTCCAGTGGCAGTGTTTTGTTTTTTTTACTTCTTGCCAGAGCTGGTCCTGTCACTAGGCAAAGTGATGCAACTGTCTCAGGCAGCAGGTGTTGGAGACAGACAATAGCAGCAATGCCTTAAAGTTCCAGGAGAGATGAATCCATTCAGCTGCTTCACGTGGAACAGGAAAGAAGGCTCCATTTTCTCCATCAACTCAGGCAACACAAATGTTTTCTTGTTCTTGTTTCTTTCTGGCTGCCTCATCCATTTATCTGCTTGCAAAGTATCTTAGATAATAGAATTAGAAAAAGGCCCTGCCTGGACAAACTGTAAAAGAAGGGAAGCCAGGTCAGATCATACATCCCAGAAGGCAGGGTGGGAGTCTCCATTAGAGCTACAGGGGTAAGCAAGCACCAGGCAGAGCTGGGCGCAGGAAGTGATGAGGTTTTGAAGGATAGAGTTCTGTGTACCACATGGCTTCAACTCCTAAGTTAACCCCCCTTCAGATTACCACTACTGAAGGGCTTCCATCTTGAACTCGCATACTCTTGTTGCAGCAATCATTTTATAACAGACTAGAATAATGTGATTGTTTTAGTAAATAATGGTGGCTGTATGGACAAGTACACAGACAAGAAATGTTAGATGAGTAACTGAGAGCTAACATGTAAAAGTGATGGTGGTTAAGGACTAGGACTGAGAAGATCTAGGTTCAAATTTACCTTCCTATTTGGAAGCTCACTGAGCAACTTTGGACCAGTCACCCTCTCAGTCTACCTCACAAGGTTGTTGAAGTGAGGATCATCTTTGAAGTGGAAGGCTCTCTAGGCTGCCATGTGTTCCTAGAGAAAAGGTAAAATATAAATCTCACAAAAGAATGTATAATGTACAACAGAAGCCAGTAGACTAAAGGAAAGGAGGCCTAAACCAGAGAATAGGCTGAATGGATGGCTGCTACCAAAACCAGAAGGTGCATGCTTAGCTTTCTTCTTCCATTTTAAAAGGTCTCATAGACTGTATTTATATGCCCAAGTTCCACCATTTTTTCCAGCACCAGCACACAATTATGTGGAAGAATAAAACATTGGAATACCACATTGGAACACTGGATTCCATTAAATTCTGGTCAGTGGAACAGGACTATAATAAACCAGGGGGCTTTTGTTAATGGTTTAATGGTTTAAAATCTACTTGGACCTGAGACTACCAGTTCAGAACAGGTCTCTATAAGAAGAGATCCAACAAGCTAAACACAGAACACCAGTCATGTAGTTCAGCCTTCCAAGATTTCTGTGTCAACTCTTCTTCCCTCCCCCCAGCCCCCAATTTTCCTGAGCTGCCTAACAAATCTGCCAGAGAGTTGAAAAGTAACAATTGGCTGCATTTTGAGTACCTAAGTGCATATCTGGGAAGGGAGCATTGCATTTGCTGCTATCTCATAAATTCTCATGTGATACACTGCAACCTGCCATCACTCCCAAACCCTGATCCCATTATGGACTGCATTAGTCCTACATTTCCTTCCCTTAAAAAAACATACTCAACACAATCATTGTTTTCTGAATTGATTTTGCTGCCTCAGCCACACTAAAACATAGATGCTTTTTTGGCTTCTATCTGAATGGACAATTTTCTAGTTAGACACACTGGATTTGGAGCTGGGTCAATAGAAGCTGTACTGTGCCCTTGTCTCTTTCCTCACAGAGCCTACAAAAGAGAACGACATTCCATTCATCCTTTCACTGGGCCACTGTGGAATATTGAGCAGTGCCGTTTTGGCTTGGATGAAACAAAGGTGGCAAGGAGCTGGAAGCGGCACAAACAGGAATT